>NW_024542084.1:0-381835 GCF_016758785.1 Suillus bovinus | reverse complement strand
TCCTTTCGCTGACGAAGCATACCATGCTCCGTTCCACCACCTGACTGATCCTGTGGACAGTCCCCTTGCCCTTACCGTCCGGACGGTAACCTATGACACGATGCATGACGCATCCCTTTTCCTTTCTTGATCTCTGACTCGGTGCGCAGTCGCACATGCGACTTATACTTAGATCCGCAGTTGCACGATCGTGCCCCTGCGTGTTTCACTTCTCATTCTATCTTTGACTCACTTTCTTATCCAGCACGTTCTACCTAGATCGAACGTGCCTTCCTATTATGGTCTTACCCTTTACCGATTGCCTCTCCCGGTAGTACGAGTTATCATCCACTAATACGTCCCCTGTCCTCTATATAAACTCGCTACCATGTACCATATTCCCTAACTTGAATCTACTTGGTTCTTGACCTCCTACTCTCACCAGAGTGATCCTTCTGCCTCACCAGCAGTCTATATTCTATCTTCTTATCTGCACCTCGCGGATAAGCCTATAGTCTCGACCTTTACTCATCGACTTCGTCGACGAGCAAAGCCCCTGTTAACTAGTCGGACTTCTTCCTTCTAATTAACGACGATCCTTACGATTAACCTTCGGGTGTCGTAAGCCTAGGCCGATATAGCTTATCATCTCGCAACCGCGTGACATAAGCTACCCGATTTGGACATAGGCGTTAAATCGTACTTGCCGAAGACACGCCAAGTACGACCCCTAACCTTGGGCTAGCCCAGGACGTCCACAGACCGTTGACGACACAAGCTCTGTTTGAGCGTCGCCAACAGATACCATCCAAGTCGTAACACTGGCGAGCTTGCAGTGATGTGCCCGGCGTGCCCACATCCGGGCAAAAACTTACCCAGTGGTTGGGAGAATTCGCCCCCAGGAACGAGGTAGGTCTGGATTGATGGTTGGGTGAGGATATTTAGCTCACCCTGGTTGACAGATGGTTGTACGCCCTTTTCATCGCTATAGATGCGAATTTCCGTCTCAAACGGAAGGCTGTCTCCTCCGACAAAATGAATCCGGGCTTCAACGCGGGATGGGCCTACTTTGTTGAGGAGAAAGCATATAAGGCCTATTTATCGGAGTGAGCTAATGAAAGACAAGATGTACGTTGTACATACTCTAATATGTAGGGTGATGCACTTATTGTTCCACTAGCGCAGCACATGTGTCAGCCATAACGCTGTCAACATGGCTGATACCAAATCCTCACGAGGCCTGGCAGCAACCGGCATAGGAACTGTCAACTGTGCTCGACATGAATTCAAGTTGCCGAATGGGGTAGGTGATCTTCAGAAGGGCGAAAGGTATGTTTGCCGCATTTTTCTACTCAGCTAGTTGACAGAGTTATAAGGTACCTGAATATGGATTACCTTGTATTCTCGACGCTGGTTGGGTTCACGGTGACCATGCTGAATATTTCGTACAATATCGCATGTCAGTGGTCCAAAAAGCTATGGAACAGAATGGATTGCATGCCAACTCGCCTTCATATACCACACAACAACATCTTGGTTCAGTACTTTATGCCAAAATTTCACATTGCAGCCCATGTCGCAGCCTATCAGGTCAATTTCTCGTAAAACCTTACTAAGTGGGTGGGTAGGACAGACGGGGAGGCGCCAGAAAGAGGTTAGGCAAATGCCAATCGCGTTGCATCGAGCACGAAGGAGATGGGGCCAGGAACACGACGTGATACATTGGATGATCACTTTGGCGATTGGAATTGGAAGAAGACAACAATGCTCGGAGTTTTTCGCATAATTATCATTATCTTCCTGGCTGATACTTCAAAGGTCGTACATTGAAGCGCAAGATGGAAGAGGCCGTAAAATGGGAGCGGGAACATTGTGCTGCGTTGTACGACCTGGAAGCAACTGTTCGGCCTACACTACTGGAAGAATGGGGGTTAGAAGTTCAGCTATGGGAGGAGGACAACGCTCATCCAAACCCTTTTGAGAGTAAGGTAGCTCGTAAGTCACTGCCCATTCATTCTGTCAACTTGTGCTGATGGGTAAATATCTAGCTATCACGCAGGCTGCGGTAAGGTCGCAGCTCGCAGATTGGAAGCAAAAGAGTTGCAGGAAGGGATCATCACTCACTCGACTCGACGTCGTCTCGCCCAGTGTGCTTATTAGCGGTGGTATTGAATTAGAAGACATGCAGTATGTGAAGTATCTCTTCGCATCACATTCACCGTTCACATGTTATGACAGACAACGGCTCAAATGTGACATTGCAAACCTCTCACTTCATCCACAGACAAACAACGAGAGGCCATTGTTCACAGGACTAATGCGTTACAGAGATGTATTGATTCTTGGACGCGTTATCAACAACTTTACATGCCGATTGTCTCAATGCTACATTCATCAGCTGACACAAGTTCGAGCGCAGCACTCAAGCCTCAAGACTTCCCACTATATCTTCCATCGGCTCTCTATTTCACCAGTGCCATCGCTGTTTGATGGAGTACGAGTGGGAACTTTGGTGGGCACAAGCTCATGATGCGCTCCACAACTCCGCTCCCATCTTCGTCTATGCTCGCACATGTACAAATTCAAGGACAAGCACTTACGTGGCCAAGCAGCATCCACCTTGTGCCCAGAATTTGATTGCAAGTGTCGAGGCAAAGAAAGATGCAGCAGCGGACAAATACAAATGCGCACGCCAAGCACTGGGGTCGCTAAGCTCTCATGTGGATAAGGTCGCCTGGGAGGAAAAACTTCGACCTCTCAGACACAAGAGGTTCGACCCATGGGTGATTTGCAGGTGGCCATACTCAGGGTACCGGAACAATATCATGGATCTGGCTGGTATCGGACAGAGATACTACTAGTCACTCTGAGAACAGCGTTCAAGACTGTAAGTGTTTTAACTGGGTGACATGATCTCTGACTTATTTTGATTTAGGGCGTCCACATAGAGTGGTGTAAGGCACGTGCTCGCGCAGCTCGATGGTCTGAGGAAGTGGAGTTACTAGCCAAAGAAATGCAACGAGTGCTTGCCTTTCTGGAGTGGCAAGGCCACTGGTGGAGCACTGTTCTGCACCCATTGGAGAAGATCACTGAGCAAGAGGGTTTGCGCATGTATGCATACCATCAAGCTGCCCTCCGTTTTGCATGCAGAACTCATTCCAAGCTCATTGGAGCTTCGTTCCTCAACTCGCCGTGGTTTCGGAGTCAGTGGATGTTTGTAACGATGACAGTGGTCCTTCGATTGATGCGCCTCCTATGGTCATGGACTTTGAAGAGTAGCAGTAGCAATGTACTAGGTAGAATAGGCACAAGAATTTTGAACAACTCAGTGTGTCCATTATTAGCTTTGGTTAGGCACAAGAACTTTGAACGAGTCAGTGTGTCCTTGTTGGCTTTGGTGTGATGATCTCAGATGGATCTCGCAATCTCATTAATCTCGCAATCTCATCGGTAGGGAACAAAGGGGAACATATAAACACTACTATACACGGGCACAGCTAAGCAATGGAGTAGGCAATGTAGTAGGGTTATGGGAACTATAGTCTACAGTACAGTGTTGTATCACACTGATCTGTAGTCCTCAGTGATTATTGTATCCCGAATCACTTGTAGTTGTAGGTAGTAATACATCAATCCTACAGGTACAGGTGGGGCAGGTGAAGTTAGGTATGGTAGGTGCCCTTTTGTTTATGGTTATCTCACATCGGGGTTTGAGATATTTAGGACAACATTTAAACCACACTTAAATGCCTTTGGGTGGCTTAAACTTCAAGTTAAAAGCAAAAAATACGACATTTTGACTAAATATTAGAGTCCCCGATGTGTCACACTTCTATTTAGTATATGGGTTTGGAAGTACTTTGTCCATAATCGAACACCCCTGCTAAATTTGTATCCCTCCATAAAGAGCAACTTCCTGCCATCGATATCTGAAATCTTAATCATAGCCGATCTCCGGAACTTGATTCTCCTCGTGATCATCTTGCATTGATTCGTGTAATATATCCTTCGTGACAGTCATCGAGTCAGATGGCCTAGACCTTTCAAATATACGTCGAAACACTATAAGTTAAATAAATACTATGGCGACCAAATTTTGTCTCCCTGGAGAACACTCGGCAAGCATTTCCCGATAGCTACACAGTACTGCTAGTTGACACATGTACACGCTCCTGGAAGACAATCGAATTCATGCTAGTTTCCGCGTCGGAGTTGGTCAAAAGTTTTGCATGATATCCTCGAACGCTAAGGATGAGGCGTGGTCCCAGCACAAACATTGGCACGACCAATAGAATTTGAAAGGCACCGGTGATGATCTGATATTCAATAAAATTTAGATTCTACAGAAATCATGAGCAATGCTACAAGCAGATATTAGTAAAAGGTTGGCACACCGACTCGGAGATGTTTAGAGAGGGATTAGCAAGTCGGATGCAAGAGACGCTAGCGAAGCTAGTGCAGAACTTTAGCAGAAAAAGATAACTACATCCACATTACAAGCTCACCTTGCAAAATAAAGCATGTGGGATTTTATCAAAACTGTGAAACAGTCCCTGATGGTCGATCCTGTCGATGGGCCGAGCCGCCGCAGGTCACGGAAGTGTTTTACAGTAATACAAACTGAAAGACACAGTGCGAGGACCTCCCTAACAGTTTCGAGAATCCAATTCAGTAAGATCAGATGTTGAGCATCCCTATCAAATGTAAAATTGCACATATGTCTGCCGGAAATTATCCACTCCTCTGGTGTTCATCTAATCAGCTGTGTTCTTTGACTTGATGAGTAAAGCTTACCCCCGACAAAATACTTGAATGTTATTACTATTATTACTGCGCAGGCAATGTTAACAGCCATAAAGACAATGACAAGGAAGATGAGCATCATTCTAGATCCCTGATACATGGCATACAACCGAGCAATCACGATGACTTGCATTGTGTTTCAGTCGAGTCAATATCGCAGAGGTGTTGCAGTTGAGTAACTCACTGTCCAACATGGCAAATACGACTAGATTTATCGTATCTAGTGTGTAGGTCATGATGCTGCCTAAAACACTTGATTAGCGATCACCCTCGTACTAGTATCAAACACTCCGACTTACACCTATTAACTCGTTACATTGAGCCAAGTTCAATGTTCCGAATCTCACTCACCCCTGCAAACGAGTGTACTCATTTGCGAATAAGATGGGTGCGTAATACTCACTGCATCTGTCAGAGAGACGAATGGCGCAAATGCTATGCCATTGGTCAGATGTGAATCGAACACAGACATATGAGACATACCCAGAACAAAGAAACTAATCGTCAGAGATGAACTATTAGCATGCCAGGAGGTTGTCGGCCTCGACACATACACAGAAAATGGTATTCCAATATAACGTATCTAGAATATTGGAGTCAGCATAACTTACCAACCACGTTATAGCACAACATGAGGTACGAACAAGCAAATACAGTACGGTCATGAGAGACCAGCGTTGTCTCTGTCGCGAATTCATCGTATTGTCCTGTTTTTCTTCTCATATGGGACTCACCCAGATGAGTTCAACCTATGATACCTTCTTTAGAGAGTTTGCTACTGTGATTGTATCATCAACCTACCTCTTGTCCGATCGTGAGTACTGGAAATGTATGAGGATATAAGCGGTTTTCGAAGACTGTCCCTCTCACCCAGATCATATACAACCACAGCGGTGGCGGCAACTGCGCAATAGCAAGTCAATGTTAGGTCGAGGGATTTTGATACGACAAACCTGCGCAATAGCTGAGAGAAATGTCAATACTGATTACCGGCCACAAACTAGTATCATCTAAGACTACGGTCATATTCGAAAAATGGGTGTGAGCGAATGGGGTGTGGTTATGAGACTTGGAATTATGGTAAGACTCTTCAACATTATTCGGACTGAAAGTCTTCGTGCGGTTTATATAGTACGCTTCGCCAATACTATATCCGATCCGGTAAGTCTGAGTTTTCGGACTTGTTATGTTCCGGTGCTGCGCTGATGTCATTTTTGCTTCGGCTATTCCCGTCTCGGACTATGACCTGACTCTGACATAGGGAATGTTAGTGGTGCATAACGATAGCGGTCAACATGTACTACCATTCAGCATTTTTATCGCAAAAATCAGCATGAAAGAGATAGATATTTGATTCCACCTCAAGACCTTGCATCGGGGGAAGTAAGCATTGCAGTGCGACCCGAAACACAAAGGAAGCCCTCAATGATCAGTGAATTTAGATTTCTAAACCAGTGTTATGCATGCGACTACTTGAACCACAGGAAAATTCCAGCCGTCAGTGATGTCGGCAACTTATCTCCAGCGCGATTTTTGGGGTATGAAATCATGTGGTATTGATCTAATACGGGTTTAAGCGTGTATACTCTCGTCGGCCCAGCTAGGTGGCCGAGCCGAAGGCGTCACGGTCCGATTACTCTGATGGGGTGGGTCAAAAAGATCAGGGCCCCGGAGTATTCATCATCATACAGACGCACCGTTGTTTCAGAATCCCTATTACATTTTCACAGGCCAACGATACAGATGCAAATCAGTCACATGTCAATAACATCACATCTTCACGCAATGTAGGTGTTCCATTCTCCATCTTCGCATGAGTATCATCAGCCTAGACAATGTAATTATTGTATTCTGGAGCTGTCACATAATAAACATTCTCGTACCATATTTCTGCCCTTGTCATTGTTCTCCTACGCTTCAAATCCCTAGTTGTGGGCTTCGATGTAGATGGTGAACGACTGTGTTAAGTAAGGGAGTGCCAAAGTACCGAAAGCACTCAGCGCTGGTTAGTCTGATAGTTTAGAGAAAGACTCCTGACCGTCTGAGGCAGGAAGTTCAAGACGCACACGATGCTGGACAAGATAAAACGATGATACTAATGTTTCGAACGCGCACAGAACATAGTACGAAAGGCATGCGAGCAGCGACCCCCATTTGTCAGTGGCAGGCAACTTTGAAGCCACCTTCGGTGTTTGCCGAGAGTCAAAAAATTAGCTCTACTGCTAGCTCAGGCTAGCTCCCAGCGTGCTGAGTGCTCTCAGTTAGACTTTCTTTGTACGCCACGAAGATATTCACCCACTCTAAAATGTCTCACTAGTGCGCAAACCCTCCAGGACTACGTTCACATTTTCCAATCATCGGCCTCTCTAAGGGCTCACATTCACCGAATTCTATTAATAACTAGATAAATCAAAAACTTGGAAGGAATGCCAACAAAATCGGCGATCTGATTCCCGATGACATATACTTTCATGGTCCAGCCACCATCCTTGGATCTAACCCGGCATCTAATTCTAGGCTATCACGCTTCTATTTAGTGCGGGGATCGGCTTCGTATCCCTCCATAGAGGTCAACTTCCTGCCATCGATCGATACCTGGAATCTTGATCATATCCAATATCCAGAACTCGAGTACTCATGATTATCCTCCGTTGATTCGCCGGTCCCTGCCACCCATTCTATGACGATCAGGCCCTTCATTCAAGCGATCATTTGCTTGCCCTAGAAGCGACTGCGATCGATGCCAATATATCTCGTTCGGTACTTTACTCTGATTAGCAGTGGATCCAACGGAATGTCGTGGCTGACGCGGTCTCATTCGTAGTTTGATAGGTACGCTTGAGGTCTTCTGACTTGAAACTCTGATTCTCTCATACTTTATTCACCGCTCGTCCCCTTGCCATACTCATTCGCGATAGTCGTCGAGTCATGAGTCCGCGCGATTCATTTTTTTTCTCTGTGGCCCGGATGTATGAAAATGCATCTCAGACTAAGAGTTATCAGCCATCCTAGCTGCACACTTCGCAGTCACTTTGGCGCTCAGACAGAAAAACTCCTCAGACGCGAGGATCAGGTGTCGGGCATTTGCGCTGACTATCGTTCAACATCTGACATCAAGGACTGTGTTGGTTGTCAGACGTTCTGGTGCAGGCGTGAGTGGATAGCTAATTTGTTTCGGCAGTGATGCAGCAAGGTTTGACCTAGATCTTTCAAATATATGTCGAAATACTATATGTTAACTAAATACCACGACGACCAAATGTCTCCTCCCTGTAGGACACTCATCAAGCATTTCCCGATAGCTATACACTACTGCTAGTTGATACATGTACGCGCTCCTCGAAGACAATCGAATTCATGCTAGCTTCCGCATCAGAGTTAGCCACGAGCTTGGCATTATATTCTCGAACGCCAAGGACGAGGCGTGGTCCGAGCACAAACATCTGCACGACAAATAGAATTCGAAGAGCACCAACGAATGTCTGAACTCCAATAGAATTCGAATTCTACAGAAATCATGAGCAGTGCTTACAAGCAGATATTAGCAAAAGGTTGACGCACCAAGAGGTCTGGAAAGAAAAACGCAACCTCGAGGAAAGAGACACAGAAAACGCTAGCATGTGCGAAACTTTAGCAGAAAAAGATGACTACATTCACATTACAAGCCCACCTCGCAAAATAAAGCACGTGGGATTTTATCAACACTGTGAAACAGTCCCTGATGGTCGATCCTGTCGATGAGCCGAGTCGCCGAAGGTCACGAAAGTGTTTCACAGATATCCAGACTGCAAGACACAGTGCGAGGACCTCCCAAACAGTGTAGAGAACCCAAGTCACTGAGATCAGAAGTTGAGCATCCCCTTCAAGTATATAATTGCACACGTATGTGCCAGAAATCATCCACTCCTCTAATGTTCGTCCAATGAGCTACGTTCTTCGACTTGATGAACAAAGCTTACCCCCTACAAAATTCACGAGTCCAAGAACCGCGGTTACTCCGCCACTGATGGCATCAAGCACAAAGATAATAACAAGGAAGATGAGAATCATTCTAGATCCCTGATACATCGCATACAACCGAGTAATGACAACGACTTGCATCGTATTTCAGTCCAGTCAATATAGCACAGTGATTGGAATCGGGTAACTCACCGCACAACATGGCACCTACAGCCATATTTGTCCCATTGAGTGTGTAGTACATGCTACCGCCTGAGACACCCAATTAGCGATCACCCTTATACTAGTAGTATCAAACATTCCGACTTACACCTATTAACCCATTACATTGAGCCAAGTTCCATATTCAAAATTTCACTCACCGCTATATATAAGTGAGTTCATTGAATAGGAGTGAGATGGTTGCATAAAACTCACTGCATCTGTCAGCGAGACGAATGGCGCAGAAGCTGTGTGCCGTCTGTCAGACGAATCGAACACAAGCATATGAGACATACCGATAAAATGGATACTAATGTCCGAGCTGGTCTATTAGCACGGTTTCAAGTTGTTGGCCTCGATACGTACACAGAATATGGTATTCCCATATAGCGTATCTAGAACATTTTGGGGTCAGAACAACTGCCGACCACGCTACTAGTAGCACAACATGAGGTACGAACAAGTAGATACATCAATGTCATGAGAGACCAAGGTTGTCTCTGTCGCAAATTCAGTATACTCTCCTGTTTTTCTTCTCATACCGAACTCTTGTCACTCACCCAGATTAGTTCAATCTAGGACACCTCTTTCAGCGAGTCTGCTACTGTGATTATATCATCGACCTACCTCTTGTCCGATCGTGAGTACTGGAAATGTATAAGAATATAAGTGGTTTTCGAAGACTGTCCCCCTCACCTAGATCGTATATAACCACGACTGCGGCAGCAACTGTGTAACAGCAAGTCAATGTTGGATCAAAGGATCTTGATACGACAAACTTGTCCAATAGCTGAGATAAATGTTCAAACTGATTAGCGGCCACAAACTAGGATCATTTGAGACTACGGTCATGTTCGACTTGAAGGACGAGGAGCGAATGAGGAATGTTGGTAGTGTATAACGATAGCGTTCATGCTAGATATACTACCGCTCAGTGCTTGTATAGCCATGATGGACGTTTGATTGATCCGCACCTCGAGACCCTTGATCAATGCAATGATCAGGTTACGGCCATCAGTGAATTCATTGTAGCTGTGAGAACAATAGACGTACATAATTATGTTCCTGCTGAATAAGACCACAGATACTCCGAGTCGGAGGAATCTGTGTTGTCGATACATAGACGTGTATAACCTACTATGTGTAGATCTAGACTACGACGTAACGATGGGGAGTTCACAAAAGTGTTGTGTTGCAGCCATCACAGCTAGCAATATTTGCTAGCGTAACCTTGTGTTTGAAGAGCAAAACCCAAATGGGGTATGTAGCACCGCACATTGCCGTACAGTGACTCAGGGTCCAGCTTCGTCTGACTCGAGAGTCACTGACATGATCTAGTACGTTGGGCTGGACTGAGCGTTAGCTCGGAGTAGTAGGTGGGTATAAAGAAAAACTGTAGGTATGAATCGAGGTGAGGATGTACGAGGTATGACGAACTCAATGTCGTGGAGGAGAGAAAGAAACAGAAGCGAACGCGCATGGTAAGCTGGACGTATGGTGCCGAGAAGCTACATTACTCGGCACCTGTATACATTTCACAGGCAAGTCCCCCCGTGGGCAGCCGAGCCACAGCGTATGTTTCCGATGTGTATCAGATCACCCTACAATTCAGACTTGTAGTAATTAAAGTATCAGGGTTTTGCTATAATTATAGGCAGCGACACGTCAATACCGCAGGGACAGGTTGCATGTTAGATAAATACCACGGCAGATCCTCAACCCAAATTCTCTTCCCTGTAGAGTACAGGGCAAGCGTTTCCATACACATTACCACTAGTCGGTACATCTACATGCTCCTTGAGGACACTCAAATTCATGCTAGTTGTGTCAGAGTTGGCCACACGTTTAGTGTGATATTCTCGAACACTAAGGATGAGGCGTGGTCCTAGCACAAACATCTGCACGCCCAACAAAATATGAAGAGCACCGGCGACTATCTGAGCCCCCGTACCATATGAATCCTACAGAAATGATTAGCAGTGATTAAAAACACATGTCAGCGACAGGTCAGCGCACCGCGAGCTTTGGAGAGAGATTAACAAGCTGGAGGCAAGAGACGCCAACAAAGCTAAAGCAATGTTTAGAACTTGAGACAAAGATGACTACATTCACATGACAATCTCACCTTGCAAAATAATGCACGTGAGATTTCATCAGCGCTTTAAAACAGTCTCTGATGCTCGATCGTGTGGATGGACCAAGTCGGCGCAGGTCACGGAAGTGTTTCACGGAAATCCAGGCTGAAATACACAGTGCGAGGACCTCCCAAACAATGTCGAGCGTCCAAAACATTGAGAACAGAAGCTCGTTGGCCCCTTCGTATCTATAATCGCATATATATGTACCAGAGAGTAACAGCTCCTCTGGTATTTACCCAATGAGCCGTGTTCTTTGAGTCAACGAGTAAAGCTTACCCCCTACAGTATCTTTGAGTCCTAGTGCCCCAATTACTGCGCATGCGATGTTGACAGCCAAAAATACGATAACAAGGAAGATGAGCATCATTCGAGATCCCTGATACATGGCATGCAACCGAGAAATCATGATGACTTGCATCATGTTTCATTCTAGTCAATACCGCTGAGGCATTGCAACTGTGTAACTCACCGTCCAGCATGACATATACAACCACATTGATCCCGTTCTGTACGTAGTACGTGATATTGCCTGCAAAACCCAATTAGTGAACACACTCGTACTAGTATCAAAAGCTTCGACTCACACCTATTGCGCCATTACGTTGAGCCAATTCAATCATCAGAATCTCACTCACCCCTACAATAATTGTATTCATTGGATAGGAATGAGATGATTGTGGAATACTCACTGCATCTGTCAGCGAGACCAATGGCATACTTGCTGTATGCTGCTGGTCAGAAAAATTGAACACAGTCCATATGCAACATACGCAGAGCATAAGCACTAATTGTCAGAGATCAGCTATTAGCATGGTACTAATTTATCTGCATTGACACATACACAGAGTATGGTATTCCAATACAACGTATCTAGAACATTGGGGAGTAAGCACAAGCGCCGACCACGCTACAACACAACATGAGGTACGAACGACCAAATACAACACAGTCATGAGAGACCAGCGTGGCTTCTGTCGTGAATTCATTGTATCTCTTGCTTTTCTTCTGATACAGGTCACTCACCCAGATGAGTTCAATCTATGACGCCATTCTTAGCAAGTTGGCCGCTCCGACAATGATATCGACATACCTCTTGGCCGAGTGTTAATACTAGAAATACCATGAGAATATCAGAGGTTTTCTAATGCTGACCCGCTCACCCCAATCGTATACCACCACGACGCCAGCGGCAACTGCGAAACGGAAAGTTGATGTTAGATCTAGATATCTTGATGCGACGAACCTATCCAATAGCTATAAAAGATATTCTCATCAATCATCGGCCACGAACTGGGGCCGTTCAAGATTTTGGTCATATCAGACAGATGAGTGTAAGCGGATAGGGAATGTTTATGGTATAACGATTGTGTTTGTGCTAGATATACCACCGCCCAGCGTTTCTGTCGCCAAACTCTGAATGATGGATATGGATAAATGATCCTGCCTTGATTGGGTGAAATGCTGCAAAATCAAGTGACAAGTGTCAAATTAGATTTTGATTTCCAAACCAGTGTTTAATACGCACGCGACTACTTGAACACCATCGTTGGTGATGTCGACAAAATTTTCCAAGGTGATTTTGAGGTCTTTGCCGCAAACTTGCAAAAATTGAGGAGTTCCCTGTAGTTGTCGATCTAGCACAGGTCAGAGCGTGAAATTGATGTGAGTGAAACAAGCAGTGCACACTCTTCGGCTTTGCTGGCTGAGCCCGAGGCATAACTGCCCTCCGATTACTATTATGGAACAAGAAACCTTGACTGGGTCAAATATATCTCACCTTACCTGTCCATCGCATCATGCTTGAATCATTGGGACCTGGGCTAGCATGATTATATTAGCATGATGAACAACGAGATACGATAAGTTTAGAGCGAATCCAATGTAAAGCACATGGCATTCAATGCATTAACCCATCAGTAAATTTATGAACGTATGAAAATATTGAGAACAAATACTCGAAAATGCGGGAATGACATGAACGATGAACGTTTGAACATTGAACACAGCGAGGCGCCTTCCGGAACGGCGTGTTTTCCCGGGCCAAAGTTTTGTTTATGTAACGAGTCTCGCGAGCGCTTAGCGGAATCAAAGCGGAATCAAAGGTGGTCCATCAGTGCATGAACAGCATGTCAGCTGTACATGTTGTGCCCTCTACAGAGCCATCTGGACATCACGGTGCAAGTCAGCTTTGTACAAGCTCAGTGCTCAAAGGTTACCACACTACTTCTAACAGTGGGTACATGACGTTGATGATGGTACAAAATCACAATTGCAGCCCACAAACATAGGTCCAGATTCCATGGAGTTTGATAAATCAAACAGATTCTTTTAACCACTTTCAGAGTCGCACTCCTCATTGTCATCTTTGACCGCCTCTGCGCACTTCAAACGCCAAGTTTCGTGCAGCCTCCAGAAGTTTTGGTGCGAGTCCCAAAGTCGTCGGTTATTCTGGACGCACGCGAGATTCGCGTCACCGACAAATTCTACCGCGTCCTCAATCTCGGGCCATTCCTCTAATAGCCAACACATGTTGTCCTGAAGACCGGACAACTTTATCTCCCCGACGATGCTAAAACAGCAGCAGCGCCTGAGATACCCAAGCGCGTCTTCCACCCAATTATGGCTATTCCAGCAGGGGAGATCGCGCATGATGGCAACTCTCGGAAGGAGTGTTTCCATGGCGTCGAGCTCCTTCCTGTTTACCTTTCCAACTATACAGCTTCCACGCAAGTCCTCCAAATTTTCCAGAGGCTGGTTGAGTCGGATATCGATGGCGTAGTTTGTGGAGTCTCCTGCGATTTGATACGTGTTCCCAATGCTAGGACTTGTTTCGACGTAGATTGCCCAGTGAAGTGGATAGGGCCGTCGTGGCTCTTCCTCGCCTCGCCAGAACTGGACAACTTGGACATCATAAGGTTTAGTTGGATCGTTTTCTAATTCCGAGAATAACTATGGGACTCGTTAAGTCACAGTTCGCTGTATTTTACGATAGTACTCACCAAGAATGTAGACGACATTTTGGGCAAGATGGGAGCTTATGAAAATTTAGTCCATCGGCGACTCGTTTAAAATACCCGAACCCTCGTGGCTTTTTCTTTTTCAAACTGTGGAAGCAACGTGACCTTCATTGTTCTTGATGATATGCACTTTAGGGTGGACCACTTATTGCCTTCTCAATCGAGCCGCTTACAATAGCCCATTCAAACGCAAGTAGATGTCTTGGGCTCTACTAGGCTAAGCCCTGCCGGGTCACAAGTCCATACCCTCCCGCTCATTGTTACTGATCGCAAGGTGACATCAAGGTGGCGACAAAATCAACTATTCATACTCCCACATGAGTTTTCTGAGCTTATCAACATTGATTTTGATTTTTGTTATCACGAAAAAAATGCCCGAAGGCCGCCTTGGTTCCATGCGCGATAATTCGAAATGAGGTCGTTTGGCAAAAGTTTTAGGTACGACGTGGCGCGTGTAAAACTAACCGTATCGCAGAATCGACGGACACGAATTCGACCGTGAGCGAATGCCTTTGCCTTCGCTTGAGGCATATCCCTGTTATCGACATTCTCAACCCACACCACAACGTCAAAAAAAAGGGCACGTCAACTATCAGTAGCATGGAAGGCAGCTTTGATGTAAGTGTGTTGTCTGAAATTCTATATCATTACTAACAAGGTTCAGCATAGTCATCAACGTCCACAGAGATTCCATGCTCGCAACAGTGTGCGTCAACCGTCAGCAGCATGGGAGGTAGCGTTCGTGTAGGTGTTATCTCTTAACTCGTGATTTTCAATACTAACGGTATATTATAATAGAAGGAACGGCCGTTTTTTTTTATTCGATCTACCCGACGCTGTAAACTACTAGTGACAGTCAACCTGTGCTCTTGTGCTGGTGTCAATATCGTGTATGGTTCAATGCCACACACTATGTTCTCATCAATACAAAAACGCTCAACTGCTCTCGCGCGATAATGTCTGACGCATCTCGCATATTCAGTGGGGGCAGCTCGCCACACATGATCAACGGTACAGCAGTCGACCTCGGTGCACTATTCCCACTGACCCCTTGGATCACAACAGACAAACGTTGCCATTAGCCGTTTGACGCGAGGCGTTTTGTGCTTACGGCGTGTGTCTAGATGAAGAGTTTGAAAAGCAGGACATATCATCCGATCCCAGGAGAGCGGTTCCATGGTACGTTTATGTTCCCACACGACGCAGAGCCCGTGACATACTGATACACCGCACTCTGCCAGTGCACTTCAACTCTATTTGATTTCTAATCAGCCATATTGACGATGACCTGGTAGATTCTCTCACAGCCAAACACCCTTTCAGAGGTGCGACGTACTATCAGCCACATTTTTTTTTTGAGTCACAGTCACTTTATCTCCTTTCTTTGTGTTCGCTTGGATGATCAAGTATTCCGCGTCTAGGTGTAGTTTCTAGTCTATCAGCTGTCTGGGCTTAAACGTATACCTGAGACAGCAGATTATCGCCTGAAGTGACGCAGAGGCTTTCAAGCGATCACTCGCTTGCTAAGAGAAGCTGTTATCGATGCCAACGGGTGTATGCACGCAGGTGTGGGTGTCTGTATCTCGTTCGGCGGATAATAGCCAAGAAGACAGCAACAAGAAAGATCAGCATCGTTCTAGATCTCTGATACATTGCATGCAACCGAGCAATCATAATGACTTGAATCTTTTGTTGCGATTCGTGACGTCACGCAGCAATGGGCATGAATTTTTCCTCCACGTGTGATGCTCCACACACCCGTAGCAAGAGAGTTGTCGAGCGAATCGCAGAGACCACGAATTTCCTGTATTAAGGTATCAGCTAGTGGTATTGGATTGGAATCTGAGACTCGATAGGCCGACCTTTGCAATACGTTCAACCCAAACAACCGTCAACTTCAGCGAATTGGCGTTTCCCTAATTTAGACAAGTATTGCGCAATAATAATACAACCTTGCTGCAGTCTTGTGATATGATATAACATTCTGGAGCTTCCAATTTGTCATTCTCCATCTCCTTCAAGGCCTACCTTCATTGAGTATTGATTGTGGAACGTTTGCACCTCATCGCAAGACATGGTTCGGTTCAAGGTAGAAAACAAACTGGTTTTCAACCGTGTATAGCATGCTTACCCATACAATCAAACAAGAATCGCTGGCTCCTCGTCGAATTCGTCGATACGTCTACGGTAGATACCTCCACTGAAAAAGAGTCTCTAAGCACACGAACTCTGGACGGGAGGTTGATCTACAACGCTCTCCGCGACAGCATCGTGACAAACTTTGGCGACACCGGATGGGGAGCAGTAGGGATGTCGTTG
This sequence comes from Suillus bovinus, assembly GCF_016758785.1. Lineage (NCBI taxonomy): Eukaryota > Fungi > Basidiomycota > Agaricomycetes > Boletales > Suillaceae > Suillus > Suillus bovinus. The sequence continues at coordinate 365,418 of NW_024542084.1, read as the reverse complement.
AATGGTGCATATAATCCTTCGACTATTTATATTATCTTACATAAATGGCTGCAGTCAAGTATTTTTCACCGCTCACGAACCTTTGTATTATTCGTGTCGCACGAGATCAACATCGAATTGCATGGGGTGCAGTCACGCTTCTCACTAGCATCTACGATGTCAGGGTCATTCCGCGTGTTATTCATGTCTCAGGTAGGCTTGCATCTTTGTGTCTCTCTGCCATCCTCTAAACCAAAGTGCTGCAAACGCCGTGTAGGCACTGTCAAACACACGCAACTCTCAGCAATCACATACAACCGAGAAGTTATTGCGCGGTTTCGCGCTAAACTCAAAAATGCTGGTAAGCATGGTGGATGCAGGTGTGGGCGGATTGCTCAATTTCCGTGTTTCTTGAAATGCAGCACATGACTCATACGATGACTATCTCGCGCGAAGCACTCGGGAGATCGAGGCTTTGCATGACTGAATCAGTTCGATGGTATCGTAACCCTTGTGACCCCGAGGAGCTCTTCACTCTCTTCCTTTCGGTGGTGCGCTTTGAGGCTACATCCTGAGATCGTTCCCCTTTCCTGCACGAAACTGAGCTAGCGTCAGGGTTAGCATAAGATGTTTGCAGTCACTCGTGCGGTCCTGGCTCGAGAGAGCACGCATACTAGGAATTGCGTAGGAGTAATGCAGGAATAACAAGCGAAGAAACGGAGGAACATGACAGGAATTTTGACATGGTGTGTATAGCTACATTTAACATCGACTTATGCTTCCAAACACGATATCTCACAACTTCAACTCCGTCCATACTCCTACAGCTTCACCCTCCGCCACAATCAGCCACTGTCTTTTTACTTCTCTTTCTCTTGCGACCCATCCTTGTACCCAGTCGACAATATTGCCTACCAGTTTCTTCACATCGTCACGAGCATGTCCTGCGTACAAACATACTATTACTCGGGAACTGTGGGCCATGTCATTGCTTTTCTAAATAGCGGTTGTGGATAAGATACACGGCAAGGGAATGTGGAGGAGGCGTGAGGTGACTCGGAGGGATGATAGGTGTCGGGGAGGAAAGGATAGATCAGAGGGAGTGTGTGTAGGATCCTCGTGATCATCTGTACGTAGATGGCCAGGCAAGTAGAGCAGTTCGAGTGGAGCTGACTGTAAATGTCCAGCTTCGTGCTCCGGGTCTCAGACAGTTTTATTGCGAAATCTAATTGGCATCTATTCTAGGCTATCATCCATCGTGAGTGCAGTGTTGGAAGTACTTTGTTCATAATCGAACACCCATCATCGATACACCTCGCGTCTCCATCTAGACACTCCCCGGAACTTTATTCTCCTCGTGATCATCCTGCCTAGATTCGTGTCCTCACCAACACCCACAAGTTGTTTTCTTTCGTCATTGCAACAGCCCACGCTACCTTTCAATGTGCCTGCAAAATACCCTCGAGTCTTCACGTTTTCCGGGTCCGTTTCCCACCTTCTACCGGACACTTCATTCAAGTGATCATTTGCTTGCCCTGGAGCGACTGTGATCGATATCAACGGGTGTATCGCAGATGTGTGCATGTCCGTATCTCGTTCGTTACTTTACTCTGATGGTCAGCCATGACTTCGCACGATTTCTTCATCTTTCCTTCTCCGTTGCCCGGATGGACGAGAATGCATCTCAGGCTAATCAACTACCAGCTATCTGGCCTTCAGTTCACAGTCACTTCTTCATCATCTGTGTGCTTCAAGTTAGACAGAGGAAGTCCACAAACGCGTAGAGTCAGTTGTTTCGTTAATTTATACTAATTCTCGTTTATTTCAGTATTGGGCATCGAGGACTGGGTTGGCTGCTAGACGTTCTGGACAATTTCGGCTTGCCATTTGGTGCAACTGTGGGCAGGTTGTTCACTGCGTTCCGGTAAGGATACATCAAGAAATGGATTGGTATACGTAAACCTCGATTTTAAATATGCTTGGAAACATTATATGTTAAATAAATACTAAGACGGATCCTCGACCAAATTTCTCATCCCTACGGACCACCGGTCATGCATGTCCCTACACAGTACTACTAGTTGTCACATGTACATGCTCCTGGAAGACAATCGAATTCATGCTAGTTTCTGCATCAGAGTTGGCCACGAGTTTGGCGTGATATTCTCGAACGCTAAGGATCAGGCGTGGTCCTAGCACAAACATCTGCACGCCCAATAAAATTTGAAGACCGCCTAGGAGTGTCAGGGCTCCAGCAGAATATGAAGTCTGCAGAAACGGTGAGCAATGTTTACACGCATATGTCAGTGACAGGTCAGCGCACATAGAGCTCTGGATATATAAAAGCAAGTTGAAGGCAAGAGACGCAAACAAAGCTAGTCGTGCAGGACTTGAGCAGAAAACTATGACCACAATCACATGATAAACTCACCTTGCGAAATAAAGCACATGAGATTGTATCAGCACTCTGAAACAGTCCCCGATGGTCGTTCCTGTCGATTGGCCGAATCTTCGTAGGTCACGGAAGTGTTTTACAGCAACCCAGGCTGAAAGACACAGTGCAAGGACCTCCCAAACAGTGTTGAGCATCCAAACCATTGGAAACAGAAGCTGAGCATCCCCATCAGATACATCATTATACATATATGTGCCAGAGAGTATCAGCTCCTCTGGCATTCGTCCAATTAGCTATGTTCTTCACGTCGACAAGTAAGCTCACCCGCTACATCATCCTTGAGTCCTATTGCCGCCATTACCCCGCAGGCGATGCTTACAGCCAGGAACATGATAACAAGGAAGCGAAGCATCATTCTGGATCCCTGATACATAGCATGTAACCGGGCAATCATGATGACTTACATCATGTTTCAGTCGAGTCAACATCAGAGATATTGAGCTGGGTAACTCACCGCCTAACATGGCAGTTACAACCACATTTGTCCCATCCACTACGTAGATTATAATATTGCCTGAAACACCCAATCAGTGATCAGCCTCGAGTATTACTAGTATCAAAGACCGACTCACACCTGTGCAGTCATTATGTTGAGCTAGGTTCAGTGTTCAGAATCTCACTCACCCCTACGTATGAGCGCATACATTGGATAGGAATGAGATGGTTGCATATTACTCACTGCATCTGTCAGCGAGACCAATGGCATATTTTCTGTATGCCAATGGTCAGAAGAATCGAACACAGAGCATGTGAGACATACGTAGAACATTGAGACTAATTGTCAGGTATGAGCATTAGCACGGTGCCAAGTTGTTGGCCTCGACACATACACAGAATATGATATTCCAATATAACGTATCTAGGACATGTTGGAGTCAGCACGACTTGCCAGCCACGCCATAGCACAATGAGGTACGAACAAGCAAATAAAGCACAGTCATGGAAGACCATCGTTGCCTCTGTTGCGAAATCGTCGTATTCTCTTCTTTTCTGCTGATACGGGACTCTCGTCACTTACCCAGATGAGTTCAATCTATGACACCATTGTTAGCGAGTTGGCTGCTCTGGCAATAATATCTACCTGCCTCTTGTCCAATCGTTAGCACTGAAAATATTATGAGAATTTCAGCAATTTTCGAACGCTGTCCTGCTCACCCCAATCGTATACCACCACGATGCTGGCGGCAACTGCGAAAGCGCAAGTCAATGTTAGACCTAGAGATCTTGATCCGACAAACCTGTCCAATAGCTGAAAACAATATTGAAATTGATTATCGGCCACCAACTGGGACCATTTAAGACCACGGTCATATTTGAGGATGAGTATGGGCGAATGGGGAGTGTTGGTGGTGTATAACGATAGCGTTCATACCAGATATACCCCGTTCGGCACTTTTACTACTGCCGAAATCCGCATGTGATGGAGATGGACACAAGGGAACCTCATTTTCATGATCATCCTGCCTGTATTCGTCTGCTCGCCAGCATCCACAAGTTGTTTTCCTGCCCACGTTGTCCTTTAACATTGCCTCAAAACGTTACTTCAACGTGTAGGGTAGAGCACGCACGGGTACGGGTAAACCAGCGGTTTATCGCTGACGGGTGTGGCGAGTACGATGGTGTGGATTATGGAGACCCGCACGTACACTGCGCATACCCGTCGCAGTGGTTTACGGTGTTGGACGGATTTGCCTGCACAGTGCAAACTACCTTCAAATCTTTCACGTGTTCCGTTTCCCACTTTCTATCGGGCATTTTATTCGAGTGATCCTTTGCTTGCCCTAGGAGTGACTATGGTTGATGCCAACGGACGTATGTACTCTTCTCTGTCCGATATCCAACAGTTTTCCTACATCAACTCCACATGTTCTACAAATTGGTCAAGTTACGCACGGTTTTGAAACATGTCAATCGAAAACGTCGGTCTTTGCGAGTCACTTGGAGCAGTTCTGCTTGGAGAATTCAATTAATATTGCCTCTACTACCGTGCTATGAACATTCGATGTCCACGATCCTTGATATATCCTATTCTGAGCGATTTGGGCGAAGGCGCGCAGCGCCTCCCGGTCCCGAGTTGCGTGTCCTGCCAGATAAAAGGTGAGCTGCGGTTCCCAACTGTCTAGGAGTTCGACGACGCATCGAGCGAACCGAAGATACCCATAAGACTAGGAGGAGAATGGATGCTTACATGAAGAAGCCGTTACCGAACGCGGGGCATTGTGTGCCGCAGGAATTCATCTTGAATGGCGGGTGTTGCTTGAAGGTATGGTGCGAGAATCTGAGCGTGATCTCGAAGATAGATCTGGAAGGCATCACTGGCCCACCTTCCCATTGTCTTGACGACCTCGAATGGGATGTTTCGGAGGAGGTATTCCAAGGTAGCACCTATTCTGATAGCGTGGCCTTGCAATGGGTCGAGGCCAGCATCCTTTGCAGCGCGAGCAAGCCTTGCAATGAACTTTGTTTTCGTCAAAGGACGGTGTGCCTCGCCGAACTTATAGGAAAAGAGTGCGATGTCGAAGTGGGGGTTGTTGATGTTGAGATGGTTGGATAATGCGGCCTCAGGATCAGTGGGACCCTCTTGTTTCGCCCAGAAAACGTCCTCCCCGTTTTGTGATGTTTTCGTGCGGGGTAAATGAAAAACGGTAGTCGCGAGCCCATTGCGATCTGTTTCGTGACGAATGTCGGAGCGTTTGACGTGAATGGAGGGATCAAATGATGAAAGAGTTCGGATCGTGAATTCTCCAGCTCTGGCCATTGAATAAAAGGCTGTTGTGAGACAGCTACCCACTGCAGCATCGAGAGGGTTGTTGGGGTCTAGTTTCTGCAAGATGCTAGTTATAAAAGCCACGGTGTATGGTGGTCTTTTCTTCCTTCTTGATGACGAGGGCGTGAGGTTCTTGGCCGCTTTCAGCATAGCATCTATTTTGTCATCATCTAAGGACCATGATTTTCCGTGCAAAATATGCCATGCACGAATACCGTGGACATAACTTGATATAGTTTTCCCTGAATATGATCCGGCTAAGTCTGAAATGAAAGCTGAAATGAGTTCAGAAGACGCGGGTGCACGCATGGCTTCATTGATGGAGTGCGAGTCACAATAAACATGGTAGGCGAGGATGCCGCTTCCATATGCCTCCTGGGTGCTGCCAGCCCATGCGTGGATCATGACATCTTGAATGCGCTGTGCATCTGCGTGGGGGAGGCAAGATATTGATGTGTCGTCTGTGGCTGGTCGCCAAAGACGGAGCCTGTCTTTTGCTGTGCAATGGGGTCTTAGGACGGAAATATGAGGGGTGAGATTAGCAGGATAAGCTGCAACTAAGAATCTCGATGAGGGGGAAGCCTGCAGTGTGATGTTCGCTGACTTACTAAGCTTGCGTCGCTTTAAAGAGCTCTTCTCCTTGACGACGGAGCTCGTCATTGAGGTGCTCAGCTGATTCTCGTGAGCGGGCTCGGTCATTGACGTGTGGGAGCGCTTTGAGTTTCTTACTGCATGCATGGCACTCAGAAGGGATAGCGGGATTGTCAAAGTCCGTGACGAAGGGTTGGAGTGGCTGGGGGATGCTAATTGGGGGAAGCAGAAGGTCTGAGGGAGGGTAGATTCCCCTGGATGGGCCATCCGCTGGGTTGTAGTTGCTGGGTACATAGCGCGTGAGGAAAGTGCATTGCGTAGATGCGGCGAGCTCGTGGATCCTTTTGAAGACGGTATTGGTGGCCCTGTTGCGGCTACGCCCTTTCCACCACCCTTCAACGACTCCCCGGTTGTCCCCGAATATTTTGATGCAGCTGCCCGTTGGGCATAAACCGAGGAGTGCAATAATGAGGAATTCCATGCCGACTGCCTCTGCCCAGCCAATGTCTCTGTCTTCGGCTTTCCAGCCTGGGAGGAGACACCACGCTCGCCATCTGCCATTGATCCAAATCGCGATACCAGTGCCTGAGCTAGCGTCTGAGTAAGCCGAGGGGTCAATGATTTCGACGGGCCCTGGGATTGGCCGAGAGACAAGTGATTGTGAGAGGCTGGCTTTCCACCACCGGAGGTCATCACCTGTGTGCTTGGGGGGGGAACGAGGCATGTGCGGACGGTCGTGAAAAATGGATAGCATGGTCTCGAGAGAAACGAGGTAAGCTCTTCCTGCTGGGAGGACCAGAGAAGCATGTAAGAGCTTCCCATAAAGCTCCTGGACTTCCCGTAGCGTGTGTGAAGATCGAATCTCCCATTCTTTGATAGCTGCCACGTACTTCTCCTTCTTGCTCTGTGGGATCGAGACAGAACGCGACTCGATGTCCCAGAGGAAGCCAATAAAGGGGGCACATGACGAGAAAAGGATGTCTTTTGCCAGCTCCCAGGGTATTCCGAGAATTTTGGATAGGCGGTTGATGTCGTCAAAGCAAAATGTGAAGCGAGCATCTTCTGGGGATCGTGGGGAGGCTGTTGAGAGATCAATGATGGGAAACGAACAGTCTTCATCAAACTCTTCAATTCTGTCGTCAGGCATAGTTGAACCCCGATACCATTTTCGACCCTCCTTCAATGAGCATGCCACCATTTCGTGCAATGATAGCGGCACGAGATTTGCGCAGGTTATTGTAGCTAGCAAGGTGCTCTCGCAGAATCCGAATGAATAGGTGATCGTCCACCCATTTGGATATCGGGCCAATTCCTTGTGATCGGAATATGTCTGCGCCAGCATCTGCGACCTCGCCATAGGTTCCTGCTGATGCCGAGAACCCGAAACAAAAGCTAGAATCAATGGCGAAGCTGTCTTCTCCTGTCCTGACAACCAGGCCCGGCCATTGAGAAGGATGAAGAGGTACTGTGCGGTAGGCTTCGGCCACGTCACGAACGGCTGCCTGAGATCCTGGGGGGAGAGACCAGATGAGTAGACAGATCGTCGATGCTGTACCCCATGTGCACGGATATAAGTTAGAGTCGATAGAGGAATTAATGGATGATATAGTGGCTGATGGACGAAGCGGGAACGAGAGGTTTTGTACAAGGCGGAATTTTCCTGGCTTTCCTGGCTTAGGAACCATGGAGAGTGGGGCTGTCTGGAAAGGACCGATGAGTTCTTCAGTCTCCAATTTAGATATAGGTCCGATATAACGACCAGTGGAATATTCACGGTCCAGAATAGCAGCAAAAGCGTCAAAATGTGCATGTAGCGAGGGGCTATTAGGTGGGATATAAGTTTGAGATATGGTTGGGACACTGCCCATGAAACCGAAGCGAAAACCATTCGGAATATGTGCATATTTACGTATGAGATTTGACGAAATGAGAAGCTGCAGCCAGGCCTCGGGCCTATAGGGAGTGATAGCATTAGATGCTCTCGCTTTGAGGACAGTCTTGAGCTCCGTGATCCTTTGCTCCACACCCCGAACATTCGTGCACGTGAGCTCGAGAGGGATTGGTGCATCCCTTGGGTCTCTGCCAGTCGTAGCAGATTTCGAGGCCCTCTGGATTGACCAAATGACCCTCTGCGTTTCGACGACATCGAGTTTTGGTTCGTTTGTCCCATAGGAACTCGGATGCACATTTGTGGATGGGGTGACGGAATCGGCCAAGGCAGAGGGCGCAGGCTGATGGGCTGGTTTGGCCTGCGCCCGCTGGAAAAAACTGCTGCAACTTCTGCAGTTTTTTTCGCCATTTGGTTAGCAGGGGCGGTATGGGTGATAGCGGCCATCATTCACAAAAGGTACTGTCTCTGCGTGCCCATTTCGGCTGGAACTCACATCTCTCCCCCGAGAACGGAAGAAGTGTTGGGAACTGCGAGCGAATGTTGCAACTGAGTGCAATAGAGCGAGCATGAAAGGATTCGAGTAAGCCAGGATTCGAACAATTATATGAAAGCAAAGATTTTGTTAAGCCATGGTATACAGGAAAGTGCGAAAGCAGTGTGGGTGTAAGCGAAGCAGCGGTTAAGTGTTTGAGAGGGACACAGTGAAAGCGGGAGTTTGAGTTAGCATGAGGGTAGATGGAGCGACAGCGTAGAGAGCGCAAGCAAGGGAGAGCGGAAGACAAAAGACGAAGTCATATATGCAATAGCACATGGATAGCAGATGGGAATTGTACCCCGAAAGCAAGGACAGCCAAGAGTGAAAGCATTTAGACAGCCAGCGGGGTTCGTTTCCGACGTGAGATTGAATATATAAAAGAATTTGGTCAGTGATTGAATGTTGGTGGGTAATGCGCTACGCACCATTTTGAGACCTTCATCTCGTTCGGCCTCCCAGACATCGTCGGATATCGAGTTGTACAGGGCATTATTGAATAAACCAATATTGAACCCTTGGTCTTGCGCTAAGCGATCATGCCATTCACGGCGCACAAATCCCGCGTAGCGAAGCAGAGCCTTTTCTCCTCGTGGACGCATGCGATGCTCATGGTTGGTAATGAGCGTGAAAAATAACGCTAAAGCCTGCTGATGCTTTTGCGGCCAATTGTTCTTTTCAATGTGAACGAGAAAGCTGGTCTTTGCGAGGTCGAATTGCCGCCAAGATAGGTCGTGGTCCTGTAGAGCCTTCTGAGAAGCTTTGAAAGACGCTATCGTCTTGAGGGCGACCATACCATCCACTTTGGCGAAGCCAAAAGCATCATCTGAGTCTGATGTGGACCTAGAGGTGGTGGCAGCCTCGTGGCAACCGTCAGGACTGAAGTACCATAATTCTACGTACTCCATGTTCTTGACCTTTTGGATGGCATACTGGGATGGGCGAGGTATGATAACGTCTGCGACAACGGCCCCATCATCAAAATCGTTAATCTTGGGCTTTTTCTTCTCAGCTTCGCGTCTCTCTAACTGTTCCTCAGCCTCTTTTTCGGCTCTCTCGCGCTCTAGCTGTTCTTGCAAGGTGCGGGCGTCTTCCTCATTCTGTTGCTGCCAAAGGAGGATGCGCTCCTGGCGCTCGAGTCTCCAGCCCACAGCCATTTGCTCGAGTGCATCTTCTCTGGCTATGCCCCCTGCCACAAGGGCATTGAGCCATCCCGCGTACGCTGCTGACTCGAAATTGGGCTGCGCTTCCAGCGCTGGGTCCGCTAAGATGCGTTCCATGGTAGGCCGGGTGAATTTGGAGTGTTTGCTAAGAGTGTGTTTTGAGAAATTGACTGGGTGTTTCTGAGAGTGATAGAAAGAGCAGAAGGAATGTAGAAAAGAAAAGGAGGAAGAACGTTGTCGTTGAGGACGACTGAGACGATACGGCGCGACGTCACAGTACGAAGTCAGAAGGTTCGTACTGCTTCCGACGCTTGCGCAAAGACTTAATTCTGTTCCTACACTCGTTCCTCGTTACATAATAGACTATCAATTGTTCTGGACACACGTGAGATTCGCGTTGCCGACAAATTCTACTGTATCCGAGTCCTCAATCCCGGGCTAGTCCCCTAGCAACCAACAATGTAGGAATAACAAGTGAAGAGAGGGGAGCAGGACAAGAGTTTTGACGTGGCCCGGGTGTACATATGATGACCGTGCTGAGGAGTTACTGCACATTTCTATCAGAGTTGTGACGTTACGGACAATTTCGGCTTGCCATTTGGTGCAAGTGAAGTGTGGGCAGACTGTTTACTGACGCCTCAATTTACATAAATATGTTTTTAAACACTATGTGAAATAAATACTACGACAGATCCTCGACCAAATTTCTCCTCCCTGCAGACCACTCGCCATGTATGTCCCTATACAGTACTACTAGTTGTTACATGTACATGCTCCTGGAGGACAACCGAATTCATGCTAATTTCTGCATCAGAGTTGGCCACGAGTTTGGCGTGATATTCTCGAACGCTAAGGATCAGACGTGGTCCCAGCACAAACATCTGCACGCCCAATAAAATTTGAAGACCGCCCAGGAGTGTCAGAGCTCCAGTAGAATATGAAGTCTGCAGAAACGGTGAGCAATGTTTACACGCAGATATCAGTGGCACGTCAGCGCACGTAGAGCTCTGGAGATATAAAAGCAAGTTGAAGGCAAGAGACACAAACAAAGCTAGTCGCGCGGGACTTGAGCAGAAAACTATGACCACAATCACATGATAAACTCACCTTGCGAAATAAAGTACATGAGATTGTATCAGCACCCTGAAACAGTCCCCGATGGTCGTTCCTGTCGATTGGCCGAATCTTCGTATGTCACGAAAGTGTTTCACAGCGACCCAGGCTGAAAGACACAGTGCGAGGACCTCCCAAACAGTGTCGAGCATCCAAACCATTGGAAACAGACGCTGGTAATCTCCAACGTATACATAACTGCATATATAAGTGCCAGATAGTATCAGTTCATCTGTTGTTTTCAAATGAGCTGTGTTCTTCAAGTCAGCAAGTACAGCTTACCCCCTACCGTGTCCTTGAGTGCTATTGCCGCCATTACCCCGCACGCGATGTTTACAGCCAGGAAGATGATAACAAGAAAGATAAGCATCATTCTGGATCTTTGATACATGGCATGTAACCGGGCAATCATGATGACTTGCATAATGTTTCAATCGAGTCAATATCACGGAATTATTGCAGCTAGGTAACTCACCACCCAACATGGCAGTTACGATTATATTTGCCCCATTCTTTGCGTAGTATGTCAAAATGCCTGAAACACTCTATCAGCGATCAGCCTCAGGTATTAGTATCAACCACCGACTCACACCTGTGTAGTCATTATGTTGAGCCAGGTTCAATGTTCAGATTCTCACTCACCCCTACATATGAGCGTATTCATTGGATAGGAATGAGATGGTTGCGTAATACTCACTGCATCTCCCAACGAGACCATTGGCATAATTTCTGTGTGCCGCTGGTCAGAAGAATCGAACACGGCACATATGACACATACGCAAAACTTTGGTACTGATTGTCAGAGATGAGCATTAGCATGGTGCCAAGTTGTTGGCCTCGACACATACACAGAATATGGTATTCCAATATACCGTATCTAGAATATTTTGGAGTCAGCACAACTTGCCAGCCACGCTATAGCACAACACAAGGTACGAACAAGCAGATATAGCACGGTCATGAGAGACCATCGTTGCCTCTGTCGCGAATTTGTTGTATTCTCTTTCTATACAAGACTCTCGTCACTTACCCAGATCAACTCAATCTATGACACGATTCTTAGAGTTGTTGGCTGCTCTGGCAATAACCTTGACCTACCTCTTGTCCAATCGTTAGCGCTGGAAACATTATGAGAATATCAGTAGTTTTCGAACACTGTCCTGCTCACCCCAATCATATACCACCACGACGCCGGGGACAACTGCGGAACAGCATGTCAATGCTAGATCAAGACGTCTTGATACGACAAACCTATCCAATAGCTATAAACAATATTGGAATTGATTATAGGCCACCAACTGGGGTCATTTATGACTACGGTCATATTCGAGGATGAGTATGAGGGAATGGAAAATGTTAGTGTAGTGCTAGATCTATATACCACCGTTCAGCCCCCCTACCACCGAAATCTGCATGACGGAGATTGATAAGTTATATTGATACCTGATTCCGCTTCAAGAGTCAAGACCCTCGATTGGATGCAACGGTGCGAAATGAAGTGAAAAGAGGAAGCACCTAGATAATTTGATTTTCAAACCAGTGTTAGGCACTACGCGACTAGTCAGACACTAGGAAAGTTTCAGTCGATGTCGACGACTCATTTCCAATGACAGTGTCCAATCTTTATCATGCTCAATGTCATGCTCCGAACTTGAAAGCTGCGGTGAATCGATGATTCAAGTGGTCGTGACACTCTTAGCAGCACTTTTAGTTCCAACTTCTCACGGTCTGTTAGACTTGGACCAAGAGGCACAATCATGATGGTACCCTCGCAAGCCACCTCACGGACTCGTCAAGACTCCCAAATGCGCAGTCCCAGAAATTCCTACTCCAACGCAGTTGTATGCGTATAACTCAAGTCCGAGGAGCCAAAACTTTAATGCATGTCGGTGAGTTAGAAAATTTCGCATAGCAGGAGCCGCAGCTCATGACTGTCAGTCACACATTCAATGATTGCCGTCAACACTTGATAATAGGCTTGCGAATTCAAGATCAGAATCACGGACACTAAATTTGTGCTGGAAGCCTGATCGGTAGACTTGACATACCTTATTGTTCTGCCATCGTTCGTGTCTCTGTGTTGTCGTCCATATCGTCTTCTACTAATGCGTGTCTAATATGATGATCTTTCAATGATTGGTATGCATCATCTTTGATATTGCAAAACGTCCAATTTGTCATGGTCTTGTCGACTCAGCCTGGTCTAGCGTATCCATTCTGAGCATCATCCAATTCCCAAGTTCTGATCCATTTAGTGCGGCGTTGGACTCTGCCCGCCGCCCATATCTCGAGAAAGAACAACTTTTCTTTCTTTTTTCACACATACTATGCGCCCGACTAGGGGACACTAACCCAGATTGTCCATAGATGACAACCGCCATAATTGGAACCATCAGTTCATAACTTCTCTCTGGAACTTCATTCTCCTCATGATCATTATGCATAGACTTGATATATTATATATCACTCGTCACCAACAAATCGTGTTCCTTATTTGTCGCCCCAACGGACGCGCTATCTTCTGACATTCTTGCAAAATATCTTTGAATGTGTCCCATCCTTATACTCAAATCCACTTCTGCCAGTGCATCGTGGGCACGATGACAGCACAATGGCAACCTGCAATTGTATAACTCTATCTACTCACAAACTCGAGTTCCTACAGAATTCCTGATATATCATATACAGCTATGCTGATCTGCGATACCAATCTTGTACACATGGGAGCTGCACCCCAAGAACTTTGGCCCTCGCGTTCGAGATAATTTATACCTCACCTGAGGACGATCAGCTCATCGATGGACAAATCATCTATTCTAACGTTCAAAGGTAGGCTTTTTTTAATGAAATTTCGTCCAGGATAAGCTCTAGCTTATGAGACTTCGACAGGCCATACATACACAACGCACGATTCTACGATCATTGTAGTTATTCGTTCTTTTCATGCTTTGTGTTCGGACATATGGTAATCCGAGACAGTGATTAATATGTCGAATTGTCGGATTATCAGCTATCTAAGCTCGGACACGCCACTTCTACATTCCCTGATCCCTGTGATCTTCGCATCGTGCCGGGCCCGAGCGGTCCAGATGGATAATCACACAATAAATGCGACAGTTACAAGCATCTGAGCTTCTATAGATCGTGCGCACTTCTTTCTTCTTCGGTCTTTGTGTTGAAACAGCCGATAAGACGGCGGCAAGTGTGGAATTTTGCTCCATCAGCTGTCCGGACTCGTGCACAATACTCATGCAGCACCTGGGCGAGCAGATAACGACTTGTTGAAGTGAGGTGTATACTTTCCAGTCATTATCTCTTTTCTTCAGGGCAACCCTGATCGACATAAACGGGTGTGTAAATGAATCTCGTTCAGTTCTTTAATCTGACAGTCGAGCGGTTGGTTTATTTTTTGAACCGATCACGCTCAGTATCGTTAAATTTTATTCGACACAGACAATTGTCGTTATATTTCAGTGACGCGTTGGTTCATGCATTCACAACGACAACTGATCTGGGTGTCAGATGATCCGATGACTCACCGATCTTATACTTTAAACCACTCTTCACGCACGATTGGTTGCTATTTCTCTGCGGCCCAGATGGATGATAGGATGGGGCTCAGCAGATGATAAGGATCCTGAATGTCGATCGATCTGAGCGATATACTGAGCAGTTGTTGGATGGAACGCTATTAGTACTCCAGACCCCAGAGCGATGTATCTCCCAGAGATCTGATACCCGATAGATCCTCTCGAAATACTAGTTCTACGTTCGTGTATTCATTCGATCTCTGACAGTCGATGCCTTATCTAACTCAGCACCTATTCTAGGCCATCATCCGTCATCGTGCTTCTATTTAGTGCGGGGTTGGAAGACCCCTGCTTCAACTTCCTGCCATCGATACACGGCGCATCTCGATGATTTAGCCACTCTCCGGAACTTTATTCTCCTCCTGCCTAGATTCGTGTCCTCACCTACAAGTCATTTTCCTCATCGGTCGTTGCAACAGCCCACGTTACCCTTCAATGTGCCTGCAAAACACCTCCTAATCCTCCACTTTTCCGGGTCCGTTTCCCACCTTCTATCGGACACTCCATTCAAACGATCGGTTTTGTTTACTTGCCCTAGGAGCGACTGTGATTAGTATCGACGGGTGTATCTCAGATGTATGCATATCTTTATCTCGTTCGGTACTTTACTCTGATGGTCAGCCATGAGTCCGCACGATTTCTTCATTTTTCCTTCTCCGTTGCCCGGATGGACGAGAATGCATCTCAGACTAATCAACTATCAGCCATCTGGGCTTCAGGCTCCCAGTCACTTCTTCTTCATCTGTGTGCTCAGATAGAAGAACTCCACAAAGGCATAGAGTCAGTTGTTTCGTTACTTTATACTGATTCCCGTTCATTTCAGTATTGGGCATCGAGGACTGGGTTGGCTGTTACACGTTCTGGACAATTTTGGTGTAACTGTGGGTGGACTGTTCACTGGGTTCCAGTAGAGATACATCAAGAAATGGATTGGTATACGTAAACCTCGATTTAAATATGCTTGGAAAAACCACATGTCAAATAAATACTACGACGGATCCTCGACCAAATTTCTCATCCCTGCAGACCACTCGCCAAGTATATGTCCTACACAGTGCTACTAGTTGTTACATGTACATGCTCCTGGAAGACAATCGAATTCATGCTATTTTGTGCGTCAAAGTTGGCCACTTGTTTGGCGTGATATTCTCGAACGCTAAGGATAAGGCGTGGTCCCAGCACAAACATCTGCACGGCGAATAAAATATTAAGAGCACCATCGAGTGTGATAGCTCCAGTAGAATATGAATTCTGCAGAAACGGTGAGCAAAGTTTATACGCAGATGTCAGCGATAGGTCAGCGCACAGTGATCTCTGGAGATAGAGAAGCAAGCTGGAGGCAAGAGGCAAGAACAAAGCTAGCACGCACGGGACTTTAGCAGAAAAATATGACCACAATTACATGGCAAACTCGCCTTGCAAAATAAAGCACGTGAGATTGTATCAGCACTCTGAAACAGTCTCCGATGTTCGTTCCTGTCGAATGGCCGAGTCTTCGCAGGTCACGGAAGTGTTTCACAGCAACCCAGGCTGAAAGACACAGTGCGAGGACCTCCCAAACAGTGTTGAGCATCCAAATCATTGAAGTAAGAAGCTGCTCAGCCACATAAGTGCACATATACGTGCCAGAGAGTATCAGCTCATCTGGCATTCGTCCAATGAGCTGCGTTCTTCGAGTCGACAAATAAGCTCACCCCCTAGACTACCCTTGAACCCTATTGCCGCCAAGACCCCGCAGGCGATGTTTACAGCCAGGAACATGATAACAAGGAAGAGAAGCATCATTTTTGATCCCTGATACATGGCATGTAACCGGGCAATCATGATGACTTGCATCATGTTTCAGTCGAGTCAATATCACAGAGGTATTGAGCTAGGTCACCCACCACCCAACATGGCAGTCACGACCACATTTGTCCCATTCAATGCGTAGTTTGTAATATTGCCTGAAACACGCGATAAGTGATCGGCCTCAGGCATTGGTATTAGACACCAACCCACATCTGTGTAGTCATTATGTCGTGCCAGGCTTAATATTCGGAATCTCACTCACCCCTACATATGAGCGCATTCATTGAATAGGAATGAGATGGTTGCGTGATACTCACTGCATGTCCCAGCGAGACCAATGGCATATTCACTGTGTGCCGCTGGTCAGAAGAATCGAACACAGCACATATGACACATACCCAGTATAAATCCACTGATTGTCAGAGAAGAGCATTAGCACAATGCCAAGTTGTTGGCCTCGACACATACACAGAATGTGGTATTCCAATAAAACGTATCTGGAACCATCTTGGAGTCAGCACGACTTGCCAGCCACGCTATAGCACAACATGAGGTACGAACAAGCAAATACAGCACAGTCATGAGAGACCATCGTTGCCTCTGTTGCGAAATAGTTATATTCTCTTCTTTTCCGCTTGTACGGGACTCTTGTCACTTACCCAGATCAGTTCAATCTATGACACTATTGTTAGCGAGATGGCTGCTCTGGCAATAATGTCGACATACCTCTTGTCCAATCGTTAGCACTGGAATATTATGAGAATATCAGCAGTTTTCGAACACTGTCCTGCTCACCCCAATCATATACCACGACGACGCCGGCGGCAACTGCGAAAGCTCAAGTCGATGTTAGATCTAGAGATCTTGATACGACAAACCTGTCCAATAGCTGAAAGCAATATTGAAATTGATTATCGGCCACACACTGGGACCATTTAAGACTATGGTCATATTCGAGGATAAGTATAGGGCGAATGGGGAGTGTTGGTGGTGTATAACGATAGCGTTCATACTAGATATACCCCCCGTTCAGCCCTTTTACCACTGCCGAAATCTGCATGATGGAGATGGACACTTGATCGGGTGAAGTAAGTACTATCGCGAACCCGTGGTGAGAAATCGTACAACTCAAAAGTTTTCAATAGGCCACACCAGGCAGACAACAACAATAGAGACACACCTCACATCAGAAAGAAAAAGAAAACGAGAGCTAACATTCTTCTCGCTACCCTGAACATGAAGGGCCGTGCATCCCCCCAACTAGGGAACAGTGAAATATCAAAATGGTCAACAATACAACACATTATGAGAGAGAAAAAGATAGGCATACTATGCGTCCAAGAAACGCACCTACTGCCTGAACACGAAACACGAATAAGTGAACTATACTCACGAAGAATCAAAGTCATAAACTCGAGAGACCCACACCGCCCAGGTAATTCGGCAGGGGTAGCAGTAGTGATCAACACCGAAATCTTCAACCCGAATGAACTAGAAACGACAGTAATCATCCCCGGCAGAGCCTTGGCACTTAAAACAAAATGGCATAACACACACCTGACCATCGCCAACATATACGCCCCAAACAACCACACGCAACACGCTGAGTTCTGGAACAAAATATCAAGAACCTGGCAAGAAAAATGTCTACCCAATCCAGACTTCATGATGGGAGACTTTAATATAACAGAAGATGCACTTGACCGAGCCCCAGCCCGCCCTGAAAACGAACAGGCACTAGACGCCCTCTGAGACCTAAGATTCCAGATCAACATACAAGACACCTGGCGAATTAACAACCCATCATCACGTCTCTTCACATTTTACAGCAATACAAACTCACATTCACGCCTAGACCGCATATACACATCGCCAAACCATGAACGCAACATATTTGGATGGGACTCGTGCACCTCGGCCGTACCAACGGACCACAGAATGGTCCTCGTAAGATTTGCTCCATCAGACACACCTTTCGTTGGAAAAGGCCGCTGGTCCTGGCCAATAAGCCTGATAAACGATCAAAAACTCATTGAGAACATCAGCAAAGCAGGAAAACAAATACAACAAAAGATAACCCACCAACAAATTCGAAGATCACAATCAGAAAACCCACAGCGAACTTGGGAGGAATTTAAATCACAAATCCGTCAGCTCGCAAAAATAACAGCAAAAGAACACCTGAATAAAATCAGAACAAGAACCAAACAACTCGAAAAAGACCTACGAAGAACGGTAGCAAACAACGACATAGACAACAACGAAAACACCCGACGACAAAAAGCCTGGATCGAAAGTGAGATAAACCACCTAGAACAAAAGAGTTTCAAAAAGAAACAACAACACTCACAAGCGAAATGGGCAGCGAAGGGTGAAACCATGAGCAAATACTGGTCGAGAATCAACAATAGTAAGACACCTTGCGACATAATATATAAACTAAAGATACCCAACCAAAACCGATTTGCCTCCCGTTCCGACCAGATGGCTGAAATAGCACGATCTTACCACGAGAACCTACAAAAAGACAACATGTCCGAACAAGAAGCAGAAATGAGGCAAACAGAAATACAAAACACAATGAGCGAGATCCCGCAATCCCAGAAACTATGGAACGACGACTCACCACTACACAACCTCCTAAAAGAAAACCATATCCAGGAAGCCTTGTATGCCTCAAAGGCAGGTAGCGCCGCCGGAATAGACGGAATCCCATACGAGATCTGGAAAAACCTACACGAAAAACACATCAACGATCAAAAGAAAGAACTACCTAGCTTTAACATAATCAAAACTCTCACACTAGTAATAAACGACATCCAGGAACATGGCGTCGATGACAATACAGACTTCACCCTGGGATGGATGTGCCCCATCTATAAGAAAAATGAGCGCACAGAAATAAAGAACTACAGACCGATCACCCTGCTGAACACCGACTATAAGATCCTCACGAAAGCACTAGCTATGCAATTAGCACGAGAAGTACACTCACTGATTCACTCCGACCAAAGCGGCTTCATACCTAAACGCTCCATTTTCGACCCCATACGTCTGGCAAGACTAATGATCGAATATGCAGACATTGCTGAGGAAAACGGTGTCCTAATTGCGCTCGATCAAGAAAAAGCATATGACAGAATAAAACATGACTACCTAATAACAACCCTCGAAGCCTTCCAGCTCCCACAAACCTTCATCACGACGGTCAAGGCCCTGTATAAAAATGCACACACTAAGGTGGCAATAAACGGCATACTAAGTGCCCCGTTCCGAGTCACCAGAGGGGTACGCCAAGGCGACCCCCTCTCATGCCTCCTCTTCGACCTCGCAATTGAACCATTAGCATGCACACTACGAAAATCAGAAAAACTCACAGGCTACAACATACCGGGACTAACAGACAAAATAATAGTAAACCTATACGCCGATGACACCACCATATACCTAAATGAGACTGGACAAATACAGTGACCTAGAAACAATACTATCAAAGTGGTGTCGCGCATCTGGAGCAAAATTCAACCTCGAAAAAACCGAAATAATACCAATAGGATCAAAAACGCACCGTGACAGAGTAATACGAACACGGCAACCAAACCACCTCGAACCACCACTAAGCAACGACATTAGAATAGCACCGGACGGCCACCCCATAAGGTCTTTAGGCGCCTGGATTGGTAACAAAACCAATGATGTAACCCCATGGGAACCGATACTGAACAATGTCAACATAGCACTGAAAAAATGGCAAAAAGGCCACCCAACTCTAGACGGAAAAAAACTAATAGTACAAATGATCGCAGGCGGCATGACACAATTCCTAACTAAAGCCCAAGGTATGCCAAAGAACATTGAAGCCGCAATGACAAAGATCATACGCAACTTCATCTGGAACAATGCACGCACCCCCCCCCCATTAGCCTAGAACAAATGCACCGCCCAAAAGAAGAAGGCGGAATCGGCCTACTCGACATCAAATCAAGAAATGAAGCAATAGAAGTGACATGGGTAAAATCGTACCTAGATCTTTCCCCGTCCAGACCAACATGGGCCTCGATAATGGACCTAATACTGAACAAAATAAGACCGAAATACAACAATAATGAAAACACTAACCCATTCCTCACATCATGGGTCCCTCCGACAAGAGGCCCCAGAGTGACATCCCTACCTCGCGAAGCACAAATGATACTAAAAACAGCGAAAAAACTCAACATCAGTTTCGCACCGATAAAACTCTCAAAAGAACTTAAGAAAAGTCTCCCATCATGGTGCCATCCAGGCGCACCTAAGAACACGTACCACAAATCAAAAAATAAATGCCTAATAGACACGCATAAATCGGACAACATCAAACACCTTCTAAAAATCAGGAAAAGACTAACGCGAATCAGCGAGAACGACCAACACTTCCCGAGAAAAACATGCCCCTGTACCGCATGTAATAAAGACCGAGAAGAAGGATGCAATAACCCTCACACCTGCGCCCAATACGCAAATGAAATCCTGTTTAAAATCGCACCCAAATTTAACACCAAAACAAAACCGAAAAAAGACGGACTATCACTAACTCACCGCAGAAAAGAAAAGAACTATCAGACACACCAAAGACGACAAGGGGAAATCCTCTTCGATCCCACAGTAACGATACGATCCAGCCTATCAGAATGCTTCAGAATCTTCCTAGACCCAAACAACACATCACTCACCCCAGCACACCGCCTACAAGCACCGACAAGGGGCCTCAATCTCATACAGGACAACATGACCATCTTCACTGACGGCTCATGCTTGAACAATGGAAAAGAAAACGCACAAAGTGGATGCGGAATATGGATCGGAGAAAACCACCCCAAAAACCTCGCCTTCAGAATCCCAGGACAGAAACACTCAAACCAGATAGCAGAACTGTCAGCAATACTACTAGCACTGCAACAAACAGAACCATACATACCTATAACCTTTGTAACCGACTCCAGGTATGCCATTGATAGCTTAACCAAACACCTCCCACATTGGGAAGACACCGGATGGATCGGCATCGCAAATAGTGAATATATAAGAGCAACAGCATACCATCTACGAAGACGGTCAGCCCAAACCGCATTCATATGGGTAAAAAGACACAACGGACATCAAGGAAACGAACATGCCGATAGACTGGCAAAAGAAGGAGCAAACAAACCACAGCCAGACGAATTAAACTTAACCGTACCAAGTGAATTCAACCTACAAGGAGCAAAACTGTCAGCCATCTCACAATCCCTCGCATACAAAGGCATAAGAGAAAACAGACCAACGATCCCGAGACAAAAAACCACAAACAACCTGGACGTTACCAGATTTGCAATACAAGAAATAACCGGACACCTAGAAACAGATGCCAGCATTTGGGAGAATAGCAGACACAAAGATATATCTCGCAAGACGAGACAGTTCCTGTACAAAGCCATGCACGGTGCACATAAAATCGGAGAATACTGGTCAAAAATACCAACATATGAACATCGGGCGAAATGCACCCACTGCAACGCAGACAACGAATCCCTAGAACACATTTTGATCAACTGCCCAAATAATACCAGCTCACTAATCTGGTCCCTAGCCAAACGAACATGGCCCCTAAAATTTGGTAACTGGCCAAGGATAAGCATAGGAACAGTCCTAGGATGCGGAAACATAAACCTACCACCGTTAACTAGACAAAATAACCCACCCGACAATCAACCAGCGAACAACTCACAAAAAGGCGCCTCCAGACTCCTGAAAATTCTGATATCCGAATCCGCGTACCTAATATGGACAATGAGGTGCGACAGAACAGGGACCATTTAAGACTATGGTCATATTCGAGGATAAGTATAGGGCGAATGGGGAGTGTTGGTGGTGTATAACGATAGCGTTCATACTAGATATACCCCCCGTTCAGCCCTTTTACCACTGCCGAAATCTGCATGATGGAGATGGACACTTGATCGGGTGAAGTAAGTACTATCGCGGACCCGTGGTGAGAAATCGTACAACTCAAAAGTTTTCAATAATCAATTGCGTAAGCAGGGACAGGAAAGTTCCAGTCGTAACTTAGAATGTGATTTGCAAACCAGCGTCGCACGCGACTAGTCGGACAACTGGGAAAGGGAACTTTATTCTCCTCATGATCATCCTGCCGGGATATCGATGCGTCTGCTCGCCAGCATCCACAAGTTGTTTTTCTTGTTGGTCGTTGCACTGGCAACTCAGCCCACGTTGTCCTTCAACGTTGCCTCAAAACGTTACTTTAACGTACCTCAGCGTGCCTGCACAGTGCAAACTACCTTCGAATCTTTCACCTTTCCCATTTTCTATCAGTTGCCAAACATTCCGCATGATTTCAGCTTGTCACTTGGCGCAAGCGTAAGTGAGTAGCTACTTCGTTACAATAGTAACGTAACAATAAACGCGTTGACTAAAGTTAGACCTTTCGAATATACTGCAAAATACACTATGTTAAGCAAACACCACGATGGAACCTCAACCAAATTTCTCCTCCCCGCAGACCGTTCGGCAAGTATTTCCCTACCCAATACTGGTAGTTGATACATGTACAGACTCCTGGAATATAATCGAATTCATGCTAGTGTCTGCATCGAAGTCAGCCATAACTTTTGCGTGATATTCTCGAACGCCAAGGATAAGGCGTGGTCCCAGCACAAACATCTGTACTCTCCATAAAATTTGGCAAGCGCCAATGAGTACCTGAGCTCCGGTAGACTGTCAATTTTACAGAAATGATGAGCAGTGGTTACACGCAGATATCAGCGACAGGTTGGCGCACCATGGCCACTGGAGATATAATCACCGTGACAAGGTTGAGGCAACAGACATAAACAAAGCTAGCACACGCGGAACTTGAGCAGAAAAAGACAGCCCCATTCACATTACTAGCTCACCTTGCAAAATAAAGCACGTGAGAATTTATTAGTACTCTTGAACAGTCCTCGGTGGAAGATCCTGTTGATGGGCTGAGTCGTCGCAGGTAATAGAAGTCTTTCACAGCAATCCAGACTGAAAGACACAGTGCGAAAATCTCCCATAACGTGTTGAGCATCCAAAACATCGAGTTCAGAAGCGTGACGTCCCCTTCATATCCATCATTGCACATATACGTGCCAGAAAGCATCCACTCCTCTGGGGGTCTAATAAGCCATGTTCGAGTCAACAAGTAAAGCTTACCCCATATGATGTCATGGATTCCTATTGCCGCGATCACTCCGCATGCAATGTTAACAGCTAGGAATATGATAATAAGGAAGATAAGCATTATTCTAGATCCCTGATATATAGCATGCAACCGAGCAATCATAATGACTTGCACCATGTCCCAGTTGAGTCAACATCATTGAGGTATTGCAGCTGGGTAACTCACCACCCAACATGGCAGTCACGATCAAGTTTATCCCATTCACTGCGTCGTACGTAATTTTACCTGACACACCCAATTAGTGAACATCGTCATACTAGTTGGTATCAAACACTCCGACTTACACCTATTAATGTTGAGCCGAGTTCAATGGTCAAAATATCACTCACCCCTACATACGAGTGAGTCTATTGGAAAGGGATGAAATGGTTGTATAATACTCACTGCATCATTTAGCGAGACAAATGGCATACTTCCTGTGTGCCGTCGGTCAGAAGAATATACAGCGCATATGACACATACGCAGAACATAGGTGCTAATTTATCGGACACGAGCTATTAGCATGGTGTCAAGTTGTTTGCCTCGGCACATACATAGAATATGGAATTCCAATATAGCGTGTCTACAAGATTGGGGAGTCAGCACAACCTGCCAACCACGTTACAGTGCAAAATGAGGTACGAACAACCAAGTACAGCACAGTCGCGGGAGACCAGCTTTTCCTCTGTCGTGAATTCATTTTATTCTCCTATTTTTTTTCTGATATAGGGCTGTTGTCACTCACCCAGATCAGCTCAATCTGTGACACCTTTCTTAGCGAGTTCGCGGCTGCGGCAATAATATCAACACACCTCTTGTCCAAGTGTCAGTACTGACGACATTATGTGAATATCAGCAGTTTTCGCACACTGTCCCACTCACCCCAATCGTATACCACGACGACGCCAGCGGCAACTGCAAAATGGCAAGTCAACGTTAGATTAAGACATTTTCACGCGACCAACCTGTCCAATAGCTGAAAAAAATGTTTGAATCGATTGTCGACCACCACTTGGGGTCATTTGAGACTACAGTCATATTCGAGGATTCCGCGTGTAAGCGAATGGGGAATGATGTCGGTGGGGTAGTGTATTATAACCATAGATATAGAGTCAAGATCAACGATTTGATTGGCTGACTTGGTGATGTGAACTCAGGTACTACATATAGTAAGTATGCAAGTACGCCAGCTCATCGAGCAGCTTATAGATAGAACATGACTAATTGGGTATTTGCAATATTGACGACGCGCGAATGGGACAAATGTGATTGTGACTGCCAGTGTGCTCTGCGCCGTTGTACAATCGTATGCCTTTATACGACAGACCGCCCTAGATACAAATGAAACCTAATTTGAATGCATCATTGCTCAGATGTATCTTTCTCTCGCTGTGTTCACGCTTTCAAATGAGCGGTGAAATGGTTCAGGACGACTTCTGCAGAGTCAGCCGCAGGTTCTTAAATACGTGCTATGCCACTTACACCGCCAAGAGGCAAGATGGTTGACGAAAGGGTCCTTTAGCTTCCCATCAACTGCTAGATGGCGACTAGGATCAAAGCGTGATGCATCCGGAAACACGTCTTTATCCCGAGATAGTGCCCTGAGCTATGCTCAGCTCAAGCCGGCATTACATGCACTCCACCGTGATGATATACCACTGATTAACCATTACTATTGCACCTGATCGGACTATAGATGAGTCAATAACAACTACCTCGACACATACGACTTAGAACCTTCGGGTGCCCGGGCTTGGACGTCAGAATAAAGCACCATGGCCAGCAGGAATGTGTCCAATGCGAATGCAACCTGCGGGACATAAAAGTAAGAATCAGGTTTGCTGAAGTGGTGACTCACGGTGTCCATGCCAGCTAAGATGCCGTATCCGCGTCAATGGATGAACTATGTCCTGGCAAAAAATAAAACTCTCACCAATGAATCCCATCAACGCAACATCCTTCATCGTATGACTTCGTCAGCGTCGTCGTGAGGTTAACTGAGAAAGTCAGTGACCAATGAGTGTGAAGCTGCAAACAGATCAGGCAAAATTCTGTATCCCAGTCCTCAATCCCGAGCCAATCTAGCAGCCAACAATGTAGGAATAACAATAAATTACGCTTCCAAACACAATATCACAACTTTGACTCCATCCATAATCCTACACCCTCCCCCTCCGCAACACTCAGCCACTGTCTTTCTACTTCTCTTTCTCTTGCGACCCATGCCTGTACCCAGTCGACGATACCGTCTACCAGTTTCTTTACATCGTCACGAGTGTGTCCTGCGTGCAAACATACTCTTACTCGGGATGTTCCTACAGGAACTGTGGGCCATGTTATTGCTTTTGTAAACAGCGGTTGTGGAAGGGCGGCAAGATGTGCAGCAAGGGAATGTGGATGAGGCGTGAGAAGAGGGATGATGGGCGCTGGGGGCGGAAAGGATGGATCGGAGGCAGTGTTTGTAGCATCCTCATGATCATCCGTACGTAGATGGCCAGGCAAGCAGAGCAGTTCGGCTGGAGCTGACTGTAGGTGAGGTCTTAGAAGCTCCAAGAAGTATTTTGATAGATCTAGGAGATGCATTGCGAGCTGAGTCTATGTTAGTAACAGGTTTACGAAATTTTGGGACACAGCTTACCACTTCTGCACTTCCATTCTCCAGCATATCGAAGGCACACTCGATGGCGATGATATTTGCATACGTGAGCGTCGTGGTGTATATCAGTGGACGGGCATAATTCAAGAGATAATCCCGTATGAGTTCTGTAGTTAGAATTGCAGCTACATAGATGCTCAGGATGTCGTACAGCAATCTAAGTGAAAAAACTCGCACCTCCTGATCCCGCAAGCGCCTTCCCAAATGTATGCAAGCGTGCCAGGACGCGTCCCTCGAGTCCTAGCGCAGCAACCATCCCTCTACCTTGCGGACCATATATCCCTGTTGCATGCGCCTCATCCACTATCACGTATCCATTCCTCCTTGGCAGCAATTCTTCGACACAGTGCACGATGTCTTGTAAGGGGGCGAATGTCCCATCCATGCTATATAGACTTTCCACCGCAATGAATGCGCTTGCTCTCCCATCCCGCAGATCATCTCGCTCGTGGAGTAGTTTTCGCAGCGATCGCTTGAGTGCAACGACTGAATTGTGTGAAAATTTAACGAGGCTGGAGGAATCTACTCGCGAGGCTCCCATCCCATCATGCACAGATGCGTGGATATGTTCATCGTATAGGATTATGTCGCCCGGTTGAGGAATAGCGGAGAAGAATGCAACGTTCGCGTCGAAACCTGAGTTGAATAACAATGCCTTTTCGGCGCCGAAGAATTTCTCCAGTCGATTTTCGAGGGCGACATGAGCAGGCGTTGGCACGAGCAACCGAGAACCGCCTGATCCGAGTATTTGAGGAGCAGTAGAAAGAGCAGATTGGAACGCCGTGCGAAGCGTCGATGATGTAGCGAGGGAGAGATAGTCGTTCGATGTAAAATCAGCAGAGGGGAGCACTGGAGAGGCCGAGACGGGGAGACGTCGACGAATGTGCCGCTTTTCTCGGGATGAAAGGGCAGCAGAGAGTTTATCGTTTAAAGAAGACATTATTGTACAATGATTGGGTGATCAAGCTAAGGTTTGAGCGCTGAGCGTGCGCACGGACACGATTTGGCACCTTACATATTTTGAACGGAGCCAAAACGCCTTTTATTTGACCTCGTACGATGATCTTAATGGTAGTGCAGGGCCTACGGAATAGGGATCTGATTCATTCACTAGTTTCAGCCTATGACATTCTCATAATACGGTTTGATTAAGGAAATCATATTTGAGAGGTGGTTTAAAATTTGACCGTACAACATGCTACATTGTAAGATAACTCAATCAGTTTAAATTACATCTGAGCGTTGTCTGGGCGGGCTAGAAGCATATGTATACCTGATAATCATCTTATCATCGAGTGAGATGATGAAAATTTTAATGCGCCGTCAGAAAGCATGTCTCATTGTCCAAGACTAATTGATAACTTAGCAAACGTGTTGCTAGAAACTCACAGAATAATCACTTGCAAATGCCCTTGGCTATCGGACACGTCAAGGAAAACCCTTGACAACAAACCAGGAAGAAATGGAGATCCAATAATAGACAGACACGAGAAGCAGACGTCTCTGTGAATCCATGACGAGCGAGGCGCCCTAAAAATTATAAAATTTAAATTGTGCAGGGTTATCACGTACCGCACCTGTCAGTCATATAATCGAATGATCATCAACGTAACACCCTCAAACCAAGCAGGACTAAGGCTTACATCTGGTGGATCTTTCCTCTTTTCACTTGGCGCACTGTATCAAATTCATGATGGTATGTTGATACAGAAGAGACGGGTATTTCCGACCATTCCAGTGGATAATGGAAGCGACACGAAGGTGCCAGATAGTAGAACGTGCATGCTGTGCCCGTCAAGATGGGAAAATGGGATATCACCATACTACCAAAGCAATGTGTGAGAAAGTCCTGAAGAAGGCAACCGGAAGAGTTGAGCTCCACACAGAAAAAAGTACGCCACTCCTCTGACAAGAAATATCAGAGTTACTTGCGTACTGTACAGACAACTAGGCTCACTGGATGAATGTGGTAATTACCCCTTGCTGAATGAATTTTTGAAGTAACACGCCGACCTTGCGGTTGCAAGCGAACGTGCGCAAAACCAAGCTTGAAAGGAAACACCGCCTCGATCAGTGACCTCAGTCTGATTATAGAACAAGCACTTGGGCAACGAGGTGGCACGGCAATGTTGGGTGTTCAACGCTCAGCGTGCATCTGTTTGCTACATTTTACCATCAAATCAAAATCCGCCATCCCATACAAACGTTCATTGCATGGTAGATGGGCAATCATGCGTCCGGCTTCCGGGATTTCAGCTGTAATCTGAACAGGGCTGGTGAGTATATCAAGGTTTCCGGATAGATGCGAAGGTAGGATACACACGCATGCAGTTCTCACTTCCTTGTAAGTGTATCAACTTCAACCCCTTGACGTGAGCAGATAGAAATGCAGGGGCGGTGTGAATCAATGCGAATGCTTTGGCAACGAGGAAACGCACTGGCGGTGACAAACCTTGACCTTCAAGGGCCGCCTATCCAAGCAGATGCCCCGCAACGCCAGTGTTGCTACGCTCCGAGCACCCTTCAGCTGCAAAAAGCGAGCGTGGTATTTGCGTCAGGGCGTTGAAGTAGCCTGCGCGAATTGACAAATTAAAAGCTAGAAACAGGTTAAGATGTACCCTGACGGCCCTACTATGAGGTCTGGTCTTTGGTACTGACAGGTCGTGTCTTGAGAATTTTGGATTTGATATCTACTAGCCTGTCTACCAACGGACGGGCCAGGCGTTATGTCATGACGGTGACAGTTCACATGCGGTCCCGCGGCTTATTTTGTGGCCACTGTTCTGTACTAGCTGTACTAGTACTAGCCTGGTGAAGTTTAACGGCAGGAAATTTTGAGTAGTAGATCGCTGTCAGATTAAAATAATTGCCTTCCTCTCTACGACACCTGATGCGGATAAAGAGGGCTTCCATGCGCGAACGCGACAAAACTATTAGCCAGATATAGTCAGCAATTGGCGCTGCCGGCCAGAACCAAATGTTGAGCGCTTGGTTTGGGATATTAGTCTACAGCCTGAAGAACATGCTGTTAAAGAAAGCCCACCAATGAAGAAGCTCACTTCCGTGCTGCAGTGGGGGCTGTCGGGTTACGCATGAACGTAAAGCCAGGAGCCTTCGAATCCAGAAGGATCATGCATTGTAGCCTATCCAAATGGAGCATTATCATGATGCGGTGCGATCAGTGGCTGAACAAAGTCACAAGCATTGGCAGTGCACCAGATCGACTTTACAAAAGGGTAGATCAAGTCAGGCTACTGCAACAGGAGAAGTTGAATTGAATAACGATTCTAAGGGCGATTTGAACGTACAATCCAATTGCGATCAGTGTATTTCCTTGTATTTCTCCTAGTTCGGGATTTATGACGCTAAGCCGCCGGCTTATCTGTATGCAGTACAGCTAGCTTGACCATTAAATTATGAATAAGACTCCGAGTCATAACTTGACATAGTAAATCTCAAAAGTCGAAATCGCTGTCGAGTTCCTCAGAATTCTCTATCCGCTGATCTAGAGCCTGGCGGCAAACTTGAAGCTTGACATGTACCTGCCTGTATAGGCTTATAGGCGCGGCCTGAGTTGGGTGCCTAACAGATTAAATTTTTTGATGGTTGGTAATGCGATCATCGCACGGATGAACCTTCGGATTCGTTGGTAAGTATACAAGTAGTTGTCGTTACTTGAAGCCGTTTCTGTACCGATAATCTTCGAGCCTAAGACTTGGTGGGCTTGGAACGAAATGAACTGTGTTTCAATGCAGCACTTGGGTTATTGGAATGATGAACAAATGATTGAAAGGTTCAAGACAACACTTGTTGATTATGTAATCATGCATATTATTATATAGAGTTCTCTCCAGTATACAACTATTACGAATACAAGCACACTTACCTGAGAACCCCGAAGTTCGCAAGAATCAGCTCCCAGTGCCGGCATTTCACAACGAGCGTTCAAATTACCAAAGGAACCCACGTGGAAAGTTTGCTGAGGATGTACCAAATTGAAATTTCCACCCTATGAAAGTTCCGTGCAAGTCGCCGTTCACGTGCCGAGAACAGTCGCATCTGGATAGGTACCTCGGCAGTTCTCTTGCTTTTCTTTTTTTGGCCCTGGTGAAGAGTTACAAACTACTTATATATTTTGATGCGCATGCACTGCCCATGACGGATTCCCGAGTAGCCCTTACTTTTTCATCGACTTTCTTACCTTTGCTGGCCTAGATGTCTGGAAAAGTATGTTATATCACATCTGACGCTCGTCAAATTGATTCACCCAACCTCTCCAGGCAGAACTAACCATAAATTTTCTTGTCGTTGGTGGCGGGATTGCAGGTCTTTCCTGTGCGATAGCATTGAGACGAGTCGGCCATCGTGTGGTCGTTCTCGAACAATACTCCGATTCAGACATTTCGAAGGTCGGTATCCTACAACTGTCTATGTCGAGCATTCTCAATGTGCCACTGGACAGATGTCGCACGGAGGCATTCGGTTGCCTCCAAATGTTTCGAAAGTGCTCTTTCATTGGGGCCTCGAGCGTGCTCTTCGGCAAGTATCCATAAACTCAAGTGCTATGCAGATCGAGATTTGTTCGTGTACATCAACACCTCACCTCCACTCTATACCTGACTATATCTACAGACGAAACTGGCGAGTTTATTGGCACCCATCGTTGGAAAGAAGAGATTCTGCGAGAGACCGGAGGAGAGTTCCTCTTCCTGCATGTACGTACAATCCCCTGCCCTTAGACTTTCTTTATATTGTTTTCATCTTCTCATATAGCACGCCAGTCTCCGACAAATTTTGTACGATGCTGCTATAGCAGCGGGCGCTGAGGTGCGGGCAGGCACAACAGTTGTCTCTGCAAGCGGCCATGGCCCCCGCGTGACGTTATCCACGGGGGAAACACTGCTAGCCGACGTGATCGTTGGCGCCGATGGCCGCTCGAGTATAGTGCAACAAGCAATCCTCGGTAAGGATGTTCCTCACGAAGCGCCATATCATTTTCTATTCTACAAGTAAGCATTGCCCTGAACTTTGCTGATAGAACTGGTTGTCTAACTGCCCTAGTACTACTATCCCCGGAGCACTCATGAGAGCTGATCCTCAATTGGCACCCTTCCTCAAACAACCTGATGTAAGTCGCACACTTGCACGATCATGATTGGCCTTAATGTAATGTTTAGGACGCTGTGATTATCTGGCTAGGAAACAATCGCTCGGCCATGGCGTTTCGTATGGTATGCTAACATTTGTGAGGTGCCGTACTTAATCTAACAGCTACTGAGTAGGGCGCTAAGGATGAGTTCGCGCTACATCTATGGGTGCCTCCCACGCAAAAAGGGCTATCCGATCATGATTGCTGGGAAGGAGGCCTTGATTTAAAGGAGATGCGGCGGCAGCTAGGAGAATGCGAACCGAGGTACGACCAATCCAGTGAAGTTCGTTTATTTTGGCTGATTGAAAATTTTAGGCTCCTAAAGATGATCAAATTGGCTGCCACACCTGCCCGTGTACGAGTCAAGATGGTTCCACCATTGCAGGATTGGGTTGATGAACACGGTCGTATGGTAATTATAGGCGAGGCTGCACATCCACTTCCAGTATGCTATCATTCTGACCGTGATATGACACATTGCGCTGACACTTCCTTCAGGCAGGATCCTTGCAGGGCGGTGCAATGGCTGTAGAAGACGCCGCTGTGTTTGCAAGGCTTTTCTCCCATCTGCGAGATAAGGACCAAATATCGACATTCTTGCATGCTTTTCAAGATCTTCGGGAAGATCGCTGTGCCAGTGTTGTGCATACTGAGCAATGTAATCTGTATTTTCAGATGATGCCGGCTGGTCCTCAGCAGGAGCAACGCGATCGGGAGATGCGTGCCAAGACTGCTCAAGGGGAAAGCATTTTCGGTGGTGGCGAAGCTTCCGAACAATGGGATCAGCTCAAAGAACTTTTGGCATACGACGCCGAGGATCAAGCCGATGACTGGTGGGTCAAGTGGGGCCTTCTCCGCGAGCGAGCCAAGCAACGATCATTAGACATGGAAGCAGAAATGAATATTACCCGGCTGAGTTGTCTCCGTATGCGAGCGTGACATGTACTCTCCCTCTCTTCATTATATTATGTTTAGTGTATTCACATATATTCCTTGTTCCTTTCGTTTAATTGTCGCTCTCTAAACAAGCCAGTCGTTTGGTTATCTTTTATTTCTGTAATCTCTTGCATATCTTCAAGATATCTAGATATATCACAGTTAATATGAACATTACTAGTAGTAGTATCGTCGCTGATGTGCCCTATGATACTCAGTCATTGAACAGATTAATAAACATCTGCTGCCTGATTGTTTGAAATTTGATGAATCGATGAGGTGTACGCTCCACCATTCCCTCCAAGTCTACCTGTTTATTGCATGAGAATCTGCAACAGCTTACCCCGAAGGACTTCTGACACTTCAGGTTTAGGGTACAGGGTCCACCATTGGGTAGCTGTAACGATTCAAGGTCGTGACGAATCGATAGGTGTTTCTCGGATTAGGAACATTTCAAAAACCCCTCGTCACTTTAAGTGACAAGCCGGAGCTTACATTCACATTTGTACACAATACCTCGTGTCATTCGCAGTACACCATGCACGTGGTCTTTGTTTGCATCTTCTTAGTGCTTCGGATATTCTTTAACCACGATGGGTTTCGACTTGATCCTAGCGAACGGGCAAGTCCAATAGCTCAGGGTGACGAAAGCATGAGATATCGTTTTCTATAGGTGAAGGGCATCGGACACCAATTAAGACCGCTAATACGATCAATGGACTCTAGCAAATTATCAACATCTTCGGTAAACACCTCTTCGCATCTCTTCTTCTCTGAGAATTGAGTCTGAGTGATGACGACGCAAAAGCTCCCGTGAAATAACGCACCGGTACTCAAACATAAGTTGCACTCCCACGAAGATAATGCAGCTTGCCGCAAGCAAAAAACGGAATCCTAATGGAATATTAGATAGTCCATTATCATGTGGCGACAAAGAACAGAAGGCGCCCCACCTTGCCACGTTCCCGCCATTTGGCTGGCCATATACATTATCCCGTCGGTACCAATCACAAATCCAACAAGGTTTGCGGAAACCATCATCAATATGTTGAGTACGCCACCGATTGCGCAGACATGGCGATACCATGGAAATTGCCCGTACTAATCGTGCGAATTGAATGAGTTGTCGAAGGTGAAAATACCACGAAGATGGTCTTTGACTAACCTTTGTGTGAGGGAGAAGATACCTCGCAAGCAGCTCAGGTAAGATGAAAAAACTGACTAGCCATCCCCACGCAAGCAAGCGAAAAGAGAGATCATGCCAGAGTGCGACAAATGAGAAAACAAGCGCGGTTGTCAGTGTAACGTTCTTTGTACCCCCGAGCGGAATGTAGATGTATCTGTATGCTAGTAAGTAAGAAGCCTGCGCATGTATTATAATATCCGAACCGGACGATCCAGAGATTGTAAGACCGATGCCAACTTCTCCAAAATCCAAGAGTAGAGTAGTTGTTGACCATGCACCGTACCATGTTTTCAGGTGGGTCGATACCGCTCGCCAAAGACCAGAGACGAAAAAATCTCCAAGGCAAAAGCAGCTACTCAAGTGATCAACCGAAAATCAAACATATTCAAACAGAAACTTACTTTCAACCAAACGATGATGAGGTTCCAAAAACCAATCATACTCAGCTCCAGTGGTGTATAGCCTTGCCAAGCCTTGGTATCTTTGATGGCCACAACATACATATAGTGTAGTATGGACTCCATGGTCAGGAGACTAACAAGGAAACGGACCAAGTAACGGCATTGGACATGTATCGGAATATCTATAGGGTAGCGCAACTGCATAAATGATGTAAATGAAAGCAAATAAAACAGAAGGAAATTGTCATGTACCTGCCACACGAAATTATTGAATGTCAGAATAGGGCCAGCGATGTAGAGCGGAGGATAGAGGACATAGGTGATGTAGTTCCGATATGTATAATCTTCTAAAGGAAGTGGCGTGTTAGCTCTCTGCTTTTCGGTAGAAGCCGAGCTCAAATTCTTCGAGTGCATAAGTATCGAGACAGATGCAGAACATAGTTACTCACCTCTCCTCCACGAGAATTATAGGCCCAATAGTAATCCATATTGAATGACACCAATCTCAGCATAGTGATATTGAAGCTTATGTGCCAACGTGGATAAATGCCTTGGAATGCGTCCTGGGTGAAAGTCAGGAACTGTTCGTAATAAAAGCCTTGAATGACGTACCAAAACTTCTAATGATTGGTGGAGACTGGCATACCGATATCCGCCATATGTCTCATTGGCGAATAAGATTAAAACGTTAAAAATCCAGGTGAGGAGTGGTCCCATGCGCGATCCTCTGGATGTCTTAGCGATCCAGTAATTGGTCGTCAGGATGATTACAATCTTGAATATGCTCGCCCCGTGGAGGCCAGTAAGATACAGAGCAGAGAACACGAGGTAAAATGGAATCAAGTAAAGCTTATCCGAGGGTATACTCAGGGCAGACCGCAACGCAGACCATGTGTATATGTATTTGAGAGCGATGAAGATCAGGACAAGGAATGAGAGTGAAGGTATGTTGTTGCGAAATGACCGATACTGGGTATCACTGTTATCCTGCGAAAATGAAAGTTAGTGAGTCATGTCGTGTTTCCTGATGTTTTGTTTGCATGAAACAAGAGGCAGAAATGGCCAGGATGTCATGCCTACAAGATATGACACTCACAACTTCGCGTCCAAACATCCAGCCTTGTGACAATCTGTGGTGATAATATAGATAATTTGGATGTGAAGCTGACGGATTTTCATAAGTATTAGTGACAACTTTCGGCAGCAAAATCCTACATACGTGAACTCAGGTGGATAGGTACCCATGCCATTAGAGGGATCGCAAACAAGGCAACCACATAATAGAAGATAAATTCTGGAGTTTTCCATCTTGGAGTGGTGTGTGGTTCGTTTGGGATGCGGGTTGAAGCAGGGACATCAACGGTAAGTGAGGTGATTCCCCCTGGCTTTGGTGGAGCGTAGTCAAGGTCAAATGTTGAGAAATGGCCTTCTTGGTTTCGCATGTCTGTAGGCATATCGACCACGATGTCCTTGGGCATGAGCCCCGTATTTTCTCTGGAAGGAAGGTGTTTTGGTTCTGCGAGGTTTCAAGAAGTCAATTAGTCCATTGGCAAGCTGTTAGACTCGGAGATTTAGAAGAAACTCGTCCACCTTCAATTGATGCGTGAATTTTCTTCCTTTTGTGGATGCTAGTGGTATTACACTTTGGAAAATAGAA
Organism: Suillus bovinus; assembly: GCF_016758785.1. Classification (NCBI taxonomy): domain Eukaryota; kingdom Fungi; phylum Basidiomycota; class Agaricomycetes; order Boletales; family Suillaceae; genus Suillus; species Suillus bovinus. The sequence goes on along the minus strand of NW_024542084.1, from coordinate 330,338 downwards.
TCGCATCATGGACCTTCCGCCGATATCTACTGTATATCGCCAGTCAGTTCCTCAGTGAAGGAACTTCTTGACTGCATAGCTGATACAATGCTTGGACGTGCAGTGGACGACATTTCCACGGGCTCGGATTCTGAATACTCTAAGTGGGTCCTTTATTTCCTAGCCGTCACGCCCAACTGAAGCTGTGCTGTTTCACCAGTTCGGTGAGAGAACAGTCACGACAGACATGACGCATTCTAAATACAGTCGAAGTGGATCTCTTGGTTTCTTTCATCCAAGGGCAACGAATATTTCTGCGAAGTTGAAGAGGATTATATCCTAGATAGATTCAATCTCACTGGCCTCAACAACGAAGTTTCAAACTATGCCCAAGCGCTCGATTTAATCACGGATAATCTCGGTACATTTCAAAAGCCATCTTGTTAGGATGTGACTGAGAGCCATTGATTCCCAGACGACGATATACAAGACGAGCTACGTGGTGCGCTCGATGTCCAGGCCCGTTTGTTGTATGGTTTAATCCATGCTCGATGGATTGTTACCGCCCGTGGACTAGCTAAAATGGTAATGTCTGCCTGGTCTTACTGCTAAGGCTCCTCACGTTCTTTCAGCTTGACAAATTCAAGCGAGTGGATTTTGGTCGGTGCCCACGAGTACTCTGTCAATCCCAGCCACTGCTTCCGGTTGGCCTCAGTGATACACCCTACGAAAAATCAGTGAAGTTGTACTGCGGTCGATGCGAAGATGTCTACTCTCCCAAATCGTCGCGCCATGGCTCCATTGATGGCGCTTACTTTGGCACGTCCTTCCCCCACCTCTTGTTCCTCGTGTACCCAAGTCTTCTTCCACCGAAATCCGGCCCTGTTGATCCTACTCCAACCTCCCGTGGTGTTGAAAACGATTCCAGCAGAAAAAATAGGAGAGTCAAGGAGGAACCTGAAATTTCCGAGGGTGTTGGAGAGACAGGCAGCACCGCGAGTGTTGCATTGAAATCAGAAAGATATCGACCAAGAATATATGGGTTTCAGCTGAACGAAACTGCGAAGTTGCAGAGATGGCAAGAGGCTGTTCGTGATAGGTGAGTTTGTTTCTCATTTTCAAAGGCCTTTCTCATGCGCAGTGTACAGGCAAATAGTACGTCTCGAAGCGCTCGAGGACCTCAGTTAAATTATTCGTTTTACTTCTTTAAATTGTGATCATATCACATTGGTACAATTGGGTTCGTTATGTTGGAATCCACGTTCTGAGCAGCGTCAGCAAACCTCCAAAGAAAGTTCTCGCAAATAAAAATAAACAACCGGTCTGCATCTACTTCAAAAGAAGAAGAAGAAGAAGAAGAAGAAGACGACGACAACAACAACTACAGTATGACTTTGCCAGTGGGGAATAAGTCGAAAGGAGGCATTGGCAATGCTTGAGAGATGAACAAAAATATGGGTTCGTCGCATATCCATATCATATGAATATCATTCGTGATCACTACTAAGAAAATGCAAGACTTCTGGCGGCTGGCCAACTAGAGGCTTACGCCATCCAGCATCTGAAAGATGAGAATGTCGGTACGATACTTTTCAGATCCCTGTCTACGTAGATCACCCCAGGGCTCTTGCTCCTCTCCACAGACGTTTCAACTATCTCTGCGCCATCTTTTCAGGAACGATTCCTCTCAGATGTGTCAGATCGCTCCGAGCGACTTATTTAAATGGCTCGAGGTATTGCGCTGCTATATATAACTATACGTTCAACTGCATCGATTGGTACCTTACTACAGATTACAACCATCGATAGACAATGATAATCATGATGGTCTTCTCTGTCAAATCTGGTGTACCGAAGAAAGTAGCCAAAGGTAAGGTACCCATATCAGACACCAGCCCAGTGATTGTAGCGTGCTCCACTTTGGAAGCCACCGACTCTTTGAAGTTCTAACTTCTAACCCAGGTGTCTCCGGCACTGCCAGCAAACAATGACGGCTTCACAAAGTCTTCTCGATAGTCTGTACCGTGAAACACATTGTTGTCTATCGCGTCCCTGTAACTTGATAAAAATGAAGGAGCCAGTGGGTCTAATGATGTAGATAACCATTGTTGGAGACTTTGAAGTGGTGCAGAGATCTCAGATGTTGACTCAGCTGTGTCGGAAATTTAAGCGATCTGCGCAAACGGAGTTCACACAAGGAAACACAGTCCCAACGGCCTCTTGCTTCGCCGTGAGCTCAATTTTGTCTATGGTGCATGTACTACGTTTTTGCCACCATCCCACCTTCCCCAGCCTTCAAGCTTCGACTTCAACAACCTTTAGCTAGCCATGAGGTACTACTGGTGGTGAATGCATTCAACTTTTCACACAATAAGTACTCGTACATTTTACGGGTCTTCCAGCCCCGATCAGATATCAGTAAATCCTCGAAACATCATTAAATAACTACATCCGCCTTATTCAAAATACCTTCTTCTATTGCTTTGATTTCTACATTTTGAATCATCAGCAACGCTCCATATACCGCAAGGAAGGAACTCACGCATGGCCAAATGGAGACTGTGGAAGCGCGATAGAGCCAAATTACCTGTTCATCAAGATGAATCGACATGCCCATAACAAGAACGACGCAAATACCATTTGCGAACCATAGACCATCTTGCCCGCAGTACCTCCACATCCCCGCAATTTGCCCCTCTTCGTCTAGACCCCAGATCCTGGTGATTTTTGATGCAATTTCATCTCCACAAACATCGCTTATGAAGTCACGGTGATCGCCATAACTGTAGGCAAGTATGATTCTTGTTCGTGAAAGTGAAATATTATCATACCCCGTAGCAAACACTATGATATCTGCCTGCAGCTCGGTGCCATCAGCAAATCGAAGGCCGTTTTCGGTGAAGGACTCGATTGCGGAACCGCTCTTGATTTTGATATTCCCGTCGATGATAGATTGACTCGCTCCGGTGTCTGGAAGCTGTTGAGATATTTTCGTTGTGCATCAGAGGTACACGCACCGATGTAGTAACCACCACCGCGCTCTAGGTAAAGGGAATAAATACCCGCTCCATGTAAACCAAGATTGGTCTTGAAGCCAACCTTAGCCAATCCATCTAGAATTGCCCTGCGATCATGATTAATGCATCTGAAAGCGAGCTTTCGAATCATCCGACATACTTGTCTGTAGTCTCAGCGAACATGGGAACTATGCGTTGATTTAGCCGCCTAACAACAGCCCAAGGTAGTGAGGTATTATAAGTATCAGCCAGCTCGGTGGGGAAGTCGTCATTATAGACAGCTAGGTAAGGAAAGTCAAGTCAAGCTATTAACAATCACGGACACAATTACTGCCTGATAGTGCTTCCATTGACTTCACTGATATCACGAATGTCGACGATCGTTGATACCTAGTATTCCGTGAGATATGAAAATGACACCGCCAAAGGACAAACATTGTGATGTCTACGCCGTGACTGAAGAAATCTTGAGCAATGTCGTGCGCTGATAAAATATTTAAACCTCGTTCGATACAAAAGATATGACGAACCGACCAGAATTGCAACAACCGACTACGAGTGCTTTTTTACCGATATGATTAGCTGCAGATGTGAACTCTGACGAATGCACGGTAGACCCTTTGAAGCTTGCCTGGGTTCATGAGTTACGTTTCGATCAGTTAGAACGTTTCATACCTTTCCAGGGATGTCGGGAACTTTGGGGTGACCGCCAGATCCAGTGGCAAAAACGAGGTGCTTAACGGTTAGAACCTTAGTACCTTTACCACCCCGGTTGACCTCGACAGACCAGGTTTTTGTGATATCGTTCCAGGATGTCTTGGTGATCGTTGAGGCCGTCCAAACATCAAGCTCAAGGAAACTTGCATATCCTTCCAACCAGTCCGCTAGCTGCAATCACTAAAATCAGCGAGCGTTCATTATGTGGGTAACATTGTACTTTTCTAGCTGGGATGTAGACCGGCCATGTTGATGGAAAGCTGTAAAAGGCATCACGAAAGAATCAAAAGAGTTCTGACAAGCCACCCACTTCAGGTAAGGCGTTTGGTTAGACCCTGCAAGGTTGTTAGTCAATCCCTTTCTGTAGAAGAAAAACCACGAACAAATCGCGCCATGCAGACAAAGATTCTTGTAACGGTCTCTCCACTATGAGACTGCCCTTTAGTTATAGTTGGATACCAAAGTTGTAAGGGGACGAACGCTATCCCCGACCCGGGGCTTCTTATCGATGACAAGCGTGGGTACACCAATGTACTTTAATCGTGCAGCGGTCTCAAGGCCACTGTGCCCTGCACCGATGACGATCACCGTTGGGTCATTGCTTGAGAAGTCGGTCTCTTGGCGCCGCTTCTCTTCCCAAGTGCCATGATCGGCCTCTTTGTTTCTGAGGGGACCGATCTTCATCAGAGTGAGCAAGTGCTCATGAAAGAATGTGAATACACACCTTTTGAGGGAAATCGGTCAATGACTCAAGAGAGGTCAACAAAGTGTAAGCCTTCCACTTTGAATCTGGAAGGGGAACGAGATAAACGACCGCAGTACCCTTGCCATGCTTGGTGGTAAAACTAAAGCAAAACCGCAACCAAACAAGATCATTAAAAACTTTTTGCAGCACAGGTTCAGTCAAAGGTTTCTGTAAGAGACATAGATCGTTAAGACCGGTAGCAGCGAGACGAGCATCCAAGAGTTTCTTGATGTCTTTCCTTCCTTCGAATGTCCTGAAATCCCAAGTGAGTGCGATTACGTCCTTCCAGAAACCATCCTCAAGAAAGAGGTCGACAACAGCTGCGGTATCACTTTGAGTTATTGCAGTTGAGAAAGAGCTGAGCCACTCGGTGGCTACTTCAGATGAGGAGACATTGGAAGGATCGGCGACCCCCAGGCGATCGAGGGTGGGTAAGCGTTGAGGAAAGGGATCAGTCGCCATACTGAAAACTGAGATATGGGGATTGAGAGTGATAGATTGTTCAAACCATCCTGATTTTTAACTTTGACAGTTTTCCACCTATAACCCGCTCATAGATCAATCAATCGCCGATGGAGCACATCCGAAGCAACTTGGTGCCAGCATATTAGACCTTCTCCGAACCTTCCTAATAAGGTTGTCGACCTCCGAAGACCCCTGTTAGGATTTCGAGGACTGAACAATTCACCATTCGCGTCACTTGAACTAGCAGATACCCGTGGCGCCACTCAAAATTCAGAATTTGAAGTAAGTTTTCTAGACTTGGTGACAAAATGGGGCCAGCTGGCATGGAGCCTCATTTGTCTCTGACAGAGGTGTATACAAGATAGACGCGAAGGCGACAGTACAAACCATCGCGCCAGGCGAGATGTAGATGTGTGTCAAGGTAAGAATGGATGCTGGACGGGATAGGTAAAACAAAGTCAAACAAAGTCAAACAAAACGTCGTAACCTAACCAAGTCTTCATTTGTTTCAACAGTCAACTTGAAGTCTCCAAAGCTCAGCGGTATCATAGTATGTACTGCTGAGTCTTAGCTCCCACTGTCTTCTCTTCTCCTCGCTCGACTGGCCGCATCACCCAGGGGTCTGTACCGTCGTTGTGCCATCTGAGAAGCAGATGGACTATCATATGCGAAGACAGTGGCCCCGTGACAAAGCAAGTATAATCCAAGTGCAAACTGTTATCATGGTATTGTCTGCGAAAGGCAAGAGAGAATTTTATTGATTGCATGGTGATTATCTTTACAGAGCTATCTCCACCGAAGTGGTGTCGGGGATTGATACATAGAAGTCATTCTAGCTCGATTGAGTTGAACTCAATCTCCCTACAAAAGGAACGATGTGTCAAATACTGTGTGTTGGCTTTTTTGCCCATTCAGATATTCTTTTCACATACGATAACTGGCATAGAAACTTGATACGGTGAAGGATCTGAGCAAAGTCAGTGACAACACGTGCATGGCGCACTGTGGCTTGAGTACATCTGGAAGGAGACTTTAGTTCCGAGAAGAAAGGGGACACTGACTCACTCTTGCTACCCCCACTGCGGCCACGCCAGAGAGAGAGAGAGAGTCGGGCCAAAGGATCAAACTGTTCCACAGATCTACGCACACGAGAAGGAGAATAGAGGACCATTGTTTTATGGGTCTGTAGGCGATTCGGAATAAGTTGGGCATCTTCAGGCAGTAGCTGTGCCACACCAAGGACTTGAGCAGATGTAGTATCATATCACGAATATTAACGCTTACTGAAAAAGGTCGACTCTACCGCCCGTTCAAACTTTTCTACCCAGCCCTACAACATTACAAACACAATTTTGGCTTCTAGCTTAGCGACAAATGGCTCATCGAACTTGGCAAACACACTCACCTTCCTGAGCATCGTTTCGACCTCTACGATGAAGATTTCTGGATGAGAGGTACATCTGTGAGACTGTCAGCCTCGAAAGTCGATTGTTGAACACTGTTTTCAGCCAAAGACGAACGGCACGCCTCCTCAGTTTCTTGATGCCGATAGAGGTGCTTGTATCATCTGCGTGCGATGATATGATGATCGCGAGGTGGATTACTTGACGAATCTTTTGGGTAGATCGCCGCAGTGGTGGATCACTGATATCCATCCGCGTGATAATTTGGAGTGAACGAAGAAATATTTTGATATCGAACCGCTGCCATCGAATATCACATAACCACCACGCCGCCATTAAGTTGCCATACTCATGGTTTCCAGGAAGTCTGAAACGTTCACAGGTACTGCTAGTTCGTGCCGCACGTGTTGTGTCACGTGTCACTAGATAGTGAACTTTGCGAGTACGGCAGGTTAAAGTTAAACCCATGACCGATTTTTCACTGTCGGTGCACCATACTCACGTCTTTCATGTTTCATCTGCCAGTCGCCTGATCTTTGAGGTTCGCACGATGGTCAAAACCTTGAGAACATATCTGTCAAAAAAGCCGTGCGGTGTCTATTACATGCCCTGCTACAGTTTGCCAAGCACGTTTCGGACTCAACTTGAAAGTTGCTCGCCACTATCTGAGAGCGAATGCATGATAGCATGTGAGAATATCGGTTTACGCTGCTCCGTTCTGACGTTATTAAGTGACTGGTTCAAAATTAAGCCTTGAGACTCCAGATGCAGTCAAGATTGATGCCACCCATATAGTTCCCATTGCGGTATAGTGCGGACCGCCAGTCTTATCAGGAGCTAATATAAGCTATTGGCTCCAGTCATCATGATATTTCTTTCCTTTCGACTCAGCCTTTTCGTCCCCAAGTATCATCACCAAGCGAAAGCGATTAACTGATGGCAACCGTCACGAACTCCGTAGCTCACCCAACCTTGATTTCGGTACGTAACTGCATCCTGTTCACATACGAAAATTGACAATTGAGCACTGCACCCATAGGCTGATCCTTTTGTGTAGGTTTTTAGGTTGATATGTTCTCATCTTTAACTCATGATGTCGGTTGGCTGCAAGTCCCGCAAGAGAGCAGAAGGTTTGCTCCGTGATTCACCTTAGTTGTAGCATTCGTTAACATTTGTTTTAGAACCTGCACAACCGCTGGCAGTGAGTTAGTACGTTGTTCGTTCCGCAATCGATCCCATGACCCTGTTTCGCAGTCCCGATATTCCTGCCGTTGCCACAGTGAAGCCCGGACAGGTGTGTTACGATGCTTGGATGTCATATATACACTTGTCTGACGTTCGATTATCTGCACAGGTGTTCAACGTCGAATGTGTTGACTGGACAGGAGCACAAATCGGCAACAATGACAGTACGTATACGGGTTTTTGCCATCATAGGGATCTGCTTGGATACGACTGTTTTCGTCAGCGAGCGATGATATCAGAGATGTGGACCTGACCAGCGTTCATAATTTGTCCGGTCCAATCGCTGTGGAGGGCGCCGAGCCCGGAGACTGCCTTGTAGTTGATATCCTTGATGGTATGTCGTACCTAGTTGTTGCCTGTGTCTCTTTTTTAATTTGTTCATAGTCAGACCGTTTGACAAAATGCCCTGGGGTTACACCGTAAGGGCTCTCACAATTTTGGTAATCCAGTGCCTAAAGTGCAGCAGGGTATTTTCGAACTCGAAAATGGTGGCGGATTGTTTGGTGAGCGAACAGAACTGCCATATTTTGCATCTTTTTAATCAATATTCTACGTAGCTCGCGAATTTCAGAGCAGAGCTGCAAAAGCTATTTGGGACTTCAAAGGTTTGCATCTTTCTACGATACGTGCTCAACCTGATGACATGTCTCCAGGTGTCTATGCCACTTCAAGGCACATTCCTGGCGTACGCTTCGCTGGCGTGTCACATCCTGGTTTGATCGGTACAGCACCGTCCGCTGAGCTATTGGCAACTTGGAACAAGCGTGAAGGTGCCCTTATTGAAGCTCACGCCAATTCAGTTCCTCCCGTCGCCTATGGCCCATTGGTACCAGGTGCCTATGTCGGCCAAGACCTCCCTGATGATCTACGTGCGAAAATTTATCGCGAAGGCGCGCGGACGATTCCTGGAAGAGAGCATGGTGGTAATTGCGATGTAAGCTACCTTCAAATCAGCATTTATTATCTCAATTGTAGTAACTGTCTGCTTCATAGATTAAAAACTTGTCAAGGTAAAGAAAGCTGGCTACAGGCTTCCGTTGTTCCTGACATATTTTGGATCAAGGGGCTCGCGCTGCTATTTCCCTGTATTCGTGAAGGGCGCAAATTTGTCCGTTGGCGATCTCCATTTCTCTCAAGGAGACGTAAGTGTCTCAATCATGCAGTTCCGCTCATGCTAACATTCAAACAGGGCGAGGTAGGCTAGAATCTATCAGTGCGTAGGTGATCTGAACAAGCACTACTTAGCTGTCCTTCTGTGGCGCCATAGAGATGGTGTGGATTTTCTGCAATTTGGTCTACTCTCACTAATGTGGCTTCCAGGCTGGAATAGTCACCTTCAGCACTAGCATCATCAAGGGCGGCGTTGAGAAGTTTGCTATGAAACAACCCATCTTCCTGGTATGTGCTTGTCTCAGGTGGCCACTCGCTGGTGCTGACCGTCACAGCCCTCTCCCGTCGATCCGCTATACTCTGCAAAGGTACGTACATAGGCACATCGTCTGTTTAGTTGCTAATGTAATTTTCTAGTTGATCTTCCAGGGGATCAGCGTAGACTACCGTATGCATGAGCACATTGAATGTCACATCATTCATTATTGACGATAATAATTAACAGATGGCGATGGTACCCAGTACAACATGGATGCGTCAGTGTGCTTTCCCTTGATACACGATGCGTAGTTCATTAACACTCTACTTAGCACGGTGGCCTATAAACAGGCCGCTTTGAACGCCATCGCTTATCTTATGAAGATTGGTTACAGTAAGTCCCCTGTCGCAACATGAGCCATATACTGATCAACGAATGGCCGTAGCCCGTGAGCAAGCATGTAAGTCATGTGTACCGTGAGGGGGAGAAAAATGCTCAATGTCATTCAGACCTTCTGATGTCTGCTGCGCCGGTAGAAAGCCATATCGGTGCAATTGTGGTAAGTCAAATCCAATTTGAGTTTCCCGACAATTTTATTCACTTTTATCTTAGGACTCTCCAAATGCTTGTGTGACTCTCGCTCTGCCCTTGGGAATCTTCGAACATGTGAGTTCGTTGTGATACATCTAGCGGATTTGACTACATGATGTGTAACAGGACATCTTACCCAAGGATGAAGGTTTGAAGAAACTGGAATTTGGGCAATGTGCTGTGCGCAGTGATGGTGTACTGTAAAAGATGGCCAAGACTACGACGTCTGCATAAACCAGTCAACAACGATGTATTATAATTGATGTTGTGCATACGCAAGCATTTTGTACAGTACTGTACAGAGGAATTCTTACCCTCGCCCCGAAAGAACGACAATCTAATAAACGTATCGTATACCTTTCCCACTCTTCTTAGACTCAGATAGCAAGTCGCCGTAGATAGGCCGAACTATGGTTCTGTGAGACTAAGACCCTGAGGGGCGGTCACGCGCCACACTGCTTTCAACACCTGTGAACCAGGTTTCACGCTAAAGCACACCCACTCGAACAGTCCTTCATCCTTTCCTGCGCGGTCACCAGTGGTCGACCACCTCGCATAACACCCATCTCCTGCTCGTACCATTCCTGAGTAGATGTCAGCAAGGCCTTCGGGTTCTTGCAATCTGACTTTAACACGAGGGTCTGCAGAAATCGGCAGAGATGCGCGAACGATAACGTTGCTGATGGGGTCGTGGTGCGTGTTTTTGAGGGTGGTTGTGACAGTATGCGTTGTAATCGCCCTGTCGTTATGCACGGCGAACTCAGGTATTGAGTGGACAGTGCGGTTATACTGCGCAGTTATCGCGGGGTCAATACCAAGAGAGCATTGGATGGTTTGTGGCTGGTTGATACTCTGCTTCGATGTGCAAGGTAACGGGTTCCGAAAACTGAACATAAGAAACAACGTACCGTAATGTCACTGTCAGAAACGTGACTTCCATCCAAGTAAGTGTGAATAGTGCCCGGAGTCAGTATATAGTTGCTTGTGTTCGAAATCTCGGCCTAGAATGATAGATATGAGGCAAATATGATGACATAAACGAGACGCCACCCACAGTCCAAAAGACGCGAGAGTTCACGCTCGGTACTGCAACTCTAGTAAATAATGCTTCTAGTGGGATGGTTGCTATAAGAATGTGATGGGTGCCCCCCTCTACACGGCTTGGAATGAATACATTTGTGGTCGTTGTATGGGTCACGGCTTTGTCAAGCTACGAAAAGATCATTGTCGCATTTGCTAGTAATAGGAAACGATCATGACGTACCTCTGCTAACACTGCGCTGTCTCTTTGGTGCTGTGACGATGATGGCTGCGCGGAAGCGGACAAAGAAGTCAATGACTGAGACTGCTGCAAGTTTGGTCTTGATTGGTTGAAGGCAATGGTGTCCTCTGTGGCATTACTCCCGCCATAACCCGACACACTCGGGTTCCGCGTAGTGGATTCTGATGGTGGAATAATCGTTGAGGAATATGCCTGTGATTGTGGTGGAGGAAATCCGAAAGGTTGACCTGCCAGTGCACTTGATTGCGCTGGAGTAAATGCAAAGAGACTTTGGGTTGTGGCAGTAGGTTGTCCCTGTGAAACTTTGAACACGTTGTCTGCTGTAGGTCCCTGTGCAGCCCCAGCTTGGTGAGAGGCACTCTGAATGCTTCCAAATATGGATTGCCTGTCTTTCTGTGTTGAGGACAAAATATCTGCAAAAGGTGAAGCATATTCTGTGGTATTCCATAATGGTAAAATTCGGGGCCTGCCTGCCGGTTGGTCAGGCTGCAAAAAGGACCCTTGTTGTTTTAACTCCGTCTTCTTGAGTTCAGGGACTCCTACTAAAGGAACAAAGGGCTTTTCTGTTGTCACCGCAAGCTCCACATTGTCCCAATTCTCCCCGGTACACTGAGAAATTTGACATCGATAAGTCAGAACGACTGATGAAGAAGGGACACCGTCAATGGTCGTAACATGCAGTTCGTATACAGGCTTCCAGGTAGCGCTGACCCCTGGTGAAGACTCAGTGATAGATGACGGCTTAATGGTAAGAGAACTCACTGTACTTCAGTTCCAGCTCAGCGACCGTGGCGGTGCGGCCAGAAACTGGTGCAAGAACAACAGTGGCTTTAGTCGACAAGTACCAGGATTCGAGATGAAGTCGCTGGATTCCTTCGTCTATCTCCTTCTTAACGTCCTTGATCTGCTGGTCAAGTACCGCGATGACTTCAGATCGACTCTTGCCAATGTCTATGAACTCATCAAAGAATGCGACGAGTTGTGCAGGTTCTGCTACACCTGCCAAAGCATCTCCTTTGGCAACGGAGTTCATGTACGTCGACAGGAAGACAAAGCTTTGTTGCCGTAGTTGACGCTCGTCCTCTAAGCGCGTCAACTCGGCCCGCAGATCTCGAAGGACATCACTAGTAGTCTCAGGCCGATAGCCAAACAGGTTGGGTTTATATTCTGACGGGCTGTGGTAGTAATCCATGACTAGAAAATCATCTGAACCAATGGTCACAGATGCCCGAATTCCACTCTGCCAATAGAGGAGGGGAAGGTTTGAAATCTCGATGGCTAGCGATTCATTCTAATTATGATTTAGTAGTAAGTGACTGAGTCTTATAAGCCGCTAAAGTCGATCACTATGCACGTACTAGAGGCTGGTTAAAGTTGAGGGGGAGAATGCGAGTGACTTCAGCTACGTCGGAGCTGAATATCTTCACGGACTTGACGGGAAAGTCAGTTGCAGAGAGCTTGATCACATTCATCCTGAGTAAAAGCGCAGAGCAGGAAAGGTGCAGTACATGTGCAAGTCTTGAGCAAGCTGCAAGTCAGGTGACAGGTCGTGACTACACTGTGCCTTTCAAACATGGCGGAACCGTCGATGGGCAGTTGCTGTGCAGGTCGAGACCCATGGGTAATATATCAGGTAACCGGAGAACACGACTCAGTCGGGCCATTCTGCCGATGGCAATTGCCGGCAGTACCTAGCACCTTCATTAAGATTTTGAATTTATCTTCTCAACGTCTTCGGGTATTTCAGCTCCCCTGAATCCTCACCCTCAATTCTCACCCAGGTCCCATACCCACACCTTACCCACTATGACATTACACGCTAACTTTCCCATCAAGCCCATCTTTTTCTGCCAGGAACTCGACAAATTGTAATGAACGAGGCTACGTATCACACTCCAGAGTCCAAGTGTAAGTGCTCTTCTCGTCAGTTCCCCGAATTGCTTGCTAATGATATTACGCAGTTGTTCGAATGGATATACGATGCACCGTTCAGGCTGTCGGATACCCCATCAAGCAGATAGACGGCTGAGCCATCTATTGTGCAGCATATTGGCATTTTTGCCTTCCAGATCCTTTCTCCGCTCGACTTGTCCTCGGCAGCTGATCCAGGCCAATATCGCGAGCCAATAAAATGTACCTCGGAAAAATATTCGTCATCACCCCAAGTCTGGAGCCAATTGAGTTCATTGTTGAACCTTTTCAACGAATACTATGGCTGCCTAATCGGGATGACTTTATTGTCAAGCCCCACCAGGAGTTGTCCTACCCATCGGAACGGTCGCGGCTCACCTGATGTAGTCCCACATGTATCCGCTATTGCTAGCTTGCTTATTGTTTACGTGTCAATGCAGTCTCTGGGACAGCGGACTTGGTTCCTGTGGCCGGTAAGTCTCAGTCTGAAAGTCAATTTTGATGACAATTGGGTAGAAACATTCTCGCCCGCCGAGTCATGGTAGAAATGTATATAAGTCTCCCGAAATTACGACTTCTAACAGCTCAACCAACTTTTGCCTCTCGTCCATCAGCAGTTCATCCAACTGCTCTCTTTACCTTCTACTCGTAAAAGTCACACCCTCGTCCTTTTTACATCCCAAAAGTGCAATGGACTCATTTTCAGACATCCTCGCTATGTTGTCCGCTTCAAAGACCGATGACGATAAGAGCAGTTCTGCATCGTCGACACCAGTAGAGGAGGAGTCTCAATCAAGCTCTGGCGGTTGTTACTGTGTCATCGCATGAACGTGATGCATACCGTCTCATTCAAATACAAACGTAAGTGAAGACGTGTATTAATTTGTAGAACGTTGGCTCACCGTCGTTGTTTGCAGCTCCAGACACTGCCCCTTGATAACTAGGACAGTGCCAGACTCTGTAGTGTTTAAACTACAGCAGAGTTTATTGGGCGACACTCTTCAGTTTACTTATTACAAACACTTCGTTTAGCATGTTTCGACATTTTGTTCATTATTTTTATCCTATTATTCGCTGGGTTCTTCGGAATTGTTTTGGTATCTGAGATACAGGTACAAGAGATACATTTGAAATTATTGGATATTCTGGTGAACGCACATTTATCTGTAGCACTGGGGAATGAACGATATGTTTACAGCTGATTCCGAAACTATGCGGAATCGCAAAATCAAAACTTGATCGTCGGAAACGGCCGAACAAGGAAGCATATGACTGCGAGATTTGCGCTGCGCAGTGTCTGTGTCATTCAATGCCGCCACGCACTGTTTCGAACGATCTAAAGGCTCGAATCCCTGTTCTCCATCGACGTGGGCACTCCATTAAACATATATGCCATCTCCTTGGAGTAAAAAAGACTCTTGTGTACAAGGTTTTACAGCTCTGTCCCTTGACTTGGAGTTTACAGCACTCTGGTATCCACAGCAAGCATGCAGGCTGGCGTCGCACTCTCACCATTGATGACATTGCCTTCATCACTGCCATTCTTCGTCACCACCCTACTATTTATCTCGATGAGCTACAGCATGAATTGCACTCTCGCCGTGGTGTGCTTGTGTCTCTGCAAACATTTCTTCACACATTTTCGCAGTTACATTTCAAGCGCAAACACATTTCTGCTTATGCTCTCGAATGGAACGAAGAAAAACGTACTATTTTTATGAAATGATCACTCACCCACGAGAATTGCCAAGGGGGTACTTGAAAGTGTATTTCTTCTTCTCAGTGATCCTATAGTGTGATTAGTGTTGTGCAAAGCCCGGCCTGAAGCCCTAGGCCGAGCTGAGCTGAGCCTTGTTGGGCCTGGCCGAGCTGGGCTTTGGAGTAGGGCCTATGAGGGCTTCAGGCTAGGGATTAGCATGGGTATATGAAACCCACATGGGTTGTGGGTGTGGGTATGTTGTGGGTGTGGGTTTAGTAAGCAGATATATATTTTACCAACTCCAAAGCTCCAAAGACATACAAATAGTATTGCAAACTCTAACTCTAAACTCTAAATCACGAACACATCCTACTGTCATGCAGCGAAACCCCTTCCATTCTTCCACTAAACGGATTACCAAACTAACTGGGAAAGCCAAGGCTGCACTTGACGAGAAGCTCGAGGCCAAATCAAAAAAGAGAAAGAATGATGACAGTGCCAGTGTGGACAGCACACGGCCAAAGAAGGTAAAAGCAACCTACTCATTTCAAATGATTTCTAACATTGATCACAGCTACTTCAGTGGATGTTGAACGGCTCTTCAGCCGTGGCCGCCTTGTCCTGTCACATGTCCGTTCTCGCTTAAATGTGCAGTCCACTCGCGCCCTCTTGTGCTTGAGTTACTGGAGCTGGCTGGGTCTGGTGAAGAATGAAGACATTTTAGCTGTTAGCAACCTCGCGGATGTTGTAGGTGACGAGGAGCTAGAACTTGAGGAAGGATGGTACCAAATACAGTTAGGGTAGCTACAATTGCTGTTTTTGTAGTACTAATTCAATGACACCCCCGGGTATACCCTCCATGGGTATGGGTATGGGTGTCTATCTTCGGTACCCACATGAAAACCCACACCCCTGGTATGGGTGTGGGTATATTGGTGGGTGTGGGTGCGGGTGTCAATGCATATACCTCGGGGTATACCCATGCTAATCCCTACTTCAGGCCTGGCTCATTGTCTGCACAGGCCTGGGCCTGGCCCTTGAGCTGCGGCTTGCAGACCTGTCAATCAACACAACTGTCACGGAATTCCGCGCACTTCTGTACAGTATTAATTGCACCTTTCAAACTCTAAGCTTAGATTGAATATGCCAGCAGGACCGGGGAATATTTTCACCCAAACACTGCACGATGATTCCATGTGTTGACTCTCCCATCAGCGACTCTGAAAGTGAACAGGCACCTCCCACACGTCCTAAATGAGCAGGTACACCGACTGCTAAGGTCGTCAGTGCTGATAACACGGCTGATTTAGAGTTATCGTCACATTGAAGGGCTCACGAGGCTGCTAAAGCATCACTTCCCACTGCGCCTGCCACAAAACCTACCAAACGCAAAGCTCCAGCTCCCATTCCACAAGAGGAGTGTTCCGTCCCTGCTAGACCAGCAAAAAAACATGTCCATGAGCATGTTGATGATCCACCTGCAGATGCTGTCGATGCAGATGGATTTCTCGAAGATGTCCAAGTTCTTGACATCGACGAACCATCAAAACCACATCGCGAGCAGCGGAGTTGAGACATCGATGCTCTCTTCTTGACCCCTTATGCCAAGGATGGCAAGAAAGTGCGTGATTGTAACATGTGCACGTAAGTAAATCTCCCTCTCACTCTCACAGAATGTGAATTGATTATTGTATCAGCAAAACTCATAATGCTGAGAATGGACATGTCCCTGTCTCCAATGCTTGACAACTCCTCCTCGATATGAAAGTTTGGTGGTCATCCACCTTTGTAATGCTTTGTCGAGCTTATGAGCTTCGAGAGGTATGTTTGTTCATAGTGAGCTCTTTGTTTTTTGTCACTCACTATTCTTTTTAGGATGTGAATTATTTTGTCGGTCGGATATCTTTACAAGAACGAGACCTTACTTGATGAAGAAAACTTGCTGAGCTGGAACTCTCAGATGATGAATGGTCTTGTGTGCAGAAGCTGTTGTCAATCCTCAGTGTAAGTTTGATTTTATATTACTAGAACTCGTTCAGTACTCATACTCTTGTGGATTAGTTTGAGGAATTGGCACAGCACTCGTTTTCAACAGATCAGGGACCCACACTACACCTTGCACTCCCCACACTCGAAGGACTACACGCTGCTTGGTCCTATGTTCTGGATGGGTCAAATACATTGATTTTCACAAAGGTTTGGATGCTGGCCTTGAGAAAATTTCGGAATACTACACAAAGGCTGCCCACTCAGATGCTCATATCATGGCCATGTTTATGTGCTCTCGTTTTAGTTGTATGTATACTAAACATTGGATGAAACATAGTACTTGACCCTACTCAAAAAGCAGCCCACATTTGACGCTACTGGGGTGAAGAACTGCTTTGCGGAGCTCTTGAGAATGCTGAACAGATGGTATGTCTCTTCTCACTGCCTACCAACTGTGCCATTTGCTGACATGATGCATTAGTATGAAGAGCGCTACACGCAGATGTACGGAAACTGGTGCTGAGCAGTTACCAACATCTGCCGAGCTTCGCACCACCACTGGCAACCGCAAACTAGATGCCTTATTGGGCGAGCTTTCCGATGGCGAGGATGAGGGATCTGAAGAATCTTTTTGGCCTGTTCCCTCGGCAGTCTCATGGACACCTTCAGTCTCTCTTTTGGACCCTGCGGACCCATCAAAACCCTGGCAGAATGATTTTCATGCCTACCTAAACTCCAAGGATCATCTCGGAGACTTGACGGTTACCCAGTGGTGGGGTATCAATGCTCCATGCTACCCAGTTTGGGCCTCGCTCACACGAGACTTCCTCTCGATCATGGCAACATCTGTATTGAGTGAGAGGGCTTTTTCATCAGCAGGTATCACAATCAGTAAGCAGAGGAACCGTCTGGAGGCTGACATCGTTGAAGCCCTTCAATGTCTCAAATGTATGTTCAAACAAGGTCTGCTATTTCGCAAAGACCCTTCAATCATGACCGAGTTGGAGGATGAACTTAACAGCCCTCAGAAAGCTGATGGCAAATCAGGTGAACCCTGGGATACATTAGTTGAGGACTTGGATGCTGAAGATGAGTGCAGGGATTCTGGAGATGACGATGAGATTTTTGTACAAATGTTAGACATACTCTAGTGCAAATGAATACAAAGCCCTGGCCTGAGCCTAGCCTGAGCCATCAAGGAGGGCCCGGCCTGCAATCTGAGTAGGCCTGAGCCCTGGTAAGCCGAGCCCAAGCCCCAGCTTTTGGGCTGAGCCAGGCCTTGCACAACACTAAGTGTGATTTGTCGTGCTTCATGAGAATTGTTGTCAGAAATTTGATGTAGTTGGACTCAGAGACTTGAAAGACCAGTTCCTTGACTTTCGTAGATTTCACTTCCTTGGTTTTTGCTTTGCCATTATTTTCAGTAGTAGTCTTGGTGTATGTATCAAGGTAAATAATGAATGTTGCCGTGAATCCAGGTGTCTCTGGGGAGGAATCTGATGGTGATGACATCATCTTTCAGTGAATTGCATATACTACACTAGCGCTACTACAACTCTCGCGGTCATGTGCTTACGGGGTCCTTGTTTGGCCGTTTCTGATACTCAAGTATTGATTTTGCGATTCCGCATAGTCACCTTGCTTGCAAGGTCATATGGTATGCGACGAAATATGATGGGGTATGTGCCAATAATAAACAATGATAAATATCAATAAATTATTAGAGTGGCTGAGAGATGCATATTGCGAGGTGCAGATAAACATTACTCAGACAGACGTGTTCTTCGATTCAGAATACAAGACAAAATGATATGTGAGTGCTATACATATCAATTTGTTATTACACATTTAATGTATAATTAGTAATAACTCAAAAAGAAGACATTGCTACTATGATCCTAGCGATGTTGCCAATAGCAGATGTCATTGCAATGACATGTACCTGCCGTGCTATGCGTGGAATTGGTCAACACGTGATATATAGACGTTTCAGATGCATAGTAGTGCCCTTCACTAATGGAGCATTTGACTCTTTCGTCCAAACTCTTCGTCAATCTGCAAGCATAGTCACTGGTTCAGCAGCACGTGCGATGATTTCTGGAGATATACATCAAGAGATGCGAGACTTTAACATTGTTGTACTGCATTTATACTTCAATGTCTTGCATGATTTTTTGATGAAGATCCTGGATTATACTTGCATCTCTGAGTCTTGCCACCCAGCAATGGTTCATGTCATCGACCATTTTGGCAAATACAAACACCATTGTCGTTTCATTACCCTTGCTTGTCCTAAAAAAGACACACACATTCTACATGTTATTCTCAACACACCTTTGACCACGGATATGGTATACATGACGACTGGAGGCATTACATGCTTTTACCCGCAATGGATGCGACAAAACATCTCGATACATAGTCATACCAGTGACTTAGTGTCATGGTACCATAAATTGGGTTGTGCAGGCGAGTTTCATGATCAGTTGAGGGTGGAAAAAGATACAGATTTTATTTGCAGCAGCTGTGGAAATCGCTGTCCCACTTTGTGGCATCACTTAGACAACAAACGTCTCCGAGAGTCTGTTGATTGGGATATCACAGACTCAGTGACGTGTACTTTCCACAACGTCGATATTGAATGGTGTTTAAACATGTATTGTACCAACAATGCATGTCGTTTCAACATCCATACAATGAAAAGTAATTTAAATGTTGAAGGATCTGTTAATTGTATGTATTGTAACTATTTAGAGTATCAAACACTGAAACATGTGCATATATAGGCTCCAACATGAAGTATATACCCAAAGGAATTCGCTGTCGCAAGCCAGTAAGCATGGCATTGATGACTATGTATTATCAATTTAATACTATATAACATAGAAATTCAGATTCATTTACAAGGCAGCTTTTTACGGTGTCGCATGCTATAGGCCTTTCCTCGTACCTGTTCCTGTCATTGATGGAGTAAAAACCAAACCGACTCTTAATGACTTATATGTCAATTACTGGGTCAAACAACGAGATACAAATGCCCTGACTTGTACCCGACAACATATGTGCCATACTTTTGACAGTATACCAAACTGCAAAATGGTGATTCATGCGCTGTATACTGTATTTTTTGACAATCCAGTAAATCACTTTACAACCAATCATCTATTGGAACATATGGTGTGTATGACAGGAACATCAACAACAGTGAAAGGAAGTTTATTAGTGGTGAAACAGAATTTACTTCCAGATACACCCATTGTGGATATGAACAAAGATGATATGTTAATTGCTAATATGATCATCAGTAGGTGAGCAAATACTACTAACTCCATACCAAAATTAAAAGCACTAAATCATTAAACAGCGCATTGCACTTTGGCAATCTTTAAAATATCAGCAGAGTTTGCAGGTAAAACAGTAGACGTACAATGGAAGAATCTGCATAACAGTTGTTCGGTGTAGGGCTGTATCATTGCACGGAAAAAAGATGACTGGCAGAGCGAGTAAGTCGAATCAGTAGTGCTTTGTATTGACAAAAAAGTTCTGAGTGCACTCCACTGCTGCAATTCCCGACTCCCATGGTAGTGGAGGAGGGTTTTGTCTGCAACAAACATGCCGTTCTCTACCAAATCGTGCGTGGGAAATCTCCGTCCATGACGGGTTTGAATCATAGTATCATAATTCAACACTGACCTCTATACTTGTGGTCTGTAAAGTCAAACAATGTTCACAATTCAAATGTACAACCACATGCGTGTTTCTTCATTGCAGAACACACCGGCCAGGAACAGGCCATTTGGCATGCCGTGTGGGAACAGCACACCCCAAAAGGGCCAGAATGAGTACTTTGCGATGTGGTGCACGACCTGAATGAAGAACAGGATGACATTGGCCATTCAAAATTTAAAGGCAAGGAGGGTAGCGATGTGTGGGAAGAATGAAATAGGAAAGGGATTGAGCCAGCGGAGTTGGGAACTGGCACGTGAGCGGCGCTACAATTATGTAAATGACGTGCACTGTGTAAATCATGTGGATTGACATCATTGGAGCCCTTTATCAAAAATGTCACTGTTGCTGATGTCGTATGCTCGTACATATCGCTTTGCTTAACTTAACTCTATTAACGAACATGTCTCAGCAACTTAATTCCTCGCTCAAAACATTGACAAAAAAAGAGATAATAACTGCAATAGGTGCTCAAAATCTAAATTGAGTTGAAAAGTGAAAATGAAGTGACTTGGAAGCTTATGTGCAAAACTCTGTGGATACGCATTCTAGCATCATCTCTGTGGGACAAGCTAAAACAGAGCTTATTGAAGATTGCTCTCTTCCATCTTCTACGACACTCGAAACTGCACTGAACCAGCTCACTGTCAAGGAAATATCATTGACTCTCCGTGAATTCAAACTTACAAGAGCTGATAAACGAAATTGAAACAGTTTATTAGCATGTATTCGACATTCAGCAGTTCTGCAATGCGCAGTGCTGTCAGCAGTAGATGCTAAAGCCGTGCGACTAGAGGCTCATGAAGAAAATCAACTGAAAAAAGTATGTTTGCAGCAAAGCCGAGACATATCTGTTGAATCATCATTCCTGGAGGAGGTGGAAGACTCAGTGCGAAATAAATGCTTAACAAGTTTCATTGATCGTACAGGACATGATGCTTGTCGATCGACTATATGTGTCGCTTGCGCAGGGGAATTCTTAATGTGTGAGACAAAAGAACTTTCTTTACTTTCCATTCAGTACAAAAATGTGCTGAAGCTGTACCTGCATCACCACAGTCAATGTCTCATATATGGAATGTTGCTGTATAATCCTGCTATCACCACTAAAAACGATGATCAATACGGCTTCTTTTGCAACAAGTGCTTTGACGACATCAAATCAAATAAAACTCCCGCTCTATCTCTTGCCAATAATCTCTGGGTCGGCGAAATTCCAGATGAACTTGCGATGCTCACTCTTCCTGAACGCATTTTGATTGCATTATCATATCTTGCTGCATATATCATCAAACTTTTCCCAAAGAAACGCGGTGCTGTTCACTGGGATACAGCTGGTTTGAACAGTGGTTTACATGGGAATGTATCGACATATCAACTCAATATATCTGCTATTTCAGCTATGGTGGAAGGAAAATTACTTCCTCCCAAACCCGCCATACTAGAAGCCATAATCGGTGTTTCCATTGTAGGACCTAACAATTTCCCTGAACATTGCTTACCTGCTTTTCTTACTGTGAGCTGCCGTCATCTACGGAATGCACTGCTCTTCCTTAAACGAGAAAATCCATTGTATAACAACATCGCAATATCTGAAGATAACATCGCATTGTTTCCAGAACATGGCATTCCAGATGTCATTACTGCATCAGTTCGTCATCTCAATGATGTCAGAGCAGCTGATAGTGAGCGAGAAGACTATGTACCTGAAGATGATTCTGAAGACATATTTTGTGGTATGTCTTTCCCTCATAAAAATTATATGTTCATTTAAATAACAACTATTATCAGAACAGAACAAAGCTTTTCCAATGGGCCAACATGCTGTAGAAGACAATATTGTTAGTGATACAGGTCAGCTCTAATTTATTAAGATAAAAACTATTAAATACTAATCAATACAGTGCTGTCTAACATTTTTCCTGTTCAATCTCACGGTGTACTCGACAGCAGTGTATTTGACGTTGATGATGAGCAGTTACTGGCACATGCGCTGTCTAATATTTCTGAGCAATATCGTATACAACACGGAACCTCCTTTGTTAATGAATATCCTCGATGAAATACTGATCAAACACTCAGTATTGGAGATTCTAACAATCCAAATCATTTACTTGGATCCTTTCCATGCTTATTTCCTTACGCTGCTGGAGGCTTCGAAGTACAAAGACCACATCCACTGTCATATGAAACTCACGCTCAGTGGGCAATGCACTACGCAGATCGTCGCTACCGCAAGGATTTACACTTTATGTTTCAAGTATTTGGTGTCATACAGAAATGCCAAGTGTGTAGACATGCCGTATTACAGGTAAATACTATTATCTTTACAGTTGCTGATCTTAATCTGAACTGAAACATACCGGCATAAGGTTAAGAAAGAAGATTTTCAGAAAAACAAACATCTCTTTCATTCCCTTACAGCTCAGGATCTACAAAAAATTAGTCAAGAACAACAACAACGTCAACTATGTTCCAACACTACCATATGAACTCTCAAGAAGCATTTAACTGCTGTGCGATCTAAAGTGATGGGTACGGATGAGTCACAAACCAAAATTTGTTCGTTGATTTGGGGAATGTCTGTGATGAAGAATCCGCCTTCATTATGGATAACTATCAATCCAACGGATATGCATGACCCAATAGCTCAACTTTTTACCGGTGCAGACATTGATCTTGACTGTTTCCAGCATCTAGCAGGTCCTGACTCATATACACGATCCATTAGAATCGCAGATGATCCATATGCAGCAGTGAAATTTTTCCACTTCATTATAACTGCGATCTTAGAAGAACTATTTGGTATACGAGCAAATCATGCCAAAACTGGAATTATTCGACAACCTGGCATTTTTGGAACAGTTGAAGCCTACTGTCACGAGTACCTTTAACAAATCATTATTCTTTCCTAAATCTTCCTAAGCGCCAATACACAGCGCCTAAGTCAAACCCTAACCCTACCCTGAAAGCGTCTATCATTCCTGAAATACCTTTAGCGCCCACGACACGTGTCTTTGATGTGACAGATGAAGAAGACGAGTTCTTTGATTGTGAATAGATTAGATTAGATATGATAAGATAAGATATGGTCACGTGATACTTCTTTAATATTCTACGATGTTCTATGGTACAATTCCCTTTCCTATTTTATGATTGGCTAGTAGTTACAACTCAGTTTCAATCTCCGTCTCAATAGTTGTATATAGGTAGCATGTCTTGGTCGATAGTTCTTTAGTTCAAACCTCTTGTATCTACATTGTAGCAATCCAAGACGTACTTGCTCCTCTCTCTATTGTCTGATAACCTTAGTCAAGTCCTAGTCTCTGCCCAAGCGTTAATTCGTTATTTGGGTTGTGACACCTACATAGGAACTGTCGAAGCTCAAGGACACGGTACTCTGCACTTACACATTCTACTCTAGATAGCAAACACACCAACTGCAACTGAGATGAAGAACCTACTCAAAACAGAAGCATTTCATTCTAAAATCGCTTCTTTTATTGCCCATAATTTTTGCGGATATCATCCAGATGTCACAGCGGACAGAATGAAAAACTTTCCACATGAAACAGCTGTATCCTATTCCCGTCCCCCAGATCCAAGATCACCAAATTTTGTAGTGAATAAACAACAATGCATTCGAAGTTTAGTTTGTGCTGTTCAAATTCACACCTGTTCTGTTGGCTATCTCAAAGTTGTGCAGGGCCGCATAATATGCAAGTGACATGCTCCTTTCCCAACAGCAGATACAGCCTGGATTGACTCTGAAGGTAGATGGGGACCAAAAAGAACATTTGTGATGATGAATAACTGGAACCCCACAATTCTACTCGCAACTCGAGCAAATCACAATATCAAGCTCATTACAAATGGAGAGGAAACGAAAGATATCGGTTTCTACATCTCAATGTACACCACAAAGAACCAACAACATTCATCTAACACATGTGCATTACTTGCAAAATCATTTGCTTTCCAACAAACTCGAGATCAATGCCATTCAGATATTCGAGAGCTTAACAAACATTTGATCCAGCGCTGCACTAATTCACTCAGTCGAGAACAGGAATTTAGCGCGCCAGAAGTCGTCAGCTATTTGATGAAATGGGAAGATCACTATATATCACATCACTTCGAAACCATTTATTTTTCTTCTGTGATTAATCTTCTGAAAAAAGCATGGCCACAATTAAGCTCCGAAAGGTATGGCGTTGACATTTCTTTCAATCAATTATGATAATGAATCGCATACAGTCACGTAGCGGAATTTTCAAGTACAGGAGAACTACATCATTGGCTTGACTTGACAGAAGCTTTTGATGCACGTAGATTTCTGCAGTGTAATCAAATATTATCTGACTAATATTCCTAGACGGAATATGCTGTATTACATTTTGAGGAAGAAACACAATCATTACAACTGCACGATCAAATTCGAGAATATATCGATCAAGGAGACACCCTTGAACATTTCAGTTACCTCGATTTCTTCCTCAATACTTATGAAGCATCGTTTATCAAGAACAACCAAAATAGTTCTCTACACTGGAAGACTCACATTTGAATTCCATACAGAGCTTCATTGACACAAAGCCGGTACTGCCATGTGTTGCACAACAAAAAACATGAGACAATGCCATACTTTCCTGGTCCTTGGCTTCCTCGCAGAAACGATAAACAAAGCTATCCCTTATATTGCGCTGCCATGCTAGCATTGCTGTATCCATGGAGATCATTAGCAGACCTCAAACCAAGCCATCTTACATTTGAGCAGGCTTTCAATAACTTTGCGGGTGCAGTGTCTACGCAAGTACTGAATATAATTGAAAATATTCAGTACTTTTACGAATGTTCAGACCAAGCATGAGAAAGACAAGTTAACCAAGTGTTTGATTCTGCATGGAGAATAGCTAATGTGGAGACTACCCAGAATGAAGAAGACAACACTGAAGAAATGACAATTGAGTTGCAAGAAGAATACATAGATGACAAAAATTCAGGTGAAGTCATCGCTGAATCTGATATCAAAAATGCTCTGGAAGATTGTCATTCTACTCGAGAAATGCTATACGCTGATGTAGCAATCAATATTGCAGAAGACTTTGCAATATTTGGAGACAATGTAGTCCAAACCATTCATTGCGCACCAAGGAGCAAAGCTACAGACGAAGACATGGAAAGGTGTATACAGTGGCGAGAGATAATAAAGCATGGCAACAGAGATAATTCAATGCTGATTTGAAACGAGAAAGGTATTCGCAACATCGGCACGGTTACAACAAATCTACAACGTCAATCTTCAAACAATATTTTCACATCTGTGGAGCTCCAGACTGATGCCAATCCTTCAAATGCCGTGGCAACTATACAGCACAACAGTTTGAATCTTAACCATGAACAGCTCATCACTTATACTATTGTTCGCAATGCATTACATGCATATCTCGCTGGACAACAACACAAGCAATTGCTTATGTTAATCATTGGAGAAGGAGGTACTGGAAAAACCATGCTATTGGACACCATCATGCGGTTATTCGCTGCTCACAGTTATGAATCGAAACTGGCACTTACTGCAATGTCCGGTGTTGCTGCATGCATTATAAAAGGTTCAACTTTGCATTCCTGGGCTGGTCTTCCCCCACGACAAATGCCTCGTTCTGACAAATGGGCTACTTATCCTCGACCTGACATGGCATTAAGACGGCATCAAAATATGGACGATACATTTCTACTCACAGTCGATGAAGGAAGCATGTTGACTACCAAACAACTGACATTATTATTGCAGGTAAGTTATATCTTTAAATAATAGTCTATTATACATAGAAAAGTTATACACTATCATAGGTTCTCAGCATTGTTAGATCTAAAGAAGAAATAGACCCCACAATGCCTTTCGGAGCGATGAATATAATAATTGTTGCAGACTTCCATCAATTTGCACCCATCGGCAACAGTAAGAAGGCGCTATTTGCAAGTCAACCTCCCAATCAAAAATGTGAAATAGGACACCATCTATTTGAACAGTTTCAAACTGTTATCAAACTTCAGCAACAACTTCGTGTTACAGATCACGAATGGAACAATATTCTGCTTCGTGCTCGTGACAGAGAATGCACTGCACAAGATCTATGAGACATACGTAGTCTCGTCATCACGGATGATACATGCAAAGTTCCAGACTTTAACTTACCACCATGGAATAACGCAGTACTCATCACACCTCGAAACAGTATACGAACACGATGGAATATGCTCTCTATCAACAAGCATTGCAAATACAGCAGTCATCTACTATATATTGCACCCGCAGAAGATTCAACAAAAAACATGCCTCTTTCTATGAAACAGCGACTTGCAACCACTAAATTGTCACTTGATCAAACTCAACACCTGCCAGCAGAAGTTCAACTCTGCATAGGAATGAAGGTGATGATAACCGAAAATGTAGCTCCGCAAGCAAACATTGCCAATGGCACGCGCGGAACGATAGTCAACATCTTATTGGACCCTCAAGAACAACCAAGTAATCATGTCGTTACGGACGGAAAAATTTACTTACAGTACCCACCCTCCATTGTAATCATTTGTCTCACTTTCGCTCAAATCCGACAACTTCCTGGTCTTCAGGAATACAAAATTCCCCTCGAACCCTGTGTACACCATTTCTCAATCAATTCTAAACCGTGATATACAGTGACATGACGACAATTGCCTTTGACTCCAGGATATGCATTCACAGACATTAAATCACAAGGACAAACCATCGACTACGTTATCGTGGAGATAGGCAAAACCACATCTTTTGGCTTAAATCCAACTAATGCATATGTTGCGCTATCTTGAAGCAGGGGAAAAGATACCATTCACTTACTACGTGACTTCGAAAACCATCTTTTCACTCGCCATCCATCGCAAGATTTAAGAGTAGAAGATGAAAGACTCGAGATATTAGCTAAATTGACTGAAGAGCAATACTTCCAAGGAAAATACAGGTGTACCGATCTTTGTAAGTTTCCTAAATCATGCAATATTCAACAACCAAATTGAAATACCACACAGATTCAATACCTTGACGAGATGTGTAAAAAAACTTGTATCAAAATACTGCAGTAGCAAGATTCAAAGAAAAGAAAAAAGATATGTTATTGATGAAGTACGTATCAAAATTTAATCAACACCTAAAGCATCACATACAACAAAATTGCCACAAATAAACATGAATGAAAATCCATATGTCTCGACTAAAAATCCTACAAGAACTATCACTATTCATTAATAAAAACTTTTAGCTTAAAAAAAATTGTACGTACCTCAAAGATCAATATGTCCTCAAAAATGCTCAACAACAGAAGATATATCGACAACATTAACCATTTCCGAACTGATACAAGTACAATTGTGAAAGGTGTGGATATGGAGTGATCCCCGTCCTTGAATTGTAGCTGTAAAATAACAATATCGCTATACAAAAAAATTCATTGCACACACTTACCTATTAAGAAAGTGCCTGGCAAGCGCTCGCAAGTTGATAGACAACTCATAGTGTATCAAAATATACAAAGTAGAATGAAAATTGAAAGTGCACTCACGACCAAAAAAAATGATTCCGAATAAAGACGCCGTACATCAACAAATATAATCAGAGACAAATTCTCCTATGTTTCGCTTCTCATCATTAACCATGAAAGTCTTTGATTTTGCTGCGCACCATAAAGCTTTAAAACAAAACCCAAATTATGCGGTTTACTCCCAAATCCTTCAGAGCGCTGAGTGGCGGCCAGGTGGAACAGGACATATCTTCACCGACAAGGCTAGCAACGAACCCTTCATAGGAATAGTAGTTGTGCATATAATTGATTATCGATTGCAATGCAGTCCTCAGGGTCTTTTCTAGACTCTAAATACGGCACTATGGAGAAAGCCAAGTATCAGTTTATAGGAGGACGAACACATAACAAAGATGGATTTGACGAGGACTTCACACGAACCCATGCTCTCTTCAATAACATCCAGAATGCGATAGCTGTCTCACAACAAAAAAGACATGTTATTGGATGTTCAGAGTATTCATTTTGCAAGAAACATATTTGAAAAGAGAGTGAGCCACTTAGATTAAAAAAATAGAAACTGAAATGACCTTGTCCGGATAAGGAACAAGCTGTGCCCAACTCGCCGACAGCTAGTCCACGCCAGTGTGCCTTGAAGACCTGGAAGACCCTGATGAGATGTCTACCAGCACAGGAGAAGTGCTCAAAATGTATGAAGAAACTGCTAACTGGCCCATGGATGAAAAAATCAGCGATGATATAGCCAATATCAAAGCATTTTACAAAGCTGTTCCGCTCCACGTTTATGATGAAAACAATAAATTTGTGGAACCTGCAGATGTCAACAAAGCGCTGTGCAATGCCGTCGCCAAAGTACAATTTATGCTGCATCACACATACCTGCTAAAAAACGCTCCACCACAAGACTCCTTCCCTGCCAATATTGAACAAATCTTGATACTGCAAGGAGGAAAATCCACAACAAACATCTACTCTTCAGATCCACAGGCAGGACCTGTAAAGTTAACAACTCACCATCGCTTCTTAGTCATGTACTAAGTGGCACCCCGAAAAAGGACCCCAAGCACCCCTCAAGATCAACACACCCAATGGTGCTAACACTGCCCAATGGCATTGTTGCCGACCTCAAGGCCAACCAGAAGTCCCTCAGACTCATCAACTTTCATTCTCTAGATACATACCTCCTAGATTTTAGTACTAACATGCCCCCCAGAAGATTCAGTACCTGTGCTGGAGCAAGTCAACCTAAAGCCCACTCCCCAACCCCACCCAATGGCCCCAATACTCGTAGAACCACCAGGAACCCCACCACAGTGGAAGAAATAGAAGTGTTACAGAGCTGCATCATAGACACCGAGAGTGCAGAGAAAATTTTATCAACCAAGCTTCTGTGCCAAGAAGGGCAGCCATACTCAGCGGCCCATCTCTCCACCATCCTATTTCATATCACCCAGATGTCATCAGCAACCCCACTTCCGGTCAACACAGCCATCCATGCAGTGGCATTCCTATTGAAACGACACGTGGCATATGAGATCGCGGAAGCTGCCGCCAAACACCTCTCCAACACGTTAACTCCATGAATTGTCGATCATGTCATTGCTGCCATCGCTCCCCAAGTCGCGACTGTCCATGCTGCCTCTGAGACCCTATCCTTGACTGTCATGCAGGCGAAGGAGCTACACCATTCCCTGAAATCGGAACAAGAGGAAAAAGAGGAAAGCGTGCAAATAGTGGCAGAGCATATTGAAGAAGCGGCTGATGCCTTGTTCTCCTCGGTGGAGGACTGCCAGAATGCTCTGAAAGTATTAACACCATCCCTAGATGCCACTCAGGACTGCATCAACCATCTTTCAACTCAGATGACGATCACCACCACACTCCCCACACAGATTCCATTCCAACCCTCCTACAGCTCGGTTGTAGCCTCCCACATCCCTCCCAAAGTAGACCAAGCAGTAGGACGTGTGGCGATACGTGCATGTCAGATTCTCTTAGACCCAAGGCCAGGTAACAACCTCTTCCCACCTAATACCCCCAATGCCGACATAGCAAAGAGATTGAAGGAGGTGATAACCAACATCCGCACTGACTCTACTCCTTCCGGAGGAGTCAGGGCCATCACGGCTCTTCATAATGGTGGAATCATTGTGGAGCTAGAGAATGAGTCTCTGGCTACATGGCTCCAGGGGCCGGTAGGAAGAACCCTATTAGAGGGTCAATTTGACTCCGCGATATCCTTCTGCAGCCGCTCATACACATTGGTACTTGAGTACTTACCCATTCAGACACAGATAGAGAGCGAGGAATTCCTTCGTCGGGTCAAAAGGGAGAACAGCATCCCCACTGACTCCCTAGTCGTCATTAGATGGATCAAGCCCACTACCTGTCGGACCCCAGGCCAATGCAAAGCATTCACGCTTCTCCAAATCGCGGAAGCACCCATTGTGAACGACATCTTAAGAGACGGTCTCTGTATTGATAATGAGCACATTTTGGTGCACAAGGATAAAAAGGAACCCATCCGGTGTGCAAAGTGTCAAGGCTATGGCCACATCGCACGCGGATGTTCCGCCACGATGGATACATGCGGAACCTGTGGAGAACAACACCGTACTACCCAATGCTCTGCATACCATACCACTCGTTGTGTCAACTGTCACAGTCTCACTCACACTAGCTGGAGCAGAAGATGCCCAGAATTCATTCGCAGATGTGAAATGCTCGATGAACGTTACCCAGAGAACCAAATGCCGTATTTCCCTATGGAAACTGCATGGACTCACACCATTAAACCATCTAGACCAACCAGGACATCCCAGTCTCCCTCTGCCTCCCCTACCCCAGCACCCACCCAGATGACGAGAAACCCCACACTTCGGCAATCAACTATACTATTCCCTCCCCGGACCTGCTCTCCACCTAGACCCAGCCCCAGTCCCAGTCCGTACCAACACCCTCAATCTCCTCACTCTCCTCACCCGCCCACCATGAGTCACAATGTATCTTCACCCCCGAACTCTGTCACCACCTCCAACCCTCCTGCTCCTCCTGTATCCCCCAACCAAATTGCTGACCCCTCCATCACCCATGCCAATGTCTGAACATGCTTGTAATAACACCATTAGCCTATGCATCTGGCAACAGAACCTGAACACCTCACCGACCGCACAAGCCTCACTCCTCAACTCCCCTAATGCCGCAGACTGGGACCTCATGGTAATCCAGGAGCCCCACATTAACTTCCTTTGTAACACCAGTGCTAACCATCACTGGCATGTCTTGTACCTGACCCAGCATTATACTCACCCTCAACAGCGAACTAGAGCGATCGTTCTAGTCAGCGCCTTGTTAGATACTAACACGTGGAAACAAGTATCCTTTCCTTCCTCAGACGTAATCATCCTCCAACTCTCTGGCCCCTATGGGCATTGTACCATCTTCAATATTTATAACGACGGCAACTCCCAGGACACACTAACTGCTATTGACTCTTTTCTAGAATGCAACATAGACTTTATCAAGACATCCAACATCGACCACATGATCTGGATGGGTGACTTCAACAGACATCACCCCGCCTGGGAGGACAGTCAGAACCAACATCTATTCAACTATGCCGCTGCTCAACCACTAATTGATCTTATTGCTGACTACAGTATGCTACAGCTCCTCCCATGCGGAACCCCGACCCTCTAATCCACTAGCACTGGCAACTGGACTCGCCCTGATAATGTCTTCGGCACTGAACAACTCTTAGATGTGATTGTCTCCTGTGAGACTGCCCCAGACCTATGCGGTCCCAAGACCGACCATGTTCCTGTTCTACTGACCCTTGCTTTAGAGGCCCCACGTGTTGACCAGGAACCACAGAAGAATTGGTGGGAAGTAGATTGGGAAGCCTTCAACAAGCACCTCTCTGCCCGCATCTCCTCTCGCCCCAACCTGCCATTGGCATCTGACACTGAATTCCAAGCAGCTGCCCACCACCTCACTCTAGCAATAACAGACACCATTGAAGCTTGTGTCCCCTACTCGAAGCCATGTCCACACTCCAAGAGGTGGTGGACACACCATTTAACTAACATGAGGGACCGGGTGAAAAGCCTTAGCAAGCTGGCCTATCAAATGCAGGGGTTACCTCTTCACACATGCCACAAGGAACTTACGGATGCCTGGAACCAATATGCGGCTGAGATCACATCAACGAAGAAGCAACACTGGGTGGAGTGGCTCGAAGACATTGAAGGTAATGACTTATGGACAGCTAATTGATAGATCTCTTCGGAGCCTCGCGATGGAGGCAAAACACGCATACCCACCCTCACTTCACGTGGACCGGGCGGAACACTGATAGAGGCCACCACTAACCATGAGAAGAGCCGCATTATAGCTGAGTCATTCTTTCCTCCTCCCCCCGTAGTTGATTCTGTTCCAACAGATGTAATATACCCTGTTCCAGTAGAGCAGCAGCCACCCATCACCTCCACCCAGATCACGCAGGCCATTGCCAACCTTAATGGCTACAAGGCCCCGGGTCCGGATGGAATCTGCAACATAGTCTTCAAAGAATGCGCTGGCGTGCTGCTGCCCTACCTGCTACACCTCTTTAATGCTGTTATCTCCCATCGCTCATACTATCAGCTGTGGAGGTCCTTCACCACAGTTGTTCTACGTAAGCCGGGCAAGCCTAATTACTCTATCCCTAAAGTGTATCGTCCCATCGCGCTGCTTAATACCACCAGCAAGCTGCTGACAGCAATTATTGCAGAACAACTAATGCTCCTTCTGGAACACCATCAGCTGCTACCCAATACTCACTTCATGGGACGCCCCGGAAGGTCCACTACTGACTCACTTCATCTCCTAGAGGCAACCATCAAGGACGCATGGAGATCTCACCGAGTGGCATCGGTATTGTTCCTTGATATAGAGGGCGCATTTCCTAATGCAGTCACCAAATGCCTGATCCACAACATGTGGATGTGTCGTATACCAAGCGATATTGTTCACCTCACTGAGCAGGTACTGACTGGCCGACAGACTCAGCTTCACTTTGATGGATACACGTCTGAATGGTTCCCTGTCACCAATGGTATCGGACAGGGAGACCACTATCTATGATACTTTATATCATCTACAGCTCGGACTTGGTCGATGTCGTGAGACCCCGCTGGGGACGCAAAACCATCAAAGAGCTGACTTTGGCATTTGTCGACAACACTGCCTTTATCGCCATTGCCAAGGACTTCGCAACAGCACATGGGATGCTGGCAGACGTGTTAGAGCGTCCAGGAGGGGGATATGAATGGTCAAGAGTGCACAACTCCCATTTTGAGACTAACAAGTTTGCATTAGTGGATTTCTCTATGAACAGGCACAAAGACCATCCTAATATGTTTATCCAAGGCGCTACTATCCAGCCGACTCCAACTCACTGCTTCCTTGGTGTTATTCTCGACCAGGAGCTTCATTGGAAGGCTCAGGTAGATAATGCGGTTGCGCGAGGGACGGCATATGTACTCCAGCTGTGTCGTCTCTCCTCTGCTGCTAAGGGACTGCCAATGTGTTTAATGCGACAGCTATACCAAGCTGTCGCAGTACCTAAAATGCTCTACGCCGCTGACCTTTGGTTCTCTCCAGTGTTCCGGACTGGATCGGACAACCTGCAGAGAGGTTCCATTAGTGTTGCAAGACAACTTTCCTCGGTTCAACGACTTGCAGCGATAGCCATCACTGGAGCTATGAAGACAACGGCAACTGACGTCCTCGAAGCACACGCTAACCTCCTCCCCACCACGCTACTCCTACAGAATACCTGCCATCGCGCCATCATCCGACTCACCACCCACCCTAGCATGCACCCCCTCTATCTCCCACTCAGGAGGGCTACACAACATTATGTTGGCTCACATCGCTCCTCCCTCCACAGACTCACCCATCACTATGCCATTGACCCAGATGAGGTGGAAACATTGATCCCAGCTCGACACTCTCCAAGCACCAAGAACCCATGGACTACGCACATTGCTGACAGCAAAGAGGCAGCTATCGCTGAACATGAGCAACTAATGGATGTTAATCAGGTTTACTGTGATGGATCAGGATATAAGGGTAAGATTGGCACCGCAGCAGTACTATTTCACGCTGGGAAGAGTCCCAGAACACTGAGATTTCACCTGGGTACCGAAGAAGAACATACAGTTTTCGAAGCTGAAGAGGTGGGACTGACACTAGCCGTGAGACTCATTGCTACAGAACGTGACCTAGCCTTCCCTCTGTCAATATCAGTGGACAACCAAGCTTCCATTCAGACCGGTGAGAGCTTCTGTTCACGACCGGGATCATATCTGGCAGACCGCTTTCGCAGGATGATGCAACAAATTGCAAAGGACCACAACAACTTTGCAGTCTCAGTACGTTGGGTGCCTGGGCACTCGAATGTCCATGGAAATGAGAGGGCGGATAAACACGCCAAGCTCACAGCAGAGAGTGCCAGGAACAATAGCTCACGTCCCTGGCTGCCCAACTTCCTATGTTGTGGTGCTCTGCCTCTAAGTATTTCGGCACTCAAGGAAGTCCATTGTAAAAACACGCATGCCCACTGGGAGTGCCTATGGCGCAAGTCTCCACGCTTTGCATGCATGCACCTGTTAGACCCAAAACTGCTCCAAAGATCATTCCTCAAGTTGTCCATAGCATTCCCCAAACGACTCACTGGCCTATACATGTCCCTCCGCACCGGTCACATTCCTCTCAACAAGCACTTGAATCGCATAGGAAAAGTCGCTAGCTTGTTTTGTGCCCATTGTCCACAGATTGAGGAGACAGTGCACCATCTTCTCATTGCCTGTCCCTATTACTGAAGAGAACATCATGCTCTCACCTGCACACTCAGCCCCAAGGCCTCCTCCATCCCTTACCTCGTGTCCGACCCTCTTGCTATACCTTATTTAGTTCAGTTCATCAACGCTACAGGGAGACTTAGAGCGACCTTTGGTGATGTCCCCCTCCCTCACAAACCGACTGAATGATGACTTTTGCCCCGTTTTTAGCACCACAAGCACCGCATTGACATGCACATGCATATATTATTCCCGCATACAAAATTACACACTCGTCTACACGGAATCGCCCACGTTCACCCTTGGCTTCAGTCAGCCAGATGGGAGAAGTCCAACGTCAACCCCTCTGGCCTTCTCATATACATACTATCCTACTGCCCCCAACCAGATTCCTGTACTAGACCGTACAAGCGGCCGAGTACTCATTCAGTTTTTCTTTAGTTAGTTTACAACTACCACACACACAACACAGCCATCTCACTCTCGATGGGTGGCACGTCTAAAACGGCCAGTGGGAACGGCAGACTGGTGGGGGTACGCCCTACACCAGGGCATTCATGCACCCAGAGATGTGCTTAGGGACACAGGTGTCCTATAGGCTAGATAGTTTTGTCCTCCATAGAGTCTCACTCTCCATAGGACAATAATTGGATTTTTTTTTTTTAAAAAAAAAAACAACTCACCATACTCCTCCACCAGAAGAAGCTCCTCCCACCAAAAAGATCCATACAGAACAAAGCACAGACATGAAAGAGAAATGAAGAACTTTCATCTAAAAAAGCAGTGTACGTATTGCGTTGAAATGGACTTGTATTTGTATCGCACATAAGATAGCTAGGCTGGTATACAACCTTGGTCACATGATGTAAACAAATTGATATTACATTCCAAACTCAACCTAAACTGGTGCAAATTTGCAATAACAATATCTGGACAGACAAGCAAGGTTAAAATCAGCCACACCGATGCCTAGTTTCGGAATCAGCTGTAACAGAGTCTTTGCAAGTCACTTGGAGCAGTTCTGCTTGGAGAATCCAATTAATATTGCCTCTACTACCGTGCTATGAACATTCAATGTCCATGATCCTCGATATATCCTATTCTGAGCGATTTGGGCGAAGGCGCGCAGCGCCTCCCGGTCCCGAGTTGCATGTCCTGCCAGATAAAAGGTGAGCTGCAAGGGTGAGAGGGAAAAGAAAACCATCGCGAGCTACTCATGACAGGGATCAGGCGCAGTCCGGACCACCGAAGAGGGAGAGCAATGAGCAATGCTTGAGTGTTGACACGAACCATCGCGTGTTGAAAAGGGAGTGGTGGGTGGGGAAAAGAAAAGGAGGAAGAACATTGTCATTGAGGACGACTGAGACCATATGGCACAACGTCACAGTACAAAGTCAGAAGGTTCATACTGCTTCCGACGCTTGCGCAAAGACTTAATTCTATTCCTACACTCGTTCCTCGTTACATAAGGTGCTGTTTGGACAGCGAACCCTGGTTCGAAAATCGCGGTTGAAAACAACACGTGATGATGGCACGTGTTGCCAGGTGCCTGTCAACAACTGACTAATCTTTGTCATATACACATACCTTTGATCATTTTATCACCGTCGAAATGTCTGATAGATCCAGCAATGGGTCTACTCACTCCCTGTGCTCCCAAGGTACTCTTGAAGCAGCAGCAGCATCCGGAACATCCCATAAGGCCCCTGCAGTGTGGTCAAAGGCAGAGGAAACTGCCTTTCTTGAGTTCCTCTTGAAGGCCCTTCCTTCCTCAGGTGATGGGGGCTTCAAGATGCCCACTTTTAATCAGGCAGCTACCCACCTTAAGGAAACATTTACACAGCACAGGGGCGCAGAGAAGACTGGTCTAGTTTGTAAGAATAAATGGACAACGGTGCGTCTAGTGAGCCTTTCTGCCACTGCCAATGTCATTATATATTTTTATAGTTAAAGAAAGCATATCACAGTGTCATTGAGATAAAGTGCACTTCGGGTTTCACATGGAGTGATGAGCATGGAGCAGGTATTGCCGATCGAAAGGATGATGTCTGGGCACGGTTTACCAAGGTAAGTACTGCAATATATCTCATGCTATCTAATAACATTATATTTAGTCACATCCTCATGCAAAGCCCTTTATGACAAGGGGCTTTGACCACTTTGAGATCATGGAGCAGTTAATGCCAAATCAGTCGAAGGGTGCACATGTTTTCCAGCCCACCACAACAGCTGTCTCATCATCCATTTCCCCACCAACAGAGAGTGCAGCATTGAGTGCAGCACCTCCACCACCAGGGCCACCATCATCGATTGACCCAGATCTCCTTGAGCCACCCGCTCCATCTACCTATCTTGCACCTTCTACCAATGGCTCCACCACAGACTCAGGCATGGACGAGCATCAGCTGTAGCAAATGTAAGTACAGTGGACTTGCTGCTGGCTCAACTGCAAGCTCCCAGAAGCGACATCGGCCACCGTCTGCCACATTATTGGCACAACAGGAGGGTACTGAGACGATGAAGAATCTTGTTGATGTAGTGCGCGAGATGCAGAAGAATTTCACACTTGTTCCTCCGGTGCTCCCAGTGCCACAGCCAGTGCAGCCTTCCATGCATGTTGGGCACGCCATCTCCCTGCTCAATAAGTGCACAGAACTCACCAGCAAAGAGCACCTGTCCATTGCCAACTTCCTAGCTGAACACGAAAACCAAGCGATCATTTTCTACTTGTTGGATGAGGCGACAAGGGTTGAGTGGTTGGAGGAGAAGCGAATACTTTGTGGTGGCACACCGCGCCAGGCATCAACTGACTCACAGGACCATATGTTCAGTCTGATAGTGTACTATGTTGGTATCTCATTTTGTCTCAAATATGAAGTGTTGTTGTTGTCTTGCACTCGTTTCATTGTGAGTGTGACAAATGCATATATTGTTGTACATAATTTGCGTGATCCCTACTAATACTACAAAGGCAATGGGAGTCCCCTCCGCTCACGTTCCTCAAGATAGTCAGCCCACATTGCTGCTGCAATTGACTCACGACGAGCATCTGCTCGTCTTCTCTCAGCAGTATCTGCTGGTCCTTCAGAAAGTGCACCATGTCCCACTGCATCATCCTCCGCAAGATCATACTCGTGGTCTAGGGTGAGGTCAAACAGGTCAGGGTTGTGCCTGTGCACAAAGTTGTGAATAGCGCATAGCGCTGCTGGGATTCGGGCCTGAATGTGCATGCTATATTCCAGCGGGATCATCAAAATGCACCACTGCCGCTTCAACACGCCGAAGATCTGTTCGATGATATTGCGAAGTGCTGCATGTTGAAGATTGAACAATTCTTTGGGATCTCGTGGCCTAGTACAAAATAATTTAGTAGAAAAATGAATCTAAACAAATGAACTCACATAAGGTTTGCTTGGCGCCATTCCTTCAAATGATAGCGTACACCTCGATAAGGTACAAGAAGCGCATCGCATGTACCAAAGCCTGCATCAGTGAGAAGATATTTGTGCGCAGGTATGCGCAAATCATGAGACCATGTGTCATTCCATAGACTAGCATCAGCAGCTGAGCCATCCCAGCCTGTGAGTGAATAGGTAAAATAGAAGTCGAAGTCGCATATGAATAGACAGTTTTGGGATAAAAATCCCTTTCGGTTGCACAGGACGGTATGATGTTCGAGTGGCGCAAAGACCCAAATGTGAGTGCCGTCAATGGCACCAATGCATTGATTGAAGAATCTGAAGCGCGGGTCATCGCAGATTGCCACAGAAATGGGAGTGTTTTCGTTTGGGAGCCAGACATTTGTAGTGTAGAAGGGAGAGGATGAAAAAAAAATGAGGATGCGCTTGAAATATCTGTGAAAATCATCAGCCTACTGTTCAGCTTGAATTATTGACATACTTACCTGGTAATCGTGTCTGGAGACCGCTGAAATCGCTCACCAACATGGCGAGATGACAATCCTGTAACACACATATATAAAAAGATACCCAATTGCTCTTCGACAGTGACGCCATTGTGGGACTGAACAAATCCGTGTTGCCGCAGAACTTGTAAGAGCTCCTCAAAAGTTTGAACGTCGATGCCGAGATTGTGTTTGATTCTCTCCGGGTGACCACCAATGAGTTTGTACATCCAGGCTTTTCCTGTGAGAATTGATGTATGATATGGGGTCTTTTCTGTGTGCGATAAGAATAAGAGATTATATAGGCACAAAATCTGAGCAACTGCAATGGTGATGATGACCATCGCAATTTGACGTCGTCGATATAAATTGTTTGCTGTTTGCGCTTTGAGGTCCATGTGGGTGCAGCAATTGTGATTATCATTATAAGATTTACATGTTATATACACTATACTACATGCTATCGATAATCTCTTATCGATAAAATATATCACGTGCCATCATCACGTGTTGTTTTCAACCGTGATTTTCGAACCAGGGTTCGCTGTCCAAACAGCACCTAATAGACTATCCATTATTTTCATTTCTCACTTACTTAAGCTGCTTAGTGCTACCTTGCAAATTTGACATAACTGCCAAACTCAACGCACATATAATCATGATGAACATGGATGATTTCTGCAACTTCCCCTAGTAACACAGAAAAATCCAGAACGGCTGTCTTCATTTGATTGGTCTGACCACGGGGCCCGAGAGTCGAGATTAACGTTCAGCACGACCGATCATGCAATTCTCGACCTCGCAGAACTGGAGTACGAATGCTCTTGATGGGAAGGCTTAGGCAATGGTACCGTGTATTCAATGGATGTCGTGCAAGTGGAAGGAGAAGGTGAGTGAGGTGAGATATGGGGGTTGGAGCTCTAGATCTGGAGGGCGAATATTAATGAAACTGTTGTGCGACTAACTGAATCTGTGGCATGAGGATCCGGCATTGATAAGCCGTCCTACAGGACATATGATCAGAATATGATGGAAATCATAGCAAAACATGTCACACATGTAGTACCATGCGCTCAGCCACGCCCCAAAGTTAAGTCGAGGGTTTCCACTTTTGGCTTCAACTTCATATCACTGCGATACAAGTGCTGAACGTTGAACGGTGGTATATCCATCCGAATGCCATCGTTATACATTCCTGATATCCCCTACTCACTCTCAGCTACCCCTCGAATATGATCCAAGTCTCAAATGATCCCAGTCAGTGGCCGCTGTTCACTTGGTCTGTTGTGGTTAGCTATTTGTCGGTTTCATTGTCAGCAGTTTGGGGATGTCTCGATCTAATATTTGACTTGCATTTTTGCAGTTGCTGCTGCCGTCGTGGTGGTATACGATTGGGGTGAGCAGGACAGTACTTGGACTCAGAACCTGCTGACATTCTTATGATATCTCCAGTATTGACACTTGGCCATGAGGTAGGTCAATGTTCTCACTGGATCACCCAACTCGCTAAGAATGGTCATAGATTGAACTGATCTGGGTGAGTGACGGAGTCCCATATCAGAAGAAAAACAAGAATACAATGAATTTACGACAGAGGCAATGCTGGTCTCTCATGACTGTGATATATCTCTTTGTTCGTACCTCATGTTATACTATAGTGCGATTGGCAAGTTGTGCTGGCTCTAAAATGTTCTAGATACGTTATATTGGAATACCATATCATGTGTACGTGTCAAGGCCAACAAACTGGCACTGTGCTAATAGCTCATCTTTGAGAATTAGTGCCACCGTTCTGAGTATGTCTCATACGTACTGTGTTCGATTATTCTGACAGGCAGCACACAGTACATATATCCTCGGTCTCGCTGACAGATACAGTGAGTAGTCCGCAAGTATCTATCCATTTACAATGAATACACTCATCTGTAGGGGTGAGTGAGATTCCGAACATTGAATATGACTCAGCATAATAATTTAATAGGTGTGAGTTGGGGTATTTGATCCTATTGCGAGGGTGATCACTAATTGTGTGTTTCAGGCAATATTGTGAACTACACGCTAGTTGGGACAACTGTGGTCGTAGCTACCATGTTGGGCGGTGAGTTACCCAGCTGAAATACCTCAATGATATTGCTCAATTAAAACATCATGCAAGTCATCATGATTGCTCGGTTATATGCCGTGTATCAGGGATCTCGAATGTTGCTTATATTTCTTATTATCATCTTCCTGGCAGTTAACATTACCTATGGAATAATGGAGGCAATAGAACTCAAGTATACGATAGCGGGTAAGCTTTAATTGTTGACTTGAACACAGCTCATTGGACAAACACTAGAGGAACTGATACTCTCTGGCACATATATGTGCCATTACAGATCTAAAATGGACGACCAGGTTCTGAACACAATGATCTGGGTGCTCAACTCCTTTTGGGAGGTCCTCGCCCTGTGTCTTTTAGTCTGGATTGCTGTGAAACACTTCTGTGAATTGCGACGACTCGGCCTTTCAACAGGATCGACCATTGGGGACTGTTTCAGAGTGCTGATAAGATCTCAGGTGTTTTATTTTGCGAGGTGAGCTTGGAATGTGGATATGGCAATCTTTTTCTGCTCAAGTTCTGCACATGCTAGCTTTGTCTGCGTCTCCTGCCTCCAGTTTGGTTATATCTCTCCAGAGCTCTCGGTGTGCCGACCTGTCGCTGGTATCTATGTGAAACTACTGCTCATCATTTCTGTAGAATTTATATTCTATGGGAGCATTGATCCTCAGTGGCCTTTCTGAGATTTTCTTAGGCGTGCATATGTTTGTGCTGGGGCCACGCCTCATTCTCAGCGTTTGAGAATATCACGCTAAGATCGTGGCCGACTCTGATGCAGCAACATGCATGACTTTGATTGCCTTCCAGGAGCATGTATATGTGTCAACTAGCAGTACTGTGTAACATGGGCACGGGAAATGCTCGCTGGGTGCTCTGCTGGGAGGTGGAACCTGCTTAAAGTTTCGTCGTGGCATTTCTAAAGTTATGTATGTTCTGATGTAGATTGGGATGGGAGTTTGAAAATGAGGAACATGATGCATGATCGAACACCCCTGCTTCAAATGTCAAAGATCATCAATCATCGATACACGTCGCGTCTCCATCTAACCACTCACTGGAACTCATGATCTTTGAATCTTCCACATTTTCCGGGCGCATTTCCCACCTTATCATATCCGTCATTCAAGTCATCATTGTCTTGCCCTAAGAGCGACTCTGATAGATGCTGACGGGTGTATCTATGTATGCACATCTGTACCTCGTTCGGTACTTTACTCTGATGATGGTCATGCTTTGCTGGGGCTCCAACATAATATCTTGGTCGATGCCTCTTGAAAACTTTGAGGCCTTCTGACATGAAGATTCTCTACTAATCCTCCACCCCACTCTCATCACCTTGCGATGCTTATTCATGACAGTTGAGCCATGAGCCCGTGCGATTTATACATCTTCCCTCTCTGTTGCCCGGACGAACGAGAATGCATCTCAGACTAATCAGCCATAAGCCGTCTGGGCTTCAGGTTCACAGTCACTTCTTCATCATCTGTATGCCCAGACAAATGAACACTATGTAGAGTCAGTTATTTCGTTAATCTATACTATTTGTTCATTTCAGTATTGGGCACATCAGGGAAACATAATTTACTACGAAGTGCTTTGTAGCACTCTATAGCACACTGTAACACTCCTTCCCGCTGATGCATTAAGGGCTGGGTTGGCTGCAAGACATTCCGAATAATTTCGGCTTGCCATTTGGTGCAGGCAAATCATGTATTCCAGTAGAGATACAACAAGAAATGGATTGGAAATTTGGAATACATGAACCTCGATTTAAATATGCTTGGAAACACCATATGTTAAATAAATACTGCGACGGATCCTCGACCAAATTTCTCCTCCCTGCAGACCACTCGCTATGTGTGTCCCTACACAGTACTGCTAGTCGTTACATGTACATGCTCCTGGAAGACAATCGAATTCATGCTAGTTTCTGCATCAGAGTTGGCCATGTGTTTGGTGTGATATTCTCGAACGCTAAGGATTAGGCGTGGGCCCAGCACAAACATCTGCACACCAAATAAAATTTGAAGACCACCATAGAATGTCATAGCTCCAGTAGAATGTAAATTCTGCAGAAACGGTGAGCAATTGACACACAGATGCCAGCGATAGGTCAGCGCACATTGATCTCTGGAGAGATATTAACCACCTGGAGGCAAGAGACACAAACAACGCTAGCACGCACAGGACTTTAGCAGAAAACTATGACCATAATTACATGGCAAGCTTACCTTGCAAAATAAAGCATGTGAGATTGTATCAGCACTCTGAAACAGTCCCCGATCATTCCTGTTGATTGGCCAAATCTTCGTAGGTCACAAAAGTGTTTCACAGCCACCCAGGCTAAAAGACACAGTGCAAGGACCTTCCAAACAGTGTTTAGCATCCAAATCATTGAACTAGTAAGAAACCAGACATCCTCATCAAAGCATATATACATGCCAGAGAGTATCAGTTCCTCTGGAATTCGTCCAATGAGCTGCGTTCTTCGAGTCGACAAGTAAGCTCACCCCCTACACTATCCTCAAGTACTATTGCTGCCAAGACACCGCAGGCGATGTTTACAGTCAGGAACATGATAACAAGGAAGAGAAGCATCGTTCTGGATCCCTGATACATGGCATGTAACCGGGCAATCATGATGACTTGCATCATATTTCAGTCGAGTCAATATCACAGAGGTATTGAGCTAGGTCACCCACCACCCAACATCGCTGTTATGACCACAGTTGACCCATTCACTGCGTAGTACACAATAGTACCTGAAAAGCCCAATCAGTGATCAGCCTCAGGTATTGGTATCAGACACTGACTCACATCTGTGTAATGATCATGTCGGGCCAGGTTCAATGTTCGGAATCTCACTCACCCCTACATATGAGTGTATTCATTGAATAGGAATGAGATGGTTGCGTGATACTCACTGAATCTCCCAGCGAGACCGACAGCATATTTACTGTGTGCCGCTGGTCAGAAGAATCGAACACAGCACATATGACACATACACAGAACATAGGTACTGATTGTCAGAGATGAACATTAGCACAATGACAAGTTGTTGGCCTTGACACATACACAAAATACAGTATTGCGATATAACGTATCTGGAACATCTTGGAATCAGCACGACTTGCCAGCCACGCTATAACACAACATGAGATACAAACAAGTAAATACAGCACAGTCATGAGAGACCAACATTGCCTCTGTCGCGAAATCGTTTTATTCTCTTCTTTTCTGCTGATATGGGACTTTTGTCATTTACCCAGATCAACTCAATCTATGACATCATTCTTAGCGAGTTGGCTGCTCTAGCAATAACATCGACCTACCTCTTGTCCAATTGTTAGCACTAGAAACATTATGAGAAGATCAGCAATTTGCAAACACTGTCCTGCTCACCCCAATCGTATGCCACCACAATGCTGGAGGCAACTGCGAAACAGGATGTCAATGATAGATCAATACATCTTGTATTGACAAACCTATCCAATAGCTGAAATAAATGTTAATACTGATTATCGGCCACAAACTAGGATCGTTTGAGACTACAGTCATATTCGAGGATGAGTATGGGCGAAAGGGGAATGGGGAATGTTGGTGGTGTGTAACGATAGTGTTCATGCTAGATATACCCCCCATTCAGCCCTTCTACTGCCGAAATCTGCATGATGAAGATGGATCCTTGATCGCACCTCAAGACCCTTGATCAGGGTGAAGTAAGTATTGCGGTGAGAAATCGTACAATAAGAAGCTTTCAATAATCAAAGTGATCTC
Organism: Suillus bovinus; assembly: GCF_016758785.1. Taxonomy (NCBI): domain Eukaryota; kingdom Fungi; phylum Basidiomycota; class Agaricomycetes; order Boletales; family Suillaceae; genus Suillus; species Suillus bovinus. Next base: position 285,996 of record NW_024542084.1, on the reverse strand, counting down.
CTTACGCAGCGACTGCCAAATAACAGGAAAGTTCCAGTCGTTGGTGATATCGGCAACTTGTTTCCAACGTGGTTTTTGGAGTATTTTGCTGCAAACTTGCCAAAATCCAGGAGTTCCCTATGAAATGATGTAGTCATCGATTAAACACAGGTCCAAGCGTGATGCAATCAAAAAAAGCATGTCCACTCTTTTCAGCCTCGATAGCCGAACCCGAGACATGACAGCCCTCTTGTGGAACAAGGACTGTTCTGCAGCATAGCACCAGAGAGGTCAGACAAGAAACCGTGACACAGAATGGGTCAAATATATCTCACCTCATCCGTCACCTCATATGGCTATCATAATTGTATATGTCAACAAACAAAGAGATGGTAAGCATAGAGCCAATCTAATACAAAACAGCCAGATACATACATTCTGATTGGTGGTTGATATTTGTTGAATACTTACTATGCGACGCCATCCCAAGGTCGCAAGGCAAACTGCATATGGGAGAAAAGAAACTTATATCATGGGTCAAATCAGTATTGCGGTGCAAAAGCAACAGCAAAAGAGGAAATCTTTGTTAGTAGAATTAGAATGTGATTTGCGGACCAGTATCTATGCACATGACTAGTTGGACACTGGGAAAGTTCCAGTCATTGGTGATGTCGGCAACTGAGTACTCCGGCCTTGGACATGCTCAGCAATGTCATTGGCATGCTAGGAAAGTTGCACCGTAGCATAATTATTCCACATTGCACACGCACTGCCAAAGTCCGAGAAGTAGATCATCTCATAGCCCCGTTGTTTCACTATTCTCGATCTGAACTCTGGATAATAGACGCACATGATACTAGACACGATAAATCTGTGACACTGGCATGCGAAAGATACGGGACCTCCGGGATTTGTTGGTGGGCAATGAGAGTGTTCTAAAAAGGTATGATGTCCTCAGTCTTTGCCGAGACTTGATGTAACGGTCGCCCGTACAGCTCCCGTTCAATTTCTGTCTTTTTTTTGGGGGGATCCTTGTTTATTGTCTGTGGGGGCGAAGCCCTATGATAGACATTACATCAATTTGTGTCTTATCCATGCTATGTATTTGAGACTAAAGCCTTGCTCCTGCGACAGATTTTCCAGACACAATCTTCCCCGCGCCTAAAGAGATTTGACTACCGCTCTGAAGGCCACCCTTTCCAACTTCGACTGTTGTACTGACGAAAAACGATCTGACGCGAAGGCTCCTGTGAGGTTGGGCTGAGTCCGAGTGTTAGCTCGGGCTGGACGCTGAAGGATTGAGCCGCTGGGTGGGCGGGCAAACAAACAGCGATTTGTGTGTAGCCTTGCGGAAGAACGATGAATAGCTGAATAAGATGAATTGATGGTGCGAAAGAATCAATGGATGTAGCGGTGGGTGGGGTGGAACGAACTAACGTATGGTATGGTATTATGAATGTGAGGGGGCGAGTAAACGAGAGTATAGTAATAGATATTCTGATATGCAGATACTATGATTTGAATAGTAATGAGAAGGTAGAAAACCAAGTGTCACGCTCAGTTGGACGCGTGGTGCTGACTCTCCGGCAAGCTCCGATTCGGCACCTTGTCATTCCCCATCTTATTTTGTGCTCGGACAGATAATAGTGAGTTTTTCCCTCAAAACGGAATTCTTCCTGCATCACCTATCTGAGTACAGATGCGCTGTTTTTCCTTTTCCTATCCAGTCCTGAAATTCGCTCTGTTTGTTCGTCCAGGTGACTAATAGCTTCATGCTGTGATAAACTTTTCGATGTCATGCATGTCATCTGGGCTTTATGAATCATGATCATTCTTCTTGCTCTAACAGATATAAGCTGTTTTCATTTACTCTTGAGGTATTAGCTGTCTGGACTTCGACACGCTACTCCAGCACCACTCGGAAATTTATGGGTGAACATGTTTACAATCTCACTGGACGATTTGCACTGATGGACGTGCTACTAGTGAGATTTCGACGGGCCATACATACCCAACGGACAATTCTGCGATCATTGTAATCTCTTGGTTCTTTTTCGTGCTCTATGCTTCGTGCTCGGACTTATGATAAGCCGAGCGAGTGATTATTCCCTGATCCCTGTGATCTTCGCATCACGACAGTTACAAGCCATCTGACCTTCTATAAATCGTGCGTACTTCTTTCTTCTTTGGTCTTTGTGTTGAAATAGCTGATAGACGGTCGCACGTGTAGAATTCTGCTCCATCAGCTGTCCGGACTCAAACATACCACTCATACAGTACATGGGCGAGCAAATAACGACTTGTTGAGATGAAGTGTATACTTTCAAGTCATTATCTCTTCAACTCTGAGATGTGATGTATGTATATATGCATCTCGTTCAGTGCTTTAGTCTGACAGTTGAGTGGTCAGTTTCTTTTTTTAAACCTATCACGCTCAGTATCATTGAATGACAATCGTCATTGTTATATTTCAGTGATACATTGGTTCATACATCTACAATGGCAACTGATCTGGGTATCAGACTTTTCGATCTTTCACCCTACATTTACTCTTTACGACCAATTCGTTGCTATTTCTCTGCGGCCCAGCTGGACAATAGTATGGGGCTCAGCAGATCACGAGGATCCTGAATGCAAATCGATTCGAGCGGTGTACTGAGCAGTTGCTGAATGGAACACTATTAGTGCTCCAGACTCTAGAGCAATGTATCTCCGAGATTCAGATTGTCGTAGTCGCTCATGTCAGTCAATGTCTCTCAAAATCTCAAAACCGTAGGTCATTGAGACACGACATTGAGTATGTAAATGATCCTCAACATCTTAGGTCCGTTCCGCTCATATCCGTGATCCCATATTCATTTCGTGGCTGGTAGACCTCGTGGAGAAGGGCCATCAGTGAGGAGAAAGGATCTCTACGCCTCCCAGGCACGCCTTGAACCAAATGTAGGTTCTATCCCAAATTCCCTCAATCTAGATAAATAAAAAAACTTGGAATACAGTGATCTGATGCCCGATAGATCCTCTCGACATACCTAGTAGTTCTGCCATCATTCGTGTATTCCCAGGTATTCCCTTGTACTAATCATGCTGAGAGTCATCTATAGGCTATCACACTGCTATTTAGTGCGGGATTGGAACATGATTGAACACCCCCGCTTCAAATGTCAAAGATCATTGATACTCGTCGCGTCTCCATCTAGCCACTCACCGGCACCCAGAAATTGCAACAGCCCATGTTACCCTTTACAGTGCCTGCAAAATACTTTCGAATCTTCCACGTTTTCCGGGCCTGTTTTCTGGGCCCGTTTCCCACCCTCTATCACATCAGTCATTCAAGTGATTATTGGTTTGCCCTGGGAGCGACTCTGATAGATGCTGACGGGTACATCTATGTATGCACATCAGTATTTTGTTCGGTGCTTTACTCTGATGGTCATGCTCAGCCGGGGCTCCAACATAATATCTTGGTCGATGGCTCTTTATTACTTTGAGGCCTTCTGGCTTGAAGTTCGGATTCTCTACTAATCCTCCACATCGCTCTCATCACCTTACCATGCTCATTCATGACAGTCGATCCATGAGTCCGCGCGATTTATAAATATTCCCTCTCCGTTGCCCGGATGGACGAAAATGCATCTCAGACTAATCAGCTATAAGCCGTCTAGGCTTCATGTTCCAGTCACTTCTTCATCATCTGTGTGCACAGACAAAGGAATGCCATGTAGAGTCAGTTATTTTGTTAATCTATACTATGCTCATTCACCTCAGTATCGGGCATCAAAGGCTGGGTTGGCTGCGAGACTTTCCGAATAATTTCGGCTTGCCATTGGGTGCAGGCAATTCACCTATTCCAGTAGAGATACAACAAGAAATGTATTGGAATACATGAACCTCAATTTAAATATGCTCGGAAACACCATACATTAAATAAATACTATGACGGCTGATATCCTTGTCCAAATTTCTCTTCCCTGCAGACCACTTGCCATGTATGACCCTACACAGTACTGCTAGTCGTTACATGTACATGCTCCTGGAAGACAATCGAATTCATACTAGTTTCTGCATCAGAGCCGGCCACGAGTTTGGCGTGATATTCTCGAACACTAAGGATTAGGCGTGGGCCCAGCACAAACATCTGCACGCCTAATAAAATATCAAGAGCACCATCGAGTGTCATAACTCCAGTAGAATATGAATTCTGCAGAAACGGTGAGCAATGTTTACACGCAGATGTCAGCGATAGGTCAGCGCACAGTGATCTCTGGAGATAGAGTAGCAAGCTGGAGGCAAGAGACACAAACAAAGCTAGCACGCACGGGACTTTAGCAGAAAACTATGACCACAATTACATGACAACCTCACCTTGCAAAATAAAGCACGTGAGATTGTATCAGCACTCTGAAACAGTCCCCGATGTTCGTTCCTGTCGATTGGCCGAGTCTTCGCAGGTCACGGAAGTGTTTCACAGCAACCCAGGCTGAAATACACAGTGCGAGCACCTCCCAAACAGTGATGAGCATCCAATTCATTGAAGACAGAAGCTGGAGGCCTGAAATATACAAAGCACACCTATATGTGCCAGAGAGTATCAGCTCCTCTGGCATTCGTCCAATGAGCTGCGTTCTTCGGGTCGACAAGTAAGCTCACCCGCTACACTATCCTTTAGTCCTATTGCCGCCAAGACCACACAGGCGATGTTTACAGCCAGGAACATGGTAACAAGGAAGCATCATTCTGGATCCCTGATACATGGCATGTAACCGGGCAATCATGATGACTTGCGTCATGTTTCAGTCGAGTCAATATCACAGAGGTATCGAGCTAGGTCACCCACCTCAGCCTCGGGTATTGGTATCAGACACTGACTCGCATCTGTGTAGTCATTATGTCGGGCCAGGCTCAATGTTAGGAATCTCACTCACCCCTACATGAGTTTATTAATTGAATAAAAATGAGATAGTTGCATGATACTCACTGCATCTCCCAGCGAGACCAACAGCATACTTTCTATGTCCCACTGGTCAGAAGAATCAAACACAGCACATATAACACATACCCAGAATTTGGGTACTGATTGTCAGAGATGAGCATTAGCACAATGCCGAAACAGGATGTCAATGTTAGATCGAGACATCTTGTATTGACAAACCTATCCAATAGCTGAAATAAATGTCAATACCGACTATCGGCCACACACTGGGATCATTCGAGACTACAGTCATATTTGAGGATGAGTATGGGCGAATGGGGAATGTTGGTGGTGTATAACAATAGTGTTGATGCTAGATATACCCCCGTTCAGCCCTCGATGATCAAAGTAGATTTTGATTTCCTCGCACAGCTATTGCTGAATACCACATGGGTATGCTCCAAAAGTTGCAGTGTAGTCTGATTGTTCAATCATGTTGCACAGCATACATTGTCACATCAGCTCGGAATTGATGATTCGCCCTTAGACTGTTCTCACGGTCAGTACGTACTTGCTGTTAGACTTGGATGAAACTTGGACGAAACCCATCTTGATTCTCTGAGATCTGCCTCTCATAGCAAGGGCCTCCCCATCACCTCCTCAAGAGGTACAATGGTATCCTCGCAAGCCAAGTCCGAGGAGCAAAAATTTCACCACCGCATTGCTGCCACACGTGATGTTTTTAGTGTTCACCAGCTAAAATTTTGATGCATGTCGGTGAGTCAGAAAAGATCGCATAGTAGTGGCCGCAGCTTATGGCTGTCAGTCACCTATCATGATGGGCCCTCGATAATCGCCTTTGAACTTCATGATAGGCTTGCAAATTCAAGACGAGAATCGACAGTAAATCTGTGCTGGAAGGTTGATCATATTGTCCTGCCATTGTTCATGTCTCTGTGTTGTCGTCCATCTCGTCTTTTACTAATACATGTCGAATATGATGATCATTCAATGATTGGTATATGTATGCATCATTTTAAACCTTCCAATTTGTCATGGTCTAGCGTATTCATTCCAAGCATCATCCAATTCCCAAGTTTTGATTCATTTAGTGCGAGGTTGGACTTTGTTCGCCACACGTATTTTAAGAAGGAACCACTTTTTCTTTCTACAGACTGATGACCACCATCATCGGAATCACTGATATCATAGCTTCTCACCGGAACTTCATTTTCCTCATGATCATCATGCATAGGCTTGATACTTCTGATATATCACACAGATACCGCTGGTCACCAGCAAATTGTGTTCCTTATTGGTCGCCCCAACAGCCTAAGACATGGTACCGTCTTCGATGTTCCTACAAAATATCTTTGAGTGCGTCACATCTTTACCCTTCTTCACCTTCAACTCCACTTCTGCATTATGGACACGATGACACTACTAACCTGCAATTGTATAACTGTATCTACTCACAAACCCAAGTTCCTACAGAATTGCTTATATTTCAAATACAGCCATGCTGATCTCAGAGACTAATCTTATACACATGGGAGTCTGCACCCCAAGGACTTTTACCCTCACATTTGACATATCTACACCCCCCCTGAGGGCGATCAGCCCATCGGTCGAAGAATCATCTATTCTGACGTTAAAAGGTAGGCTTTTTCTATGTAATTTCGTCCAGGATAAGCTCTAACTTGTAAGACTTCGACAGGCCATACATACCCAACACAATTCTACAAACATTGTAATTATTGATTCCTTTTCATTCTTCATGCTTCGTGCTCGGACATATGATAATCCGAGACAGTGATTAATATGTCGAATTCTTGAATCATCAGCTATCTAAACTCAGACACACCATTTCTACATTCCCTGGTCCCTATGATCCGAGCAGCCTAGATGAATAAATGCGACAATTACAAGCATCTGAGCTTCCACAAATTATGCGCACTTATTTCCCCCTCGGTCTTCGTGTTGAAATAGCTGATAGACGGTAGCATGTGTAGAATTCTGCTCCATCAGCTGTCCAGACTCAAACATAGCACTCATGCAGTACATGGGCGAGCAGATAATGATTTGTTGAAGTGAAGTGTGTGTATATATGCGTCTCGTTCGGTGCTTTACTCCAACAGTCAAATGGTCAGTTTCTTTTTTTAAACCTATCACGCTCAGTATCGCTGAATGACAATCGTCATTATTATATTTCAGTGATATGTTGGTTCATACATCTACAATGACAACTGATATGGGTATCAGATGTTCCGATCTTTCACCCTACATTTACTCAGGCTCTTTATGCACGATTTGTTGCTGAATGGAACACTATTAGTGCTCCAGACTCTAGAGAAATTTATCTCTGAGAATCAGATTGCCGTGGTCACTCATGTCGGCCAACGCCTCTCGAAATCTCAAAACTGTAGGTCGACAAAAAAACTTTAGACACAACATTGAGTATGTAAAGTTGATCTTCAAAGTTTTACTAGGTCTGTTCTGCTCATATCCGCGATCCTATATTCATTTTGTGGCTGGTAGACCTCGTGGAGAAGGGCCATCAGCGAGGAGAAAGTATCTCTAACGCCTCCCAGGCACGCCTGTAGGTTCTCCCTCAATCTAGATAAATAAATAAACTTGGTTATCATCCTATCCTCACCAGGAGTTGTTACAGCCCATGTTAGCCTTCAATGTGCCTGCAAAATACCTTCGAATCTTCCACATTTTCCGGGCCAGTTTCCCACCTTCTATCATATCCGTCATTCAAGCGATCACTGTTGGCTTGCCCTGGGCTCGACTGTGATAGATGCCGACAAGTGAATCTATGTATGTATGTCTCTGTCTCATTCAGTGCTTGACTCTGATGGTCATGCTTAGCCAGGGCTCCAACATAATATCTTGGTCGATGCCTCTTGAGTACTTTGAGGCCTTCTGACTTGAAGCTCGGATTCTCTACTAATCCTCCACCCTACTCTCATCACCTTGCATTACTCATTGGTGACAGTCGAGCAATGAGTCCGTGCGATCTATACATCTTCCCTCTCCGTTGCCCGGATGGACGAGAATGCATCTCAGACTAATCAGGCATAAGCTGTTTGGGCTTCAGGTTCACAGTCGCTTCATCATCATCTGTGTGCCCAGACAAAGGAACACCACGTAGAGTCACTTGTTTCGTTAATCTATACTATTCTTGCTCATTTCAGTATCAGGCATCAAGGGCTGGGTTGGCTGCGAGATGTTCCGAATAATTTCAGCTTGCCATTTGGTGGAGGCAATTCACATATTCCAGTAGAGATACAACAACAAATGAATTGGGATACATGAACCTCGATTTAAATATGCTTTGAAACATCATACATGAAATAAATACTACAATGGATCCTTGACCAAATTTCTCTTCCCTGCAGACCACTCGCCATGTATGTCCCTACACAGTACTACTAGTCATTACATGTACATGCTCCTGGAAGACAATCAAATTCATGCTAGTTTCTGCGTCAGAGCCAGCCACAAGTTTGGTGTGATATTCTCGAACACTAAGGATAAGGTGTGGTCCCAGCACAAACATCTGCAGGCCTAATAAAATTTGAAGAGCACCATAGCGTATCAGATCTCCAGTAGATTCTAAATTCTGCAGAAACGATGAGCAATGTTTACACACAGATGTCAGCGATAGATCAGCCCACATTGATCTCTGGAGATAAACCAGCAAGCCGGAGGCAATAGACATAAACAAAGCTAGCACACGCAGGACTTGAGCAGACAACTATGACCACAGTTACATGGCAAGCTTACCTTGCAAAATAAAGCACGTGAGATTGTATGAGCATTCTGAAACAGTCTTCAATGTTCGTTCCTATCGAATGGCCGAGTCTTCGCAGGTCATGGAAATGTTTCACAGCAACCCAGGCTGAAAGACACAGTGCGAGGACCTCCCAAACAGTGGGGAGCATCCAGAACATCGGAAAAAAAAGCTAGACATCCTCATTATACACCTCATTACACCCATATGTGCCAGAGAGTACCAGCTCCTCTGACATTCGTCCAATGAACTGTGTTCTTCAAGTAGACAAGTAAGCTCACCCACTACACTATCCTTGAGCACTATTGCTGTCAAGACCCCATAGGCGATGTTTACAGCCAGGAACATGATAACAAGGAATGTAAGCATCATTCTGGATCCCTGATACATGGCGTGTAATCGGGCAATCATGATGACTTGCATAATGTTGCAGTCGAGTCAATATCACAGAGGTATTGAGCTAGGTAACCCACCGCCAAACATGGCAGCTACGGCCATGTTTGTCCCATTCATTATGTAGTATGCAATATTGCCTGAAACACTCAATCAGTGATTTTTTTTTTTTTTGCTTCAGATTATAGTCCTTTGGGGTCATAGACCCTATGTTGGACATTGTCTCGTCATGAGCATTCTATTGTAGTATGTTTTGTTTGGGGCTTTTCTTTATGTTGCAAACTCGTACTCTGTCACCTAGGTGATCAAGCACAAAAAGAGCACTGCGGGTAAGAAGATTTGTTAGTAGAGGTGTTTGGGAGAATACATAAGACTTCTCAGTGATGATCTGATCATATTTGTCTCGCGTTGATGGTGCTTCCTCTAGTTGACGCGTCTTCTTTTGTCCTGTCAGTGACATCAACGAGTGGTGTCGGTCTTGATGTGGGAGAGTGGGTTGATGGTGGGGCTTGATGGTTTACACGGTGTCTGGGTATGTACTTGTTACATATTTGCTTCAATATAATTGTTCGTTGATGTTACAATTCGCTGAAGGTTGGTTTGAATCTTCCTGTGCTATTTACGTAACGGATGAGGTGTGGGGTGATTTTTTCAGAGGTTAGTATGTGGGTTATGGACATGGCGTAACGGCGTGTGGCATTGGCAAATATATGGCGTTCATTGTGGTATTGGGGGCATTCAAATAGATAGTGGTGGATGGTTTCGTTTGTTCCTGGGCATATTGGACAGTGCGGTGATATGGATTTGCTAATTCGATATAGGTGGTGGTTGAGGGGGATATGTCGGGTTTGGAGCTGGATGTATATGCTGGCGTGTCTTTTGGGTAGGCCGTTAACAAGTTTGAGGTACTTAGCGGAGGGCATGGAGGGGTCGATGTCACGGGTTCGAGTGAAGCGAGGGGATTTCGTCCAGAGGGTTTTCCATATTTCCTTCATCTTGATCTTTTGCGCAGCTCTTAATGCTGGGGCGTTACATAACAGTGGCTTGTTCCACAAATATCTAGGCAGTTTACGTGTCGGGCTATTGTTCTGTGGGTCTTCTGCCGCTTTCCTAGCTTCGCGGTCTGCTAACTCATTGCCTGGTATGTTCACATGTCCTGGTACCCAGCATACGGTGAGTTTGAAGTTCCTTTGGTTGTCCTGTCGTTTCAAGATGGCTTTGATCATGTTCCTGAAGTGTCCTGGGATTAGGCATATGCATGGGTTTTGAAAACCCGCACAGGTGGTGGGTGTGGGTACCCCTGGGGTGCGGGTGTGGGTCTGACCTTGCGCCACCCATACCCTCACCCATACCCTTGGCTTGGGTTGACACATGAAATGATGTTACATACCACTAGTACTAAACCTAAACATGAACTCTGCAGCGATGGATTTAATCGACAAACGACTTACAATGTATTCCTGCAGCAAGAAGTACCTGCCATCCATTTGTGCAGCCGTACGACTAGCAAAGCTGACCCTCAATTGCTACTATCAAATGACAGACAAATCCAAAGTATATCAGATTGCTATGGGTGAGTGATGTTTTCTGGTTTGAAACCACTGACCATTTTGTTTTTCTACATAGTGCTACACCCGCGTCACAAGTTATCCTACTTCAAGACGGCTCGTTGGCAGGAGGAGTGGATTGAGACGGCAGAAGTTCTGGTGCGCACAGAATTCAACTGTTCCTATCTGGAGTTGGAGATCATCAATGACGACACAATGGATGCTGGACCGACTATTGACGACTCACAGACAGTTTGTTTGTTTTAATAATATCTGCCTTTCGATGACTGACTGGATTCTAGAACATTTTCGACAATATTCCAGCACTTGTGGCACCCAAGACCAACTTAACCAATGAGCTGGACCACTATCTCGGCATGGACGTTGAACATGTCGTCGACCCCATTGCCTGGTGGTATGAGTGCCGTGATACTTATCTGCATCTGTCACGAATGGCACTGGATTATCTTACAATCCCTGGTGAGTCTGATTTTTTTTCTCATTGCCAATTGTTCAGAACTTCTTGCGTTGTCTTGTAGCTACTTCAGTCGATGTCGAGTGTTTGTTCAGTCGTGGCCGCCTCTTACTATCTCATGTTCATTCTCGCCTCACTGTGCAGTCGACTCGTGCACTATTGTGCCTTCACTACTGGAGCCGGCTCAACCTCATAAAGACCGAAGATGTTGTCAAAGTCAGCTCCCTGCCTGATGTTGAAGGTGATGAGGACGAGCTTGAGGATGGGTGGGATAGAATTCAGGTGTTATAGGTATACAGCTTACTATTTCTACATGTATAGTAATTTTTTCGTATCCTGCCATATGTCATTCAAGTTGTGTACCTGCAGGGTATACCCATGATGGGTTGTACCCGCGGTGCATTACCCTTGTACCCACAACAAAACCCAGACCCTCAGCTCGGGTGCGGGTATTCCTCGGGGTGCGGGTGTGGGTTAGAGTGCTGACACCCCAGGGTTTACCCATGTGGATCCTTACCTGGGATAAAGTTGCTACTGTCCTTGTCCGTTGAGGATCCACATACTATTGCTGCCTGGTTGTTGAGTAGTATTGAAGCCGGGAATATCGCATTTCGTTCTGTTGCTAGGAGTTGGGCGGCTAAGGTCAGTCCTAATGTTTCGGCTTCGTATACTGTGTGTTTGTCGTCTGGTCCTAGGTGATAGCGTAGGATGTGTGGTTCTTGTCCGTTGCGTATTAGTACTGCTGCTGCTCCGATCCCTCCTTTGTATCCTGATCCATCTGTGTATATTTGAATTGCGTTGTTTACTTGTTCGTGTTCCTGTATTGCCTCTTTCTTGTTTTTTGCAATTTTTATTTCATATATCGGCTCTTCTGGTGTTCTCGTTCGTTTCAATGGGTCTATTTTTTCTACTTCATCTGGGAAGACTTGGAAGGTGTGGATGAGGTTATGCAGTGATGAACAGTGGGTCTGGACGTTGTGCTTCATTATCCATTGGATTTTCCTGTGGAGAGGGTGGGATTGGGGCAGGGTAGCCAAGCGTACTGCGGCGCGGTGACAGAACTTTTGGAGTAGCAGTGGTATAGGGAGGAGGTTCACATGGGCTTCGAGAGAGTCAGTCGGGGAGGTCCTCATGGCACCTGTTATACTTATCGCTGCTATTTGTTGTATTGATGTGAGCCTTTTCACTATGCCTTTTGAACCTCATTGCATAATGTTCATGTTGGTTCCTTTCTTGAGTATAGGCCTGAACCATATGTCGACTCCGTATGCGAATTTTGGGACTGCTACCATTAGATATAGTTGTCGCATTAGTTTGGTTGGTATTCCCATAGCCGTTTTTGAGAGACATCGGATCTGTAGAACATATTCAGTGCCTTTTGCTATCGCGTATGCTGCGTGCTCCTTCCAGGTGAGGTCCTGGTCAACTATGATTCCTAAAAAGTGTGTATGGTGAGATGGTTGGATAGTTATATCGTTGATGACAATTGGTCTTCGTTCCTTTGTTTTGCTACGTGTGAAGTCCATGAGCGCGAACTTCATAGTTTCGAATTTTGAATTATGTTTGTTTGACCATTGGTATCCTCCGTTTTCTCGTTTGAGCATGTCCTTGAGTATGTTGTGCGTCTCTTCGAAAGTTTCAGCAATGGCGATGAAGGCCGTGTCATCCACGAAAGCTAGTGTGATTTCTTCTCTGCGGTTGCCTATGCGTCCTCGTGCTACTTCAACCAGATCGGAGTTGTATATTATGTAGCATATCATAGATAGTGCGTCCCCTTGTCCTATACCAGTTGTTTACTGGGAACCAATCTGAGAGAAAGTCATTGAATCTTAGCTGTGTACAGGCGTCCTGTGAGCATCCTTTCTGTGAAGTAAACTAGTTCTGGAGGTAGGCGGCGATGTTTCATGTTGTGAATGAGACGGCTTGTGACTGTGTTCAGGAAGGCACCTTCGATATCCAGGTACAGTACTGATGCTACTCATTTCGATCTCCATGCATCCTTGATTGTCGCTTCCAGAAGGTGTATGGAGTCTGTGGTTGATCGTCCTGGGTGTCCTCCAAAGTGGTTGGCTGGTAGAAGATGGTGGGTTTCGAGGATGTCGGTTACTTGTTGTGTAACTATAGCTGTCAGTAGTTTGCACATGGTGTTGATCAAAGCTATTGAACGGTATGCCTTAGGAGTGGTGTAGTCAGCTTTGCCGGGCTTGCGTAGTACAATTGTCATGAATTCGTGCCATGGTTCATAGTACGTTTGGTGTGTGAATACTGCGTCAAATATGCGGGCTAGATATGGGGTGAGTGCTTTGGAGTTCCATTTGAAAACTATGTTGCATATTCCATCTGGTCCTGGGGCTTTGTACGGGCTCGTATTCTTGATGGCTTGTTTGACATGTGTTTCTGTGATACGTTCAAATGGGACTATTGGTTCTGGGTATATGTAGTCTTCTGGAATGAAATTGTTAGCGGGGGGTGGAGGGAAGAATGACTTAGCTAGAATTGAACTCTTTTCATCGTTGGATATGGCTTCGGTGATCATTCCATCTGCGTTTTTGGATTGGAGGACTGGTATACGGGTTTTGCCACCGTCTGTGCTAGGGGTGGTGACATACTTGTTGGCTATCCAGACTTCACATTGTGTGGCCTCCTCGAGGAATTGAGTCCAGTGATCTTTCTTGGCTTTGTAGATGGCTTCTGAGACTTGGTTTCTGATTCTGCGGTGCTCCTCGTGTGCTGGGTGATTCGGTAGCGCTCTGAATTTGTATGAAAGACCACTTAGCTCGTGTTTGCATTCTAACATTTGGGATAGTTCCTTGGTCCACCATCGTTTCACATGCGGGTTTGGTTTGGTCTTTGGCACCACTTCTTCGATGACACTTCGGAGTACCTTTGTGAGATTCTTCACTGCGGTTTGGAATTCTTCCTGGTCTGCTATTGGTTGCGGTTCTGGTATTGTAGCTAGTTGTTCTTTGAGGCGCTTCGCAAATTTCTCCCAGTCTATGTCCCGGTAATTGAGGTTGGTCGTCATTGTTGCTTGCTGGACTGCCATGTCAAGTGTGCTGAGGATGGGGACGTGGTCTGTTTTCGGTGGTCTCAGATCCGGGGCCGTATCGCATATGGTGAATAGTTCTAATGTGTGGTCAGTGCAGAAGACGTTGTCCGGTTGAGTCCAGTTTCCCGTTCTTGTAGATTGTAGTGTTGGTTTGTCTTTCACTAGCGCTTGACACATACCATAGTCCGCTAATAATTTGATCCATGTGTCCGCATTTACCTGTGCTTCGTGTGGCTCGCATAAGTGTCGGTTGTGTTCTTCTTTCCAGAGTGCATGGTGGCAGTTGAAGTCTCCTAACCATATGACGTGGTCTTCGTGCGTGGGGCGGATGGTGTGGATGTTGTCCTCGAGGTATTGTTGAAGGGTGGGGGGGGGGGTGTCCTGCTTCTCTCTGTCGTTATATATGTTGAATACTGTTAGCTTACCGAAGGTTCCTGTGAATTGAATCACTACTACATCTGTTGATGGGAAGGGGATCTGTCTCCAGCTGTTAGTGTTAATGCACATATGTACTAGGGTTACAGTGTGTGACCGTTTTGCTTGCGTGTATCATAGAGTTGGATATATTACATGCCAGTCGGGTGTGGCTTTCGTGTTACCTTTTGAGTCTATAGTTGGTTCTTGAATGGCGATGATGTCCCAGTCGCGGGCTGTATGCGGGCTGCTGAGGATACAGTGCTGGGCATCTGGTGATGTGTTGAGGTTTTCTTGCCATATTTATAGACGGACTGCAGTGTTATCAGGTGTGTTAATCATCTCCAACCATTGTGTTCTCGTTGGCTGAATTGGGTTACTTCCAGTGGGTTGAAGTGCGGTTCGATGAATTCAGATCTTGGGCATGTTGTTGTGCGACTCGGTGCGAAGCCTCTTGATGGTAGCCAGACTCCTCTTGTTGGTGGGGTGCCTCTGGTCGGTGCTGGGTTTCTTCTCTGCAGGTAGTTGTCGATGTGTTGCTGGATTAGGTCCCTGTTTGTCGTGTGGTTTGAGGGTAGTTTACGGTATGGAGGAGGTTTGGGCGGGGTTGCTACTTGTGTCCATTGTTCGTCAGTGAGGAAGTATGGCATGGTGTTATCTGGGTATCTTTTGTCAGTATCTTCGCATTTCTGAATGAAAGAAGGGCAGTCTCGGCTCCAGCTAGGGTGATCGTCTGCATTGCATGCCGTGCAGAAGTGTTTGTCTTTCGTTGAGCAGTCTTGGGTGCGGTGATTGTTGCCGCAGTTTGCACATGTGTCTCTGTGTGCTATGCATTCACGTGCTATGTGGCCATAATGTTGACATTTTGTACAGCGAAGGGGTTCTCATCTGTTCTTTTTCAGCCATAATAGC
Source organism: Suillus bovinus (assembly GCF_016758785.1). NCBI lineage: Eukaryota > Fungi > Basidiomycota > Agaricomycetes > Boletales > Suillaceae > Suillus > Suillus bovinus. Next base: position 270,516 of record NW_024542084.1, on the reverse strand, counting down.
ATATGGTCCACCATGATACCTTTGCATATCACTGAGTTAGCCGTTTGAGGATCTGTGAAGGTTAGCATTAAGTGTGCAACTCTTTGTGTACTTGATTGTTTCTCGACTGGTTTTACCCAATGGGCCATTGATATAGCTCCTTCGTTCCATTCATTTTCTTTCTCTAGTTGTTTTATATTGTCTTTGTTGCTTGGGTCATAGCTGACCGGCATGAACAGGACAATTAGGGAGTAGGTTCTTTCTCTGAAGGTGGCTTCTGGGTTGAGGTTGCGCGTTAGTTCGTTTTTGATGTCAGTGTTGCTATGAATGAGAGTGGCTGCTTCTTTGGTTGTTAGTTCGATTACCATACCTCCTTGTTTGAATTGAGTAACTGAGCGCATTTCCAGTTTGGGTGATTCGTTGTCCGTTTTGATGCTGCTGAGTGCATTCTTGACTCATACTACTAGTTGTGCGTGGGATGATTTTCCTGCTGCTAAAGGACTGTTAGCTGCGAAACCTATCATGATTTGCCTGTCTTTTATTGCTTCTCATGCCATGCATTGTGTTTGTTGGTTCTGGGCTTCTGTACCTGGGCGTTGGTCTGCTGTGAGTATGTTTGCGTAAGATGGCTTGGAGGTAATGGATTCGGCTACTCGTTCTGAAAGGCTGTCCACAGCTGTTTGAATTTTCTCTAGTTGCGGGTTTGGGGTGTTTGATGATGGGATGTTCATATCTGTGGCTAATTTGGTTAGCTTCTCTTTGGTGTCCTGTAACTTAGCTATGTGTGGGGAAATTGCCACCATGATATGCCTTGCTATGATGTCTGTATTTTCATCTAATACTGCCTCTTCCAACACAAAGGCTATTGCACAGATTGCTGTTTGTGCTGGGAGTGAGATTCCGTTTAATTGGGTTATGTGCAGGAGTATTTTGGTGATGGTTTCTGTTGTGTACGGTTTACCACTTATAGCAAGGGCGATATGTTCTAGGTAGGCTTTGGCAGATGTCGCATTAGTAAATTCATTATTTAGAGCTATAATTTCATTAGTGGTTAATTTAGGTGGGGCACATCTATTTTGTGTTGGCACAACTGCCGGAGTGGGTGGCCAGGAAGGTTCGGAGGAGTTGCTATTGTTGATGTTGGTGTTTGGAGCCATCATGTCCTTTAGATTCCTAGATCCGTTCCTTTTATTGCTTCCCAAGGCGGGTGTTGGGGCCATCTATATTGAGATTTTGCTTGGTTCTACTGTTTGTTGAAGGTTGGGAGCGCCGTTGAGTGCGCATTTAGTTCCAGGGTCCTAGCCGGGGTGCCACTTGGTTCAGGTCCAAGGGGCGCTTTCCAATCAGTGATTGTCCCCAGGTATTAGTATCAAACACCAACTCACACCTGAGTAGTCATTATGTCGGGCCAGGTTCAATGTTTGGAATCTCACTCACCCCTACATATGAGTGTATTCATTCAATAGGAATGAGATGGTTGTGTCATACTCACTGCATCTCCCAGCGAGACCAACAGCGTATTTTCTGTGTGCCGCTGGTCAGAAGAATCGAACACAGCACATATGACACATACACAGAACATAGAGACTGATTGTCAGAGACGAGCATTAGCACAATGCCAAGTTGTTGGCCTTGACACACACACAAAATATGGTATTCCAATATAACATATCTGAAACATCTTGGAGTCAGCACAACTTGCCAGCCACGTTATAGCACAACATGAGGTATGAACAAGCAAATACAGTGCAGTCATGAGAGACCAACGTTGCCTCTGTCATGAATTCATTGTATTCTCTTCTTTTCTGCTAATACAGGACTCTCGTCACTTACCCAGATAAGTTTGATCTATGACACCATTCTTAGCAAGTTGGCTGCTCTGGCAATAATATTGACCTACCTCTTGTCCAATTGTTAGCGCTGGAAATATTATGAGAAGATCAGCAGCCTGCAAACAATGTTCTGCTCACCCCAATCATATACCACCATGCTGCCAGCGGCAACTGCAAAACCGCATGTCAATGTTCGATCTAGATATCTTGATGTGACAAACATATCCAATAGCTGAGATGAATGTCAATACCGATTATCGGCCACAAACCGGGATTGTTGAAGGCTACAATCATATTTGAGGATGAGTATGGGCAAATGGGGAATGTTGGTGGTGTATAATGATAGCATCGATGCTAGATATACCCCCCCGTTCAGCCCTTCTACTGCCGAAATCTGCATGATGGAGATGGATCCTTGATCGGATGAAGTAAGTATTTCGGTGAGACATTGTACAAAAAGAAACACTCGATGATCAAAGTAGATTTAATTTCCATGTGTAGCTATTGCTGAATACCAGGAAAGCTCCTGTTGTTGGTGATGTCGGCAACTTGGTTCTTGGGGTATTTTTGCTGCAAACTTGCCAAAATCGAGGAGTTCCCTATAAATAATGTAGTCATTGATCTAACACAGGTCCATCCCAGGCGTGATGTGATTGAAATGGGCACCAGAGAGGTCAGAGTGACACAGAGTGGGTCGAATATGTCTTGCCTTTAAGTTATGTGTCACCTCATATGGCTATCATGATTATATCTGAAGACAACGAACAAAGAGATGGTAAGCATACAGCCAGATACAGACATCCTGATTTGTGATTGATATTTGTTGAATACTTATACAACACCATCACAAGGTCGCAAGGCAAATCACATATGGGAGAGAAGAAGCCTACATCATGGGCCGAATAAGTATTGCAGTGCGAAAACAATGCCCTTGTTAGTAGAATTAGAATGTGATTTGCAAATTAGTATCTGTGCACGTGACTGGTTGGACACTCACATGTGCAGCTTTCGGAGGCAGAAAGTTCCAGTCGTTGGCGATGTTGGTTGTGTTCTAAGTAAGTACAAGGCACAAGCACATGCTTAGAATGAGGTCTATGCCTGACACGAACAAGCAAGGCATGCATTCTTTCTTTTCCTCACTCTCACCACTCGTCAAAATTTCTGCTGGTTGCTGCTCGAGTCCTGTCGCACAACTAGCAGCTTGCTCAATCAAAGATTGTTTTAAAACAAATTCTCAAGTCTACCTACAATGAATCGTCTTTTATCTGACCCGCATGTGGATGTGTCTCCAGACTTTATGTTAGCCTTTTATCAAACAAGTCGCATGCCGCTTGTAGCATTAAATAACACTGAAGAACAAGCCGCTGAACTATTGCAAGCAGTTTGGGTAGCTACCAATGCAGCACAGCGTGTTCAGTGGCAGGATCAAGTGGCCACAGACCATGTTGAAGCCACAGACAAACAATGTTTGCTCGACGAAGAGCACAATTGAAAAATTCAGGCTCAATGCCTCACAGATGATGCGGTTGATGAAGAAGAAAAGAAAAAGAACAGACTCAAACATATTCCCATTCCTAAACATCCTTGTCCTTCTCATACCACTGAAAACATTCTTGTATTGGATTTCGCACTTCAGAAGCTCGAAAAAGGGCATTATGTAGAGATTTACTACTGGACAAACAAGGGTATAGCAGATGCGCGTTTGATCTATCGTGCTACGGATGACGAGGGGATGGTGCCCCACAAGACAGCAGATGGCTCTACCACTTGGATAGCGGCCAACACGACGCAGCCTTCAACAATGGTGGTACCCGATAGCAACTTAGATGCTCTCAAGTTCGCACAAGCCATTCCTCATCTTGTCGCTTCGTTAACCGAACGAGGTTGGGGACATGATAGAGTGCATATGTTAGCGGGATTTTGGGGGCACTCATGTTGCACCGCTACTGGAGTTCAGACGACCCTCTGGATAAGTGTACTCTGTTGATGTATCAAGAGGAACAAAGACGTGCCTGGCATCAAGCTATTCCCCTGCCAGGGGGTGCTTGGGACATTTCCATACTTGATGATGCTGAGATTACTCGCACTTTGGACCGTCTCTATCATGAAGACAGAAGGCGCAAGGATCATGATTTTGACTACCAGGTTAGCCTAATCCTTACAATATCAAATTTCACTTCACTGACTTTGTATCACTCCTTTTCTTTACATGTGTTCATCCTTGTCTCATCTGTGTTTGCCCCATGTGTTTGTGTTTGCATTTGCCTTGTGTTTCTGGTGTTTGCATTCACCTTGCGATTATTGTGTTTGTGTTTGCGTCTTTGCATCTACGACTGGCCTACATCTGCATTGTTTTGTTTCAGTGTTCACAAGGTTCAAGGATGAGTGACAACACCTTTACCCCGGGCCAACATTCAAAGTGTTCAGGTTGCTCTCCGGGACCTTCTAGGTCGCAGCACAATCCAGATTGTAGGCGCTCAGCATCACCTGGACGGTCTACATGACCTCAGTCCTCTTGAGATCCCCCTGCTGCCAGTCATCACGCGGGTTTTCAGGACAGTGTACATGGACAGCTCTCCCCCGCTGTGTGCGCCGTTTGTCTGGGGAGTCACACACACAGTTTCATCGAATGCACAGCCGAGCATCTCTGGAACAAATCCCACCCTGCGCTCACCAACAGAGTCAACAAACAGCTGTTACTACATTCCAACAACCAGCCACTCTGTCTCGCGAGCTACACACCGGTCGGTACATTGGTCCTTTCACTCGTCTTCAGCTTTTGGATGCCTTGGGACCCTTCCAATCCTCCCCCATATCAATCATTCCCAAAGCTGGCAAAGCTGGAAAGTATCGCGTTATTCAAAACTTCTCTTTTCCTGATATTCCATCCCGGTCTCATCCAATACCATCCATTAATTCCACGGTGGACTCAGATGATTTCCCATGCACATGGAGGACATTTGACACCATCTGTACAATCATCCGCGGTCTCCCACCGGGCTCTCAAGGTGCCACACGAGACGTGGCTGAAGCTTATTGTACTGTTCCATTGCACTCTTTGCAGTGGTCTGCAACAGTCGTTCATTTGTCGGAAAACGCCTTCTGCATTGACACCTGTACTGCCTTTGGCATGGGACCATCAGCTGGGGCTTACGGTCACGTTGCTGATGCTGGAGCTGACTTATTGCGAGCACAAGGTCTGGGACCGCTCGTCAAATGGGTTGATGATCATTTGCTTTTCCGCATCCGCAAAGAGCATCTTGTTGCTTACAATCATCGGCACTTGTTGGTTCACGCTCGTTTGGCTCAAACAGGCCAGCTTCAGAATGGTGGTCACTTATGGTACAAAGTGCGCTCATGTGAAGGAGATCGCGTGTTTGCTTATGCCTTCTGCAACATTGATCACGTGTCATCCAATCTCAATATTCCTTGGGAACCGACAAAAGACACCCCATTCAGCTTTCAGGTTGTGTACATTGGTTTACTGTGGTGCCTCGTATCACTCACTGTGGCACTGGCAGAAGGAAAAAAGGAGAAGTACTCTGACGCCATTACAGCTTGGTCATCAGCCACTACCCATGTCCTCCTCGACGTTCAGAAGTTGCATGGGAAGCTTCTTCACGCCTGTCTTGTCCTTCCCGCTGGACGAGCCTATCTCACCTCACTCGAAAGTATGCTTGGCGTCTGTAGTGCGAGTCCATTCATGCCACATCACTCAGTCTGTCATCTCGACGAAGACCTTAAGTGGTGGTCTCAACAACTCTCTTTACCCTTCATTGGTCGGTCAATCCCACATCCCGTCAAACTTGTCGATGCTCGAGCCTTCTTGGATGCCAGCTCCACTGTTGGCATTGGAATTGTTGTCGATGGGCATTGGCATGCCTGGTACCTACAGCCAGGTTGGTGGACACTGGATGGGGAGCAGGACATTGGATGGGCAGAGGCCGTCAGCTTCGAACTGCTTGTCCATGCCGTCCTGTGAGCCTATCGGGGAAGTTCAGAGTCTCACTTCCGGATCCATTGCGATAACAAGGGCATTGTTGATGGTTGGCACAACAGCAGGAGTCACAACAGGGCCACTAACCTTGTTTTCAGGCGAGTCCAACATCTCCTTGACTCCCAAAGCACTTTCTCCTCCTTCCATCTCTGCTACGTTCCCAGCCACGACAACCCAGCAGATGGGCCTTCCAGAGGTGTTTTCCCCCTGAAGCATTTGTTGCTCCCACCCATCCCACTCCCCAGTGATCTCGACAGATTTGTCATCTCTGCCATCTAACCCAGGAATCTCACACATGGATGCAGTTGCAAGCCATTTGCAGGCTTGGTTGACAGGAGAAAAAGAAGTATGAGTTGAGGAAGATGGAACACCCTCGTCTGTGAGGCCACGGGGTATCGGCATATCACGTTTTGCTAACCCCCCTACTCTATGGTTGACCACAACGGCAGGTCCACCATGTCCATATACTCCCACTTTGACACCTTTAGCATCACCTTTGCATCCACATTGTCTAGCACGTGATTGCTTGCACTTATGGGTACCTGTGACCAAGCGTGCAGGCATTTATCGCACTGGAGTACCAGTTCCACTCTCCGAGGCTGACCTAGACAGAATCCTCATGGTCATCTCGCATTCTCATGCACCCAGCACACATGAGACTTATGGATCGGGCCTCTTAGCATACCACATATTTTGTGTCACTCGGCACATCTCTGAAGACCAATGTTGTCCAGCGTCTCCTGTTCTACTTCTAGCCTTCGTCTCTGCCTGCGCAGGGGTGTATGCAGGTGCACACTCGATAATTACTTTTATGCAGTCTGTGCCTGGCATCTTGTTCACGGAGCACCATGGCTCCCTAGTCATGCTGAATCTTCCCTCGCACTGACTGGTGCCGCAAAACTGGCTCCTCCATCATCCAAGCGTCCAAAATGCGCTCCTTTCACAGTGGAACTCATCATTCAAATTCGGAGCATCCTAGATCTGTCAAAACCACTTCATGCGGCTGTCTTTGCTTGCCTGACAACTTCCTTTTTTACCATTGCTCGTACTGGGGAATTCACAGTACCTTCTCTGATCAGCTTTCGCAACGACCCCAGTGCTCACATCAAAATTTGCGACATTCATTATGACCAAGACCAGAACAGTTTCAGAGTAGTCATCTTTGGTTTGCCACGAACCAAGACATCCACAATGGGAGAGGACGTTTATTGGGCAGCGCAGTCTGGACTCGCTGACCCCCACGCAGCTCTACAACAGCACCTCATGGTCAATCAACCTCCTCCATCTGCTGCAGTTTTCAGTTGGCGCCACACAGGAGGACTAAGGCCTTTGACGAAGTCTGCATTCCTCACCTGTCTGCAATCTGCCAGTGATCAGCTTGGAACAGGAGCCCTAAAAGGGCATGGGATTAGAATTGGTGGGACTTTGGAGTACCTGCTCTGCAGTGTGCCTTTTGACAGTGTCAAAACAATGGGCCGTTGGAGCAGTGATGCATTTGTACTCTATCTTCAACAACACGCAGTGGTGCTCGCACCCCATCTCCAAGATACGCCGGTATTAGAACCCTTCATGCGCTATGCCATGCCTCCGCCTCATTAACTTTCAGTAAGTTTCTACATTGCCTTTCTCCTTTTGTTGAGGGACAAGCATTTGCTTGCTGCGTCGACGGGCTCCTTAATTTTGGGATACACAGCTCATACTTGTCCTTTCTGCTATGTCCTTACAGTCTGTTTCAGCCTAAAACCCCTGCGGGGTTTTTACCCAAATTAGTCTTTGCTTTTGCCGCCGTTGTCATAGCCTTTTGTTTGTCATCGTCGTTCTACTAGAATCTATGTTGCCTTATCTTGTGCTCTACCTTTGAGTTTAAGTGCATAGACAACTCATTTCCAATGACAGTGTCCCGGGGCCTTTATCATATTCAGAAATGTGATGGGCATGCTCCGAAAGTTGTACCGTAGTCTGATTGTTCCACGTTGCACACGCACATCAGTGAATCGATGATTCCTTGATATGCCGTGACGCCCTTGGCAAGCACTTTTGCCATGTTCTCACGGTTTGTTCAAGTTGGACTTGGTTTCGTTGTGAGACAAAACCCCTCTCTGAGATCTGAGATCTGCCTCTCATGGCAAGGGCCTCCCCATCACCTTGTCAAGTGGTAACCCTCGCAAGCCACCTCACGGACTCATCGAGACTCACAAATGCTCAATCCCTAAAAATTTCTACTCTAACATATATAGTTGTATGCATATAACTCAAGTCCGAGAAGCAAAAACTTCACCACCGCACACGAAAAGCAGCAAAACTTTATTGCATGTCGGTGTATCGGAAAAGATTGCATATTAGTAACCGCAGCTTATGCCTGTCAGTCACCCATGGGCCCTCGATGATTGCCTTCGACCTTCATGATAGGCTTGCGAATACAAGACGAGAATCAACACTAAATCTGTGCTGGAAGCCTGATCGTATTATCCTGTCATTGTTCGTGTCTCTGCTATCGTCCATCTCGTCTTTTACCAATGCGCATCGAATATGATGAACATTTGACGATTGGTATGCATGATCTTTGATATTGCAAAAACTTCCAATTTGTTATGGTCTTCCACTCTAAGCATCATCCAATTCCCATGTTCTGATCCATCTAGTGCGGGACTGGACTTTGTTCGCCGCACATATTTTAAGAAGAAACCACTTTTCTCTTTCTACACATATTGTCCCAGACTGACAACCGCCATCATCGGAATCACCAATATCATAGCTTCTCTCCAGAATTTTATTTTCTTCATGATCATCAGGCATTGGATTGATACTTCTGATATATCACACAGATACTGCTGGTCACCAACAAATTGTATTCCTTATTGGTCGTCCCAACGGCCTACGACATGGTACCCTCTTCGATGTTCCTACAAAATATCTTTGGGTGTGTCCCATCTTTACCCTTCACCTTCAACTCCACTTCTGCATTATGGGCACGATGACAGTACTCACCTGCGATTGTAGAGCTCTATCTACTCACAAACTCGAGTTCCTACAGAATTGCTGATATTTCGTATACAGCCATGCTGATCTCCGATACTAATCTTGTACATATGGGAGTCTGCACTCCAAGAACTTTGGCCCTCGCATTTGGCATATCTACACTCCACCTGAGGGTGATCAGCCCATCGATCGATGAATAATCTATTCTGACATTCAAAGGTAGGCTTTTTCTATGTAATTTCGTCCAGGATAAGCTCTAACTTGTAAGACTTCGACAGGCCATACATATTCAACACACGATTCTGCGATCATTGCAATTATTGGTTCTTTTTCATGCTTCGTGCTCGGACATGTGATAATCCGAGACAGGTCAAATTCTCGAATTATCAGCTATCTAAACTCGGACACGCCATTTCAACATTCCCTGGTCCCTACGATCCGAGCAGCATAGATGAATTAATGCGACAATTACAAGTATCTGAGCTTTTATAAATCGTGCGCACTTCTTTCTCCCTCAGTCTTTGTGTTAAAATAGCTGATGGACGGTAGCACATGGAGAATTCTCTCGACGAGCTGTTTTAAGTTTTAGATTTGAAGTCAATGTCAATACTATTTCAATATCTCCCAATGAGCGCATCCTCGCAAGTTCAAAACACTTGGACAAGACAGTGCGACTATGGAACCTCAAAACTTACCAGCCCATCGCAACACAACTTCTCCATGAAGACCCAGTGAATTCTTAATGATACTGACAACGCATCTGCTCCCCCAGGCTAATGCTACACCACGATTAGCCCCAAAGATCAAAGACGCTCGCCAAATACCCCAAGGGTTTTTCAATAATGTACGTGATATGCATCTATGGTTGAATGTTAGTGTAACCGGATGCCAATGTGGTTACTAGTTCCAGTCTAGCTCGCATACTCATCCATCCCAATCTCATGGGCAACACGACCGCCCCGCTCTGGCACCGCGTCAACGCACCTTCAGCCGCTTTTCCTCCTTCTGGCGCCGTCCAAAGTCACATAGGGCCACCGAACGCGAGACCCAGCCTCGATCCTACCCTCATGTTCATATTGTGGTTCATTTGGGCAGCAAGAGAACTAGACATCTTCAAACAACTGGTACAGCTCACATTATCTGCCAGAAGACATGTCTGAGCACACTTTGGGGTTCACTAAATTTCACATGAAATGACTTGCTCGTACATAAAAATTTGACCCAGATCTGATACCATATGCATCTCCCATATCTCCAGGAAATTTCACGCCAATCCCGATATGCAAAGAGCTGTAAGTATGGAACCAATTTTTTTCCCCTGATATGCGTCGATTATAGCTAAAAAAAATAACCAGTAACTCGTGCGTCAGCGTCAACGGCTATAGTGACTCGATGATGTGAAGGCAATAATACGACTCACAAGGCAGTGAGACTTAGCGCCCTGTCATGCGGGTGAGTCATGTTATCAGGTCCAGAAAGATGCTGATACTCACACATCTGTTCCATGGGCATGACTGAGTTGGTGGAGTCTATACTGTCATATTCATACATTAAATAGACTGTAATTATCAGTAAATTTCCATACATTAATCATTGTCATTATCATTTACAGGCCAGTAATGTATGAGTAATGTATGAGGGTGAGGATCCCTGCGGATCCCTGTTTTGATGACCAGCTGGTCATACATCACTGATGTATGACTCTCATTGCCCTCAAAAATAGGACAGGTTATATTTGGTACGGTACATATTACCCTTTCGTACCTGTCACATAGGTCTCTGTAGCTTACTTCAGCTTCCTTCCTGTGCCTTTCGTACCTTACATTCTTTCCACATAGGTCTTTGTAGCTTACTTCAGCCTTCTTCCCGTGCCCTTTAGTACCTTACACTTTCAAAGCAGGTAATAGCTTGGGCAAATATATAACTTGAAGTCAATCAACGACTAAGTCCCCCAACTGCAACCATCACATGATGTTCAATAAATTTTTACCAAGTCCCGCCGCTGCCGGTTGTTTTCACCAAGTCCAAATGAGGACATGTAGGATATGGCCAGTCTGTGTGAAGTCATCACATATGTATATATGCTGCAGTACCACATTAATAGAAACTAGTGCATCCATCACTCCTCGAGCTCACCCGTTTCCGAGACATGTGACCGACGCATGATAGTTCTCAAGTCTCCTCACCATCCTCGTACTTTTCTAGGATTGTAGTATTGAGTAATGGGCATGTATTGTGACATTCTCTCAATTTAAATTGCCCCCCTGAGATTGATAGGGCTACAACAACAACAACAACAACAAGTGACAAGGTAAAATAATGTTAACAAACAACCAGTCTGATAGACGAAGTCAAGAGGCACGTGTATCGCAAGATGGGCTCAGAGAGTGGCAGGGACAAGTCAAACACATTGTTTTCTAATGGTTGTTTAAAGCATAGTACTGATATATCACTGATATATCACTCACTTTGCAGGTGCTCCATGGGTAAGAGACTTTGGCCGCTTCTTAGATGTAGAATTTTCTTTACTGATGTTCCTGCTCCCGATGGAGTTGGCAACCTCATTGCGGGTTGACTCCTTGTGCTCTCATTTTGATCGTCTGAGTACAAGGGACTCGTGTTGTCGAGCTCCTTTTGTCGCAGCAGGTTCTGCTGAAGGTCCCACTGAGAGTTCTGCAGGCTGCGTAAGATTTGGAGGTGGCTGGACGATAGGAAGTTCAGCCACAAGGTGCATGAGAGGCTGCTCGACAGTAGGAAGTGCAGGCAATGGAGATGCAGGATGGACCAGTTTGACCACAGTAAGTGCAGGCGTCTCGGACATGGTGTGTTCCGCTGGCGCTACGGAAACAGGTGTTATTGTTGGCGTCTTGACGACAGGAGGTGCAGACGACGTAGAAGTAGGATCGACCGATTCGATGATAGAAAGTGCAGGTGTCTCGGACGCGATATGTGCTGCTGGCACCACGGAAACAGGAGTTACCGCTGGCATCTTGATGACAGGTGGTGCAGATGACGTAGATGTAGAATCGACCGACTCGACAATAGGAAGTCCACGTGTCTCAGACATGATATGTTCTGCTCGCGCCACGGAAATGGGAGTTGCTGCTGGTGTCGCGGATGTAGTGGGGAGTGGTACTGGTGTCTTGGATGCGTTAGTTAGGGTTAGAGTTGCTGCTGGTGTAGTGGGGAGTGGTACTGGTGTCTTGGATGCGAGAGTTGCTGCTGCTGTCGCGGATGTAGTGGGGAGTGGTACTGGTGTCTTGGATGCGAGAGTTGCTGCCAGTGTCGCGGATGGGTGAAGTGAGAGGCTGATGGTAGGCATGACTGGCTGATTAAAAGGCAGACCTGGCCAATTTGGACCCAAAGGCGCATTGAACAAGTCCATCGACTCCAAACTCGACGAGGGATGTGCTGTGGGAATGTGTCCCTCTGGCATGTGAGGGGTGAGTCCGTCATAAAATGTCGACTCCAAACTGGACAAGGGATGTACTGTGGGAGTGTATTCTGGCATGGGAGGGATGGGTCCAAACAAGGCAGAGTTGAAAGATTCCAAGCTGGGTGAATTTGTTGTGGGAGGTGTATATCCATCTGGCATGGGAAGGATGGGTCCATCATTCTCAAACGACGGTGCCAGACCAGAGATGTCAAGAGTAGAGAACATGTCGTACAGTTGGTCATCGGATGGAAGGAGTGATGTATCAGTCAATGGGAGGAGTGATGTATCAGTCGATGGAAGGAGTGATGTATCACTGGTTGTGGTGAAGTCAATCGGCATTAAGGTGGTGTCTTCGAATGATCGAGGAGCAGGCTTAGAGGGTCCTGGACTCGGAGTTCCCTTCCCCGCCGCATCAGCTGGATAGAACAATCAATTGTCATGCACTACAAATTGTGAACTCAGTACTCACGAAAGGCGTGCTTTGTGAAATCTGCATATGGCCTCATAATGCATTCATTAAAATCAGAGTAAGCAAGATTGAAAGTGTTTCCCATCGCTGTGCGTCCCACATGAAAACTTTCAACCTGTATTTTCCCACTCATTCCTGGAGAAGGCCCGCCCATCAACACAGAAAAGGCCCAGCCCGTCTGTTTCGCCAGTCCAGCAAATATATCAGCTAGGACATTGGGTAATTTTTCGATATTCCTGGAAGATGGTAAGTTCTGCAAGTCAATTCACAATGCGTAGATGTGACTTACTCAGTGAAAGAAATGTCATCATCCTCGCTCGAACTCTTCTTGCGGTTCTCGCTCCACTGCTTGATGAAATCAGCTACCTCTGCCTTGATCTCGGGGGTCTCGTTTGCGAATAGAGCACGTGTGTGCTTCTTTATGAGAGATAGCCTGAGTGTCTTAGGTAACACCTGCTTCACATCGCTTCCAACAGTGCTGGTGTCGTCATCCTCTTCATCTGATGTCATGGGACTCAGGCCAGCCTCCCGTGCGAGTACCTTGATCTCCACATCCACAACAAGTTTGATACGTGTCTTGTAGTAAGCCTCGGCAGGCTGTAATGTGCGTGTTCCCTTGAGGCTTGATTGACTAGCCAACATTTTCTCGACAGTACTCAGTAGTCTGTGCTTTCAGCTTGCGCTTGGCACTGTAGTTGCCATACATGTTGCGGAAGCGATGCATTAATTGCTAAAGCTCGAACAATTAGTATTTAGTTTAAATCTCATGTTTATCTATGGCACGTACTTTTTTGCGTGCATCCACCATACTCGCGTTGACGACTTTTTGTTCTGGTGTGAGATCTATGTCGAGGGGGACATCGGGAAACACGTGCTCCCTCTCCGGCCATCTGGCGTGATAATCTTCGAAAAATGGAGCCCAGAATGGAGTATAATCTCCTACTGCCTGGCACTCGAGGTATTGTTCTCGATACTCCTCCATCATTTTAACTTGCTCAGCGGTGAACTTCGAGCGAGGAGCCATTCTAAAATATATTCATTTTTTTAAAAAAACATTAGGCGTGATGAATTTGTCTCATACCTTGGGACTATTCACGCAGGAAAAAATAAGGGCGGGGTGTGCGATGTATGATCCTGGCAAGAGATGTGTCCAGCAATGTATGACCCTTGCCAAGAGATGCGTATAAATCTCACTGGATCCTAAGGTTAGAGATCTTAGATCACATATTGATGGGCGTGAAGCCTAAGGGCGAATCATGAATATGGCAGAAGCAGCGATCCCAGCGTGTACTTACGTGTCCCAGCGCAACAATCAGTTGCACCCGGGGAACTCAAACAACTTATTGACCACTGTCTTGAGAAATTTCCAATGTGCCTTCAAGAAGCGCGGGTACTGGCCGACGATGTACATGATATCTGAGGCGACGACAGCTTTGTTGTCTTTGCCTCGTTTGATTTCGCACAATCCTAAGAGATCCTTGATGACGGTGACAAGGAAGCGTTTTTTGGTCTCTTCATCTATAGAATGGGGGAGGGAGTTCAACATCGTAAATTCACATCAGTCACATGCTATTACCATGACTGAAACAACAAATCCGCCTGATCATACATGACTGCCAGTTCATCAACACCGGAGAGGCTGTGAATGAAAACTTCCTCCAATGCGCTCAGGAGGTGATGGACCTTCTTGCTCGTAACCTCAGCTTGCGCTAGCTTTGGTCCCACACCGTAGAACTGCAGGATTCCAGCCTCCTTTTTATGAGCATCTTTCTCCAGTCTTTGAAGTTTACTGATGGAAGCGCAAATATCTTCGGTGTCGATCGTATTGTCGGTGCGCCCCAGTAACGTGAGGCTGACGGTATCAAGGTAGTCGTATATCACTACATCCAGGCCACCAAGGAAAGTAATAAGATGACTCTCGATACGTGAGGTTGGTGAGATATATCTAGAACAAAACTCAATTAATTGTCTGTGGAAAACAAGAGAGAACAAGTTACCGTTGTCTCTTTTGGGGGCCATTCGGTATCCCAGTGTTTGCATCATTCTTAAGAGGAGATTCGGAGGTTGATATCTCAGCATTGATGCCTTCCGAGTCACCATTGACCTGGTCTTGTGACCTGGAGCATGATATTCAACTCAAACAAATAAGATTGGAGAGTGTTTGACTTACCTGCGTTTGCGTCGACGATAACGCTCTCTGTTTTTGAGGCGGAACTCTTCACGGTTCCTGGAACAGTGAACAGTGGAACCATGGTAAGAGCAACATAATGAGATGATGTGCATGGACTCGGACACTGTAGATATCATGTACTTTTGATAATAATTGTGTCTGTACACAGGAGCAGCTTCTGCCTGCTCCTTGAGAGTGTGATACAGGCGAGGTCGGCCCATGAAGTTCTGTTTCAATCTATGTGTGAGTTAAGTGAAACTCGGTCAGTACCGTGACATGCACGTGAAGTCCATTTGTCAAGTTCATTTGGCATGCACACCACGCAAATTAATGTGAGTTTTATGCACCAGTTACTATGAAATCACTGCAACTAACCGCTTGCTGCTCGGCGTCATTCTGTCAAGTATTTCTTAAGCGCTTTAGTGCCTTCCCTGAAGTATAATCATTTGTGTTCACTGACTATCACCTTCGCAAATATGCAAAACTCAATATTAATACGAGTTTTATGTACATGTAGTGCCACATGCAAACTAACCATTCGCTACTTTGCGCCTTTCACTCATAGAAGTACTTCAAAGCCCTTTGCTGGTAACCGTGTTTTAATAACCATGGACTCTCACCAAAAACACTCAGCTATCTTCAAGATCAGTGGGATATTTCTGCTTGCATTCATATTTCAGTCCGCCGCACACAACACACGCGATGATCATCATAAAACTGTCAATGGATTGGTTCACAACACAACACTAGATAGACACTGAGATACTAGAGATGCTGACTAAATATAAGACAAGATAGCGCAACCCATCTACACCTGCACAGCAGTACCAGCATCAATTGCAGCTATGAGAGCCTCAATGCCCTGATCAATGTTCTCCACCCTACCGAAAATGGTGCGGCTCACACCCAAGACCTTGGGACCAACATTGCCCCTGCCGGAGAGCAGATAAGTGAAGGTAAGTACCAAAACAAACTTAATGAAAACATACCATCCTGAGAACACGCTGATCTTACGGCCCCTTGTGACGTAGTACAGAGGCTGTGCGGCGTCACTGGATAATGGGACATTGAAGTATACGTGCTTGTAAGCGTTGAGCATACAACCTTCTGCGATTGCATCATACACATCATCACCGTCATCCACGACTGTGACAACAGAAGGAAGAGCAATGGTGGGAGCTGCAGGAGCGGTGGACAAGCCGGTGTTATCCACAACAGTCACAACAGAAGCTGTGGGAGCAGCCGTAGGAGTAATAGACGAGCTTATTTTGGGCACAGCTGAGCTCTTAGCATCTGCCGGCTCCGCATCAACGCTCAATGAAGAAGAGGTTTGCAAATCAACGGTGTTTGCAGCACAGGCTCCTCCACGAGGTTCTACATATGCACATTAATGATCTCCATAAGGGAAATGATTCTAAGGGAGCTTACCGCCGATATCAGATAGAAGTTTAGTCGCTATAACTGTGCGATCATTGTCGGTGAGATTGAGTACTGACAACAACTTGATGACGGCGTCTGGGAGCAAAGAATGAGCGTGATACACCTTGAAGATATAGACCGTACTCACCCAAAGCAGGGCTGGTGTCTTTTATAACGCAGGTCATCGTGTAGCATAGTTGAACAAATGAGAAAGTGATATATGAGTGATGTATGAGATGGACAGATAAACAAAGACTCGCCTTTTATCCCATCAAGGGCAGACTTCGATGCTTGTTCCCTGCGAGGTCAGCGGTGGACAAGAGGAGGATCAATGGAGAATCTTGGTAATGGCAATGCGTTGGGTGGTTGAATAGATGTGAAAAGCAATGCATGAGTGATGTATGAGACGAGCAGATGGACAAAAACTCACCAATCTATCACGTCAAGGCCAGACTTCAATAGTTGCACCCTACGTGGTTATTGGTGGACCCGACCAGTTGAGACGAACAGATGGACAAAAACTCACCATCTATCCCGTCAAGGCCAGACTTCAGTAGTTGCTCCCTACGTGGTCATTGTTGTTAATAGTTTGTTTATCGATACGTCGAGAATCAGCTTACCTAATCACGCAAGTACATACAGGCACGTTAGAGTTACACACCTCAGTCCGTTACACTACGAGTACGAGACTGAGGTGAGACATTCATTTAATATTCTAATACTCTTATTGACTCTCGTAGTATACACTCGTTTATTCTAGGTTAGTTTATAGTCCGTTACACTATGAGTACGAGACTGAGTATACACTCGTTTATTCTAGTCTAGTCCATCCGTTCGCTCTCGCACGTCCTACTACAAAACAAAAGGTTATGAGCCCTGACTGAAGCTCAGTCAACAAATAGCCTAGTAGTGACTCTATCCTACTCCTCGCACAATGTCCAACAATCCATCAATCTCGCAAGCTCAAAGTTCAAACTCGCAACCAACTGCCTCGTCAGCATCTAACTCCAGGAAAGCCATACAAGGCTTGAACCGCCTCTATGATATCCCGTCGTTAGAGAACGATGGTTCAAATTTTCAGAACTGGAAATTTAGAGCTAGGAAAGTACTCATCGTACGAAAGCTCTGGGGTATTGTTGAAGGCTCAGAAGTCCAGCCATCTGCTTCTGACCCTGACGCGGTCCAAGATTGGCTAGAGAAGAACGATGAAGCACATGCACAGATCACGCTCACGCTAAAGGACGAACCTCTAAACGGAGTCCTACACACGGTGTTAGCATCTGATGCATGGACAAAATTGTGCGAGCGATATGAAGGGAAAGGAAAGCAGAGTATAGCCTACCTTATAGGCGAATTATTCCGCGGAACACTCTCGGACGAATCTCCTATGGAACCGCAACTTAACGCTATGCGACAGAAAGCTCTAGTGTTGAACTCACTTGGTCAAGCTCTAGACGACTCCCTGGTGGCCATAGCTATGGTCATATCCCTCCCATCTTCATACTCGACTCTCCGAACAATACTCATGTCGATGAGCGACAAGATCACAATCGAAGGCACCATTAGCCAAATTCTAGTCGAAGAAAAGTCGTGGCGAGGTCCTGAATCACAAACGGCCCTCGTAGCCAAGACTTCGGACAAGTCAAAGGAGAACTCGAGGACGGACAAGAAGAAGAAACCTGGCAACTGCAACTATTGCAAGAAGCCAGGTCATTGGGAGAGAGATTGTCGAAAGAAGAAAGCCGATAAGGCTAAGAGCAGTGACAAGGACAAGGATGACGAAAAGGACAAATCCAAGGCCGAGTTGTCAGCAAAAGTGGCACATGTAGTCGGAGATGACACACCATCACTACAGCTGTTCGTTGCACATGGACCGAAACACGAGTCACATCCAGCAGAGTGGATCGTGGACTCCGGTGCATCAGCGAGTATGTCGTGTCAACGAGACTGGTTCAAGACATTTCACATGCTAGTTCCCACACAGCGTGTCATAGTTGGGGATGGCCGGTCAATCGAAGCTACGGGGATTGGAAGCTGTTACAATAACATTTACTCCTATTTCATTTTTCCTTTTCTTGTAACCATGCCACCGATTCTAGACTCGCCTAGACTCGGCTATTCTCTTATCAAGCGGGCTGTCCGCACTTCTCTTCTTGATTGTAACATAGATACTATCTTGCACCGCATGGCGGTTTCACCTATCTTTACTATCTTGATAGGTTGTACTCTTTTCCTATCTTTGTTACCATTCTTGTCACGGCTACGCCGCTTTCTTTTACCTATATAAACCCCATGTACCATAGATGTATTCCTTAACTTAATCTACTGGGTTTTCCCCTTGAATCCTGATCTACTAAGGTCCCCACCCTTAGTAGCCTGAACTCTGATTCTAAGGCAGTCACTCACTGTCTTAGCCTGAAACCTTTGATTGCGGTAGAAGTGCTAAAACCACTCGCCGCTGATCCTGCATAGAAGCCGCGGCTCGTGCAGTAGGAACCACCAGAAACCTTCCTTGTATTAGGAAGGCCGACGAACTGTTCGCCCGATAGGTCTATCTTGACCGGCAACAGCAGAACTACCCCAGTCGTAACAGAAGCATAGAGTTAGAAGTCGAAATCGGAGATGCGCAAACTCGACGAACCGTTTTGCAAGACACATACTATGTTCCCGACCTAGATGGCAACCTGTTGTCAATCCCACGCTTAGCAAGCAAAGGATACGAAGCAATCTTTGGACAACATACCTGCACAATAACTCGCAATGGCTCGATAGCAGCACTAGCAAAACGGCAACAGTCCCTATACATATTAAAGGGACGCACTTGCATTAGCGAAAGTGCTTACATTGTCGAAGGCCCAAGCCCGCTGCTGAATGCGGAAGAACCAATCACGGCTCTCGCAGCATGCACATACTCGTCGAAGGCAACGTTCGAGACCTGGCATAGACGCCTTGCCCATATCGCCCCCGAATCCGTGAAGGAACTGTTCGAAAAAGACATGGTCAGAGGGATGGAAGTCTCGGGATCAATCACTCACGAAAAGCAAGTTTGCAAGCCCTGCCTCGAAGGCAAGCAGGCACACAAGCCCATCCCAGACGAATCCATGATTGAAAATCCCCGGGTCTTACACAGGACATATTCTGATGTCTGTGGACCCATGGAGACCACTTCACGAATGGGACACCGATACTTCGTTACATTCATTGATGCCTGCTCGCATCACGTCATGGTCAAACTTCTCAAAACGAAGGACGAAGCACTTGGACTCACGAAAGTATACTTCGAGCGAGCAGAGGCAGAAACGGGCGAACGCGCAAACTATTTTCGCAGTGATGGAGGCGGGGAATATGGCTCTGGTGACTTCCTAAAGTACCTCGAGTCAAAGGGCATTCATCATGAAAAAATGAATGCTTACACTCCACAAGAAAACGGAGTCGCCGAACGAATGAATCGAACCCTCGTCGAATCAGCGCGAGCCATGTTAAACGATGCTGGACTTCCGAAGAAGTACTGGGGTGATGCCATACTCTACACGGCCCACATACTCAACAGAGTGCCAACTCGTGCCCTGAAGAAGAATATAACACCGCATGAGGCCTTTACTGGCAACAAACCGTCAGTAGCGCACTTGAGAATCTTTGGCTGCAAGGCACACATGCACGTACCTGATGAGCGCCGTCAAAAGCTCAATGCAAAATCCTTCGAGTGCATCCATTTGGGGTATGCCGAACACCGTAAAGCCTATGTCTGTTTGCAGAGGTCCAGTGGGCGAGTAATAGAGTCGAGGGACATCGTGTTTGTTGAAGGGGATGATGAAGAGTCAAGCCGAGTGAAGATAAGTGTTGAAAACACTGAAATTCGTCAAGTCGATAAGCAACAAGACCAAACGAAATCACACAACTCACTGGCAAACCCAGGTCCAAGCGAAAACGGACAAGTGCACATCGAAGAGGTCACAAGCGAAGATGAGAACGAAGACTCGGACCCTGAGCAAACAGAACAGGAATTCCCTGTACTATCTGTAGGTCAACACGAAGTTAGCTCTCGAACCTCGCAACGAACCTCCACAAGGCGTCGCGCACAGCCAGAAGGTCCTCCGGCACCATACCCACGTCCAATTCCTCCACGCGAAATCAGACGCTCAACCCGCATATGAAAGACACCAGTTCCTGACGACGATCCCCGTTATTTCGTCAACGCGTATGATAGATCAACACTCAAGACTCACCAGGAAGCTACTGTGGAGACAGAGGAAATTCCCAGTACGAGGGGAGAAGAGAGAGCTGAAAACGTCGAAGATGAGAGTGAGGAAGAAACTGAGGGAGAAGAACGAGCTTACCATGCGGAAACGGCCGAAGAACCTAGGACGTTTGAAGAAGCAGCAAATCGGCCAGATGCGGACCTATGGCAAGCTGCCATGCTGGAGGAGCTGAAAGTATTTGAGAAGATTGGCCTATATGAGGCAGTGGAGCGGCCGAAGGACCGGAAAGTCATCAAGTCGAAATGGGTGTACAAGATTAAGCGCGGCCCTACTGGGGAGATTGATAAGTACAAGGCACGCCTAGTGGCAAAAGGATTTACCCAAGTCGAAGGTATCCGACTACACCGAAACGTTCGCGCCCGTGACGAAATTCTCCACGATCCGAATTCTCCTTGCAATCGCAGCAAAATTCGACCTAGAAATCCATCAGATGGACATGAAGTCAGCGTTTCTGAATGGTGAGCTAGAAGAAGAGATTTACCTCGAATTACCCCCAGGATTCGATGACTCGGACAATCTAGTGTGGAAGTTGAAGCGACCACTGTATGGCCTTAAGCAGGCACACAAAGCTTGGTATAAGCGGCTCTGTACCGTCTTCAAAGGCTTAGGTTTCTCGCGCTGCGAAACTGAGCACAGTGTGTTCTACAAGATCGTGAATGGGACCCACCTGATTGTTGCAGTCTATGTTGATGACAAGATGATCTTCTCGAAGTCACTGAAATTGATCAATCAGCTGAAGAAGCAATTAGAGGCCGAGTACGAATTAACGGACCTGGGAGAGGCCCGTTGGATCCTCGGGATGGAGATAATCAGGGACCGGGAGAAGAAGACAATCGAGTTGTCGCAACAGCGATACATCGAGACGATTCTCGAACGTTTCGGCATGCAGGATGCGAGACCTGTCACTACACCTATGGACTCAAACACCAGGTTGGTCAAACGAGATAGCGCAGAGGTAGACACCAAACCTTATCAGAGTGCGCTCGGCGCATTGATGTACGCGATGCTCGCAACTCGTCCAGACCTCGCATTTGCAGTGGGCGCATTGAGCAAGCACTCTGCTACCCCAGGAAATGAACACTGGAACGCATTGAAGCGTGCATACCGTTATCTACGCAAAACGTCTAACAAACGACTCACCTTCAGAGGAAATGGAGAGACGAGCCTGCGCGGTTTTGTGGATGCAGACTGGGCATCGGACGTCAACGATCGACGTTCAATAACGGGCTATGTCTTCTTGATGGCGGGCAGCGCTGTAAGCTGGCAGTCAAAGAAGCAAGACTCTGTGGCACTATCCAGCACCGAGGCTGAATATATGGCGGCGGCATCAGCAACGAAGGAAGCAATATGGATAAATACCTTTCTGGACGAGCTACAATTTCCCCAGTCCCAGAAAACACTCCTTCTCATTGACAATCAGTCCACAATCTCTCTCGCGAAGAACGCCGTATTCCACAGCCGCACGAAACATATTGCGATCTGTTATCATTTCATCCGCGAGAAAGTTGATGCCGGCAAAATCGAACTCGAATATGTCCCTACGAACACCCAGATCGCAGACGTTTTGACGAAGCCGTTAGGAAAAGTGAAGCACGAGTGTTTCATCGAGGGAATGGGAGTAAGTTGATAGCTGATAACTCGCCGAGTGGGCGTGTTGTTAATAGTTTGTTTATCGATACGTCGAGAATCAGCTTACCTAATCACGCAAGTACATACAGGCACGTTAGAGTTACACACCTCAGTCCGTTACACTACGAGTACGAGACTGAGGTGAGACATTCATTTAATATTCTAATACTCTTATTGACTCTCGTAGTATACACTCGTTTATTCTAGGTTAGTTTATAGTCCGTTACACTACGAGTACGAGACTGAGTATACACTCGTTTATTCTAGTCTAGTCCATCCGTTCGCTCCCGCACGTCCTACTACGAAACAAAAGTCATTGGTGGACCGACCAGTGGAGGATCAAATTACAAGGCCAGACTTCCTTCCATGGTTATTGATATGGGTGGACTAGTGGATCAAATTTCGAAGTCTTTGATAGTCTATTATGTAACGAGGAACGAGTGTAGGAACAGAATTAAGTCTTTGCGCAAGCGTCGGAAGCAGTACGAACCTTCTGACTTCGTACTGTGACGTCGCGCCGTATCGTCTCAGTCGTCCTCAACGACAACGTTCTTCCTCCTTTTCTTTTCTACATTCCTTCTGCTCTTTCTATCACTCTCAGAAACACCCAGTCAATTTCTCAAAACACACTCTTAGCAAACACTCCAAATTCACCCGGCCTACCATGGAACGCATCTTAGCGGACCCAGCGCTGGAAGCGCAGCCCAATTTCGAGTCAGCAGCGTACGCGGGATGGCTCAATGCCCTTGTGGCAGGGGGCATAGCCAGAGAAGATGCACTCGAGCAAATGGCTGTGGGCTGGAGACTCGAGCGCCAGGAGCGCATCCTCCTTTGGCAGCAACAGAATGAGGAAGACGCCCGCACCTTGCAAGAACAGCTAGAGCGCGAGAGAGCCGAAAAAGAGGCTGAGGAACAGTTAGAGAGACGCGAAGCTGAGAAGAAAAAGCCCAAGATTAACGATTTTGATGATGGGGCCGTTGTCGCAGACGTTATCATACCTCGCCCATCCCAGTATGCCATCCAAAAGGTCAAGAACATGGAGTACGTAGAATTATGGTACTTCAGTCCTGACGGTTGCCACGAGGCTGCCACCACCTCTAGGTCCACATCAGACTCAGATGATGCTTTTGGCTTCGCCAAAGTGGATGGTATGGTCGCCCTCAAGACGATAGTGTCTTTCAAAGCTTCTCAGAAGGCTCTACAGGACCACGACCTATCTTGGCGGCAATTCGACCTCGCAAAGACCAGCTTTCTCGTTCACATTGAAAAGAACAATTGGCCGCAAAAGCATCAGCAGGCTTTAGCGTTATTTTTCACGCTCATTACCAACCATGAGCATCGCATGCGTCCACGAGGAGAAAAGGCTCTGCTTCGCTACGCGGGATTTGTGCGCCGTGAATGGCATGATCGCTTAGCGCAAGACCAAGGGTTCAATATTGGTTTATTCAATAATGCCCTGTACAACTCGATATCCGACGATGTCTGGGAGGCCGAACGAGATGAAGGTCTCAAAATGGTGCGTAGCGCATTACCCACCAACATTCAATCACTGACCAAATTCTTTTATATATTCAATCTCATGTCGGAAACGAACCCCGCTGGCTGTCTAAATGCTTTCACTCTTGGCTGTCCTTGCTTTTGGGGTACAATTCCCCATCTGCTATCCATGTGCTATTGCATATATGACTTCGTCTTTTGTCTTCCGCTCTCCCTTGCTTGCGCTCTCTACGCTGTCGCTCCATCTACCCTCATGCTAACTCAAACTCCCGCTTTCACTGTGTCCCTCTCAAACACTTAACCGCTGCTTCGCTTACACCCACACTGCTTTCGCACTTTCCTGTATACCATGGCTTAACAAAATCTTTGCTTTCATATAATTGTTCGAATCCTGGCTTACTCGAATCCTTTCATGCTCGCTCTATTGCACTCAGTTGCAACATTCGCTCGCAGTTCCCAACACTTCTTCCCGTTCTCGGGGGAGAGATGTGAGTTCCAGCCGAAATGGGCACGCAGAGACAGTACCTTTTGTGAATGATGGCCGCTATCACCCATACCGCCCTGCTAACCAAATGGCGAAAAAACTGCAGAAGTTGCAGCAGTTTTTTCCAGCGGGCGCAGGCCAAACCAGCCCATCAGCCTGCGCCCTCTGCCTTGGCTGATTCCGTCACCCCATCCACAAATGTGCATCCGAGTTCCTATGGGACAAACGAACCAAAACTCGATGTCGTCGAAACGCAGAGGGTCATTTGGTCAATCCAGAGGGCCTCGAAATCTGCTACGACTGGCAGAGACCCAAGGGATGCACCAATCCCTCTCGAGCTCACGTGCACGAATGTTCGGGGTGCGGAGCAAAGGATCACGGAGCTCAAGACTGTCCTCAAAGCGAGAGCATCTAATGCTATCACTCCCTATAGGCCCGAGGCCTGGCTGCAGCTTCTCATTTCGTCAAATCTCATACGTAAATATGCACATATTCCGAATGGTTTTCGCTTCGGTTTCATGGGCAGTGTCCCAACCATATCTCAAACTTATATCCCACCTAATAGCCCCTCGCTACATGCACATTTTGACGCTTTTGCTGCTATTCTGGACCGTGAATATTCCACTGGTCGTTATATCGGACCTATATCTAAATTGGAGACTGAAGAACTCATCGGTCCTTTCCAGACAGCCCCACTCTCCATGGTTCCTAAGCCAGGAAAGCCAGGAAAATTCCGCCTTGTGCAAAACCTCTCGTTCCCGCTTCGTCCATCAGCCACTATATCATCCATTAATTCCTCTATCGACTCTAACTTATATCCGTGCACATGGGGTACAGCATCGACGATCTGTCTACTCATCTGGTCTCTCCCCCCAGGATCTCAGGCAGCCGTTCGTGACGTGGCCGAAGCCTACCGCACAGTACCTCTTCATCCTTCTCAATGGCCGGGCCTGGTTGTCAGGACAGGAGAAGACAGCTTCGCCATTGATTCTAGCTTTTGTTTCGGGTTCTCGGCATCAGCAGGAACCTATGGCGAGGTCGCAGATGCTGGCGCAGACATATTCCGATCACAAGGAATTGGCCCGATATCCAAATGGGTGGACGATCACCTATTCATTCGGATTCTGCGAGAGCACCTTGCTAGCTACAATAACCTGCGCAAATCTCGTGCCGCTATCATTGCACGAAATGGTGGCATGCTCATTGAAGGAGGTCGAAAATGGTATCGGGGTTCAACTATGCCTGACGACAGAATTGAAGAGTTTGATGAAGACTGTTCGTTTCCCATCATTGATCTCTCAACAGCCTCCCCACGATCCCCAGAAGATGCTCGCTTCACATTTTGCTTTGACGACATCAACCGCCTATCCAAAATTCTCGGAATACCCTGGGAGCTGGCAAAAGACATCCTTTTCTCGTCATGTGCCCCCTTTATTGGCTTCCTCTGGGACATCGAGTCGCGTTCTGTCTCGATCCCACAGAGCAAGAAGGAGAAGTACGTGGCAGCTATCAAAGAATGGGAGATTCGATCTTCACACACGCTACGGGAAGTCCAGGAGCTTTATGGGAAGCTCTTACATGCTTCTCTGGTCCTCCCAGCAGGAAGAGCTTACCTCGTTTCTCTCGAGACCATGCTATCCATTTTTCACGACCGTCCGCACATGCCTCGTTCCCCCCCCAAGCACACAGGTAATGACCTCCGGTGGTGGAAAGCCAGCCTCTCACAATCACTCGTCTCTCGGCCAATCCCAGGGCCCGTCGAAATCATTGACCCCTCGGCTTACTCAGACGCTAGCTCAGGCACTGGTATCGCGATTTGGATCAATGGCAGATGGCGAGCGTGGTGTCTCCTCCCAGGCTGGAAAGCCGAAGACAGAGACATTGGCTGGGCAGAGGCAGTCGGCATGGAATTCCTCATTATTGCACTCCTCGGTTTATGCCCAACGGGCAGCTGCATCAAAATATTCGGGGACAACCGGGGAGTCGTTGAAGGGTGGTGGAAAGGGCGTAGCCGCAACAGGGCCACCAATACCGTCTTCAAAAGGATCCACGAGCTCGCCGCATCTACGCAATGCACTTTCCTCACGCGCTATGTACCCAGCAACTACAACCCAGCGGATGGCCCATCCAGGGGAATCTACCCTCCCTCAGACCTTCTGCTTCCCCCAATTAGCATCCCCCAGCCACTCCAACCCTTCGTCACGGACTTTGACAATCCCGCTATCCCTTCTGAGTGCCATGCATGCAGTAAGAAACTCAAAGCGCTCCCACACGTCAATGACCGAGCCCGCTCACGAGAATCAGCTGAGCACCTCAATGACGAGCTCCGTCGTCAAGGAGAAGAGCTCTTTAAAGCGACGCAAGCTTAGTAAGTCAGCGAACATCACACTGCAGGCTTCCCCCTCATCGAGATTCTTAGTTGCAGCTTATCCTGCTAATCTCACCCCTCATATTTCCGTCCTAAGACCCCATTGCACAGCAAAAGACAGGCTCCGTCTTTGGCGACCAGCCACAGACGACACATCAATATCTTGCCTCCCCCACGCAGATGCACAGCGCATTCAAGATGTCATGATCCACGCATGGGCTGGCAGCACCCAGGAGGCATATGGAAGCGGCATCCTCGCCTACCATGTTTATTGTGACTCGCACTCCATCAATGAAGCCATGCGTGCACCCGCGTCTTCTGAACTCATTTCAGCTTTCATTTCAGACTTAGCCGGATCATATTCAGGGAAAACTATATCAAGTTATGTCCACGGTATTCGCGCATGGCATATTTTGCACGGAAAATCATGGTCCTTAGATGATGACAAAATAGATGCTATGCTGAAAGCGGCCAAGAACCTCACGCCCTCGTCATCAAGAAGGAAGAAAAGACCACCATACACCGTGGCTTTTATAACTAGCATCTTGCAGAAACTAGACCCCAACAACCCTCTCGATGCTGCAGTGGGTAGCTGTCTCACAACAGCCTTTTATTCAATGGCCAGAGCTGGAGAATTCACGATCCGAACTCTTTCATCATTTGATCCCTCCATTCACGTCAAACGCTCCGACATTCGTCACGAAACAGATCGCAATGGGCTCGCGACTACCATTTTTCATTTACCCCGCACGAAAACATCACAAAACGGGGAGGACGTTTTCTGGGCGAAACAAGAGGGTCCCACTGATCCTGAGGCCGCATTATCCAACCATCTCAACATCAACAACCCCCACTTCGACATCGCACTCTTTTCCTATAAGTTCGGCGAGGCACACCGTCCTTTGACGAAAACAAAGTTCATTGCAAGGCTTGCTCGCGCTGCAAAGGATGCTGGCCTCGACCCATTGCAAGGCCACGCTATCAGAATAGGTGCTACCTTGGAATACCTCCTCCGAAACATCCCATTCGAGGTCGTCAAGACAATGGGAAGGTGGGCCAGTGATGCCTTCCAGATCTATCTTCGAGATCACGCTCAGATTCTCGCACCATACCTTCAAGCAACACCCGCCATTCAAGATGAATTCCTGCGGCACACAATGCCCCGCGTTCGGTAACGGCTTCTTCATGTAAGCATCCATTCTCCTCCTAGTCTTATGGGTATCTTCGGTTCGCTCGATGCGTCGTCGAACTCCTAGACAGTTGGGAACCGCAGCTCACCTTTTATCTGGCAGGACACGCAACTCGGGACCGGGAGGCGCTGCGCGCCTTCGCCCAAATCGCTCAGAATAGGATATATCGAGGATCGTGGACATCGAATGTTCATAGCACAGTAGTAGAGGCAATATTAATTGAATTCTCCAAGCAGAACTGCTCCAAGTGACTCGCAAAGATTGATAGTCTATTATGTAACGAGGAACGAGTGTAGGAACAGAATTAAGTCTTTGCGCAAGCGTCGGAAGCAGTACGAACCTTCTGACTTCGTACTGTGACGTCGCGCCGTATCGTCTCAGTCGTCCTCAACGACAACGTTCTTCCTCCTTTTCTTTTCCCCACCCACCGCTCCCTTTTCAACATGCGATGGTTCGTGCCAACACTCAAGCATCGCTCATCGCTCTCCCTCTTTGGTGGTCCGGACTGCGCCTGATCCCTGTCATGAGTAGCTCGCGATGGTTTTCTTTTCCCTCCCACCCTCGCAGCTCACCTTTTATCTGGCAGGACACGCAACTCGGGACCGGGAGGCGCTGCGCGCCTTCGCCCAAATCGCTCAGAATAGGATATATCGAGGATCGTGGACATCGAATGTTCATAGCACAGTAGTAGAGGCAATATTAATTGAATTCTCCAAGCAGAACTGCTCCAAGTGACTCGCAAAGATGAGAATCTTTGTTGATGGTTGTATCCGTAACGGATCGATCGATCAAGCCGGATCAAGCCGGATCAAGCTGTTTGCGCAAACCACAGGAATATTGCCCTTCCGGTTTGCATAGTACTTGCCAATGCAAGCAACTCCAGTTCTATTTGAGGCTTTTGGGCATCTCAGCGACTTCTTTGCTCATCGCCCGTGTGTTAGGTGGGGTGAAAAACACAAGTCCATACAGCGTCTGTCCGATAACTGGCCTGTCATGGTGGGCCGACCAAGCAAGAAAGCGAAGTTCTCGCGCTATGTTGACGTGAATGAGGCTCGTCCTGCACCTGTGTACGACCGTTTTCGTTCCTATGGGATACAGCACAATGGCGACTTGTCCGTCGACACTACATACATGCTTTCTCAGCCTACCGATAATCATAACCCCTCATCTGAGTCGTCTCCTGTTTTACCGAGTCTCGATGACTGGAATGAAATACAATATCAAGACCCCGAGCCTCAGGGACAAGAATCAGAACACATACCGAAGAGAAAAAGGCCTGGCGCAGTATGTCTTTTGTACTTAGGATGATGAAATGCTCACTCCAATATTTTGAAGGACAACCCCCTGTTACAATGGCTGCACGAACGTTCTGCTTTCTTGGATGAGCTCATCCGTCTTGAAGGCCGTGGTAATGAGTGGACGCTTTTGAATTGTCGTTGCGGTACCGACAATGCAATCCCTCTTTACCGTTGTAGAGATTGTTTTGGCGTCGAAATGGTCTGCCAGGCGTGTATTATTCCCCGTCACTTAAGCAATCCCCTTCACCGTATAGACGTATGTGTTCTTCATTTTTATTTTCCTTATTTGTTTATCGCAATATTACCAGATGTGGAACGGCAAATTCTTCGAGAGTGTAACATTAAAAACTCTCGGATTGCGCGTGCAGCTAGGCCATACGCCTGGTGAGCGCTGCTACAATGCCCAGCCGGTGTCTGGCGACGAATTTACGGTAATTGATGCGCATGGCATCCATGATGTCGCTGTAGACTTCTGCGGATGCGAAACTGCGCAGATACGCTACAAGCAGCTTCTACGAGTTCGGTGGTTTCCAGCTACCACATCCGACCCTCGAACAGCGGCGACATTCAGCATCCTGGAATTGTTTCATTTGCTCTCTTTCGAGTCGAAAGTATCTTCGTACGAATTTTACCATAGTTTGGCAAGGCGGTCAGACAACACAGGAACCTCGCCAATCAAGGTATAGTGACATGTGAAACTCCTCCATTAAATTTGATTGATCCGCCCTTTTAGGATCGTTATTCGGAGTTCATGCGGATGATGCGAGAATGGCGTCACATAATGCAACTCATGCGCACTGGTCGTGGCCATGATCCCAAAGGTATCGAAGCAACACCAAATGGGGGGTGTGTTGTACCATGCCCAGCATGTCCACATCCAGGAATCAATATTCCTGACGGATGGGAGGATTCACCACCTGACATTAGGTAAGTAACGCATCCTATGTGCTTGCCACGGTGCTCAGTTTTACAGGTGGCGGTATGCGTTATTCCTCGCCATTGATGCCAACTTTCGGCTGAAGCGCAAGGCTGTATCTAGCGATGATCGCGACCCGAGTCTTAATTCAGGATGGGCTTATTTTGTGGAAGAGGATGCTTACAAGAAGTTTCTGTCTGAACGAAGCACAGAACGGCAAGAAGTATGTATCCTATTCGTCCTGTTTAGTAGCATGATCTGATGGTAGGCAGAGAAGCACCTGCGTCAGTCACAACGCGGTGAATACTGCGGATACAAAGGCGTCCCGAGGACTTGCAGCAACCAGTGTTGGGTCTGTTGTTTGTGCACGACACGAGATGAGACTTCCCAATAGCGTAGGCGACCTCCAGAAGGGAGAAAAGTAGGAGGTCATATTTTTTCAGACTCTATGATACTAACTACTAGACAGGTATATAAACATGGATTACCTTGTTTTTTCGGTCCTCGTCAGCTTCGGCCTTGCTGTATTCAACTTGTCCTATGACATCGCCTGTCAGTGGCATAAGAAACTCTGGTCTCGCAATACCACCATGCCACAACGACTGCAATTTAACCGTGAAAACAAGACAGGTTCGCTTTTTTGTCCCGAAATTTCACCTTAAAGCCCATATCCAGGCTTGCCAAACAACATTCTCGTTTAATTTCTCCAAATGGGTGGGGCGGACCGACGGAGAGGCACCCGAACGTGGTTGGGCGGATATCAATCGTGTTGCAACGAGTACAAGGGAGATGGGGCCTGGTAACCGTCGTGACACGCTCGACGATCACTTCGGTGATTGGAATTGGAAGAAGACCACTATGTTGGGTACGTTGTTTTATCATCGTCTGTTTTATTTGATTGATGTATTGTTAATAGGGCGCACTCTACTGCGCAAACTCAAGGAAGCCGCCGTGGCTGCTTCGAGCCCATCGTGAAGAACTCGCTGAACTTGAAGATGCAATCGATGCGTCAACATT
The DNA here is from genome assembly GCF_016758785.1 of Suillus bovinus. Taxonomy (NCBI): domain Eukaryota; kingdom Fungi; phylum Basidiomycota; class Agaricomycetes; order Boletales; family Suillaceae; genus Suillus; species Suillus bovinus. The sequence continues at coordinate 239,577 of NW_024542084.1, read as the reverse complement.
AGCATTGTGGCGTGCGGATGTAGAAGCATGGGAGGAGGACAATACAAATGCAAACCCCTTTGAAAGTCGAGTCGTTCGTGCGTCGGTTTCGTTGTTTCTACCCTTCTATACTGATGAACTGTTTGCCGTGGTTCTAGCGATGACTCAAGCTACGGTTCGCTTGGAATTCGCAGAACGTGAAATACGTGACTTGCAAGATGGAATCGACTTGTCCCTTCATGCTGAGATTTCACCCAGCATGCTCATAGCAAATGGGCTCGAGCTCGAAGACCAGCAGTATGTCTCAGGAACTCATTTGTTTTCATTTGTTGCTAAATAATATATTACAGGCGGCGTCTATGTGCGGACAGGAAAACGTCAAGCCAAAATCCTACTGACAACCAGAAGGCCAAAATGCAAACGCGCTCAAACGCGCTGCAACGCAAGCTCGACGCCTGGATCCAAGTTCAAACATTGTACATGCCTGCCGTCGCTTCCCTTCGCCTTCGCGCCCAGCATGATGACAGCCCCCAACACGAAATGCCTGAGGATTTCGTTCTTCTCCTTCCATCACAACTCGACACCACAACTCCCTGCGATCCCTCATTGTGCCAAATCGAGTGGCAGCTTCGGTACGCACAGGTCGATGATGCCTTAAACGACGTTCGTCAAAACATCCGCCTCCACGCCCATCTTAACACATTCAAGACCCTGCACGTCCGTGGTCAGCGAGCGAGTACCCGTGCGCGGAGTGCTCTTGACCTCGCAGAGGCAAAAAAATGCGCCAGCCGACTCAAATATGAGGCCGCTCGCGTGGCACTTGATAAGCTCGGGGATCGTCTAGGTATGGTAGGCTTCAGAGACATATTTCGGCCGTTGAACGTGTCGGATATGCGGCCTATGGGCGATGCAGCGGGCCAATCAGAAGGGAGACGCGACATCCCCTGGATATGGAAGGCGCCGGGTGTTTTGCAGAATAACGACGTGGGTCTTCAAGATTGTAAGTTGCTCGTTGCACGATCCTCGGAGTTTGTCTCATTATGACACTGTCAGGTTTACGTGTCGAGTGGTGTAAGGCCAGGGCACGAGCGTCCCGCTGGTCCGAAGAGTTCTCTTTGCTTATTGAGGAGATGCAAAGAGTATTGGTGTTTTTCCGCTGGGAAATGACTCAGTGGAATGAACGAAGTACTGCGCGGTCTTTTACTAAGGATGCTGACCGCGAGGGGAAGTATTGCTTACTGCAAAGCGCCAAGTCTCTGTACGGGAGGGTCTGGTAGCGCGTTTCTCGACGCTTTGGAGTGGTACTCTATCCGCTGTGATCTCCGAGCTTGATCCGGTCCCTGAAATCGACAACGAGGCCGACGATCAAACACCATCTTTGGAAGGGCCTCCATTACAGCGTGATGACGAGTAGTATTACATTCTGTTCCTACATTCTGTTCCTTGATGAGTAATCTAATGTGCCTTATGTCTTCGATCTTCGAAGAAGTCAGGAAGAGCCTGTGTGATAAAAGGGAGGTAAATGGATAAAGGGCCCTAATGTATGACTCGAAATACTGGGGGGAGAAGGCACTAATGTATGACTCGAAGTACTGGGGGGAGAAGGGCCCTAATGTATGACTCGGGGAGAAGGGCCCTAATGTATGACTCGAAGTACTGGGGGGAGAAGGGCCCTAATGTATGACTCAATGTACTGGGTCGTGTTATGACAATGATTCATGTATGACATTTTTCGATGTGCTACAGTATATAATGTATTACTATTACAAGAACAGGTGGTTGGTGTGCAATCAGCGTCATCCCAGCAAGATTTGGAACATCGAGCGTCGTAACTTGAAGGGCTAGCTGCATCACTAGTAGTTGGCATGGCAGAGGTTGAGGACACTAGAGCAGCAATGATGGCTAGGACAGTTGTAGAGGAGAAACGCATTGTTTGCGACTCGTGGGTGGAATCAGGTAATTCTGAAGGGGATAGTAGGACGACGTTTGGTTTTTATCGTTCTCTGGACTAAATGTTTGCGCGGACGTGCCCTTCGAATGAATGGCATATCTACGATTTGCCATATTGTTGCCGCTGTTGTGGGCAGAACCTCCCCGGCAGAATGTGACGGAACTCGCGCACATGTCCAGCCTGAAGTTCTGCCAGTTCTGCCGGAAGAACTACCTTGGAATTGTTCTGCCGCTACATATTGCCAGCGTATGGCCAGTTCCTCTCGACTTATCAGCCCTCAACTTCTCATAAATTATTACACACTGATGTAGCCAAAAAAACTATATAATGACAACACAATCATCATAACCCCCGTCAATCAGTTCTGAAAAAATCACCAATAACTCGCGCGTCAGCGTCAACGACCATAGTAACTCGAGGATATGAAGGCAAAAATATGACTCACATGGCAGTAATACGCAGGGCCCTGCCATGCAGGTGAGTCATGTTATCAGGTCCAGAAAAATGCTGATACTCACGCATTTCTTCCATGCGCAATCTTTAGTTGGTATGCAATCATCGTCATCGAAGCAATATTTGGAGCATTGAAAGTTGTAAGGGCTAGCTGCATCACTAGTAGTTGGCATGGCAGAGATTGAGGGCACTAAAGCAGCAATGATGGCGAGGACAGTGGCAGAGGAGAAATGCATCGTTTGCGACTCGTGTGTGGACTCAGATAATTCTAAAGGGGATAGTGGGACGACGTTTGGTTTTTGTATGGTTCTTTGGACTTGATTTTTGTGCGGACGTACCTTCAAATGAATTCATATCAATGATTTGCCATATTGTGCCGCTGTTGTGGGCAGAACCTTCCCGGCGGAATGTGACGGAATTCCTGCATATGTGAAGTTCTGCCGGTTCAGTGCCCAAAGAACTACCTTAGAATAGTTCTGCCACTACATATTGCCAGCCTGAGTGTCACGATATGGCCAGTTTCCTCTCGACTATTATCAGCCGTCCAACTTCTCACAAATTATTACACGCTGATGTAGCCAATCCAATATATATATACAATGATAACACAATCATCATAACCCCGTGCTTCCTTCAATAGCGCTTCGCTTTTGAAGGAGTCTTGTTTATAAGAACCGCAGCACACTTATGGGACATCATCACTGACACTACTTTCATTGCATCGCAGTATGTCTACGCGCTAGGTAGAACAGTTCTCGCGTCAATTCCTACGAACGAGTGCTGCCCGGAGTTGTCCTCTTACTGTAATTGTGCAGAAAGATCATGTTTCTTACCTGTATTCAGTATTTAATGACGACTTCCTCTTCACATGATATGAAAGGACAACGCTTACAAGATCAAGTATTTCCGGAGCGATATAAGACAAACGTGCCTAGCCATACGGAAATTCTTGTCGTTGGAATGAGCTGCGGTGTGAATGCATATAACCATGCACCGATGCGAGCATGACTGATTTCCTAAATTCAAACGCGTGGTAAAAGCATGGACCATAAAGAGCTCATCCTCATCAAGGGCGGCATACTGCCATTAGTGCTAGTCGTAGAGCGTCATTCCACTTACCCATATCGTGAATGATAGACTGTTGACCGACCCAAGGGCTTTCTCCACAAAACATGTGCCTGTTAAGCTGATCCTTGGTATCGTTCACGTGCACAAACAGTGCTCCGCGACTCCACGCGAGGCTGAGGAAGAAAAGAATCACTGTGAGTCAACCAGCACATTTTCCAGTCACTGAGGATCTCGGCTACCATGATTACAAAAATCTTGAGCGACGTGCAGCGTGAAAGAACATAGACTAAAACCTGTATTGAACCGGAGAGGTGATGCAGACACTCGCACGATAGCAAAAACACCAGATGCTGATGAAGGTCAAGATGAAGACTATGCGGATATTCTTAGGAGACCGGCCTTGGGCGCTTGATCTGCACAGCCCGCGTTCAAGCTGTGAAGTAAACACAGGAATACAGTATGAAAGTCGCACCTGCAACTTCGACAACGACCTTTATCTGACTAGACTGTACATCGAAGAAAACGTCCACTTCATCGCAGCATTCATATAGTGCAAGTGAAACTAAGGTGAGTAGGCGACACCATTTGTGCAGCTTCTGAGGGTAGGAGCTGATATTGACCTCGCGCATCTCAGCAGAAATCTCTTGCCCTGCACCTGAAATGAAAAGAACATCGATGATAGAGCCTCGCCAAAGGATAGAAGGACATACCCATATTATCAATGAGATCATCCACTTGCCTGGTGGACGACGGATCATCAGCTGTTCGCATGATGGCTCAATTCGAATCTGGGACTTGGAGAGTGGGATGCAGGTCTGCGAGGCCTGGAAGGACGAAGCGGACGGGCCAGTATACTCCATAGCATTGTCACCAGATGGTAAGAAAGTAGCAAGTGGGAGTTGGGATGGTAAAGTGAGATTGTGGAATATCGATACGGGCAAGGTCGACAAAAAATTCACGGGACATACAAAGCGAGTTTTTTGTGTGTGCTGGAGTCCAGACGGAGGGCGAGTGGTTAGTGGATCTGAAGATGAGACATTCAGAGTGTGGGATGTCGAGAGCAGCGAGACGATATTGAAACTGGCACCAAAAATAGAGAACGACTTTATCTGGCCGGTTTGCGGTTACTCACCTGATGGCGATATGATTGCGACAGACGGGGATCACTATGGGCTGAAAATCTGGGACGCCAATACAGGCAAATTGCTCAAAACATTCGACACTCTCGGAATAGTAGACATGGGCTCCGGATACAGTTATCGCCGGCAAATGGAATGGTATCAGGAAATTCGATGTCCCCACCTGGACATATGCATATGGGATGTCATAGAAGCTGGTCGCGAAGACCTTCTATCTGATAAAGTGAGCTCCAATATATTTATTGACGACGAGTTCACTCATACTCTTAGGACCGTTTCTCACCAAAACCTCGCAAACTGATTCATTCATCACAGAATACCGTCAAAAAGCCTCTATCAGATGTATGTTGTACGTTCCTTACAATAGCTTTGCTTTGAACATCTACATACTAGGCTGATGCCACCCGGCAAGGACGCCCGCTAATCAAAGATGCTCGTCGGATACCCCAGGGATTCTTTGATGATTCCCCACATGTATGTGATTTTTCATCTATAATCGTAGAGTCCCGCTTGACACAAACACTAGGTCGCATCCCAAGGGAGACGTGATCGTCTCGCCTTATCAACACCACAACCTCTCCTTGCTCCTTATGGCGCCGCCACGAGTCGCATGAGACAACTGAGCGCAACACCATCTCTCGACCCCATCCTCTCAGCTGGCCTCGACACTTCGTCTCTGGCATGTCACACAAACGAAATCAAACGGACACAGAATTACAAGAGATACCCGTAGTCGACGTTCCATGCACATGGGCCAAGCCGGTATATTTCTCCCTTCTCCGTTCCTCTCCATCCCTGACTCGTTTTTGACTCAGAGGAACTATCACGCGGTAAAGAAGCCATCCGCCAGCTCGTCTCAACGTTCTTATCCTCATACCACACATCAACGTAATGCAACAACCCAGAACATACCATCCTCGTCGCAGGGGCCACCTGCTAATGCCACGACATCCGGAGCACCTCCCGCAGTGGACAGTACCACATCAGCAACTGGAACGACGTCGCAACGCGATATCCAAGCTGGATGCTGGATTCGTTTCTTGCTCTGTATTTGTTGTGTGCATACAGATGATCAGCATTAGTGTAGACATTACGCGGTCATCATTTTTTTCATTTCCATCTTCCGTCTTCTCATCTACGACCCTTCTGTGCTCCGTATTTCATGCTTCTCTCAATACCATTTCCCTTTTGATGAAGTCTTGTTGATTGCCCTGTATAAGCACTGCACGCTTCATAGAACACGATTACACTACTTTCATTGTATTACAGTATGTCTACGCGCTAGGTAACTTAAAACCTAAGACCCGGATCCCCTTGTTTGTGTCATTTTCGATACATACTGGTACAACTTTGTGACTTTTATGCTTCCTGCACCATGACGGACCCTCGACTAAACTTCTCCTTGCAGTTCTCGTTGTACTTGGGGTATTCGCATGAAGGAGTGAATTGAATGCCAGACGTTCCAGATGATTTCAGCTTGCCACGCGTGGGCTGGCAGTTCACCGAGTTTCAGTAATGATACGACAAGAAATGGGTTTGTCTACATACACTTCAGGTCGTACTTCGAACACTATATGGTGAATAAATACCACGACGGATCCTTTATCCTCCCTGCAGAACACTCGCCAAGTAAGCATGTCCCTACACAGTACTGCTAGTTAATATATGTACACGCTCCCGGAAAACAATCGATGTCATACTAACGTCCGCGTCGGAATCAGTCACGAGTTTAGTGTAGTATGAGCTCCTCTGTTATTTGTCCAATGAACCGTGTTGAGCCAAATCGAATGATCAGAATCTCGCCCACCCCTACAAATAAGTATATTCATGGGATAGGAATGAAATAGTTGTGGAATACTCACTGCATCTGTCAGCGAGACGAATGGCATATTTTTTGTATGCCGCAGGTCAAGCGAATAGAACACAGCGCATATGAAACTTACCCAGCATAAATGAACTGATTGTGAGGAATGGTCGATGAGCTATTAGCAGTGTCGATTCGTTGGCCTTGACACATACACAAGATATGGTAGTCCAATATAACGTATCTAAAACATTTTGGAGTTAGTATAACCTGCCAACCACGCTATGGTAGCATATAAGGCACGGACGTTTAGTATGAGGAGACGGGTGTGCTCAAAACCGTCCAGTTTCGACCTTCGTCGCGGTCGTCGGCCGAGTATGGGGCTATCCAACATCACAAGATAGTGTTGTTCGTCGGGTTTACAGTCGCTTCATCATCATCTTTATGCCCAGACAAAGGAACGCCACGTAGAGTCAGTTATTTCCTTGATCTATACTATTCTCGTTCATTTCAGTATCGGGCATCAAGGGCTGGGTTGGCTGTAAGACGTTCCGAATAATTTCGGCTTGCGTGCAGGCGATTCACGTATTCCAGTAGAGATACAACAAGAAATGAATTGGAATACATCGACCTCAATTTAAATATACCTGGAAGCACCATATGTTAAATAAATACTACGACGGATCCTCGACCAAATTTCTCTTCCCCGCAGACCACTCGCCATGTATGTCCCTACACAGTACTGCTAGTCGTCACATGTACATGCTCCTCGAAGACAATCGAATTCATGCTGGTTTCTGCGTCAGACTTGGCCACGAGTTTGGCGTGATATTCTCGAACACTAAGGATTAGGCGTGGGCCCAGCACAAACATCTGCACGCCTAATAAAATATCAAGAGCACCATCGAGTGTCATAACTCCAGTAGAATATGAATTCTGCAGAAACGGTGAGCAATGTTTACACGCAGATGTCAGCGATAGGTCAGCGCACAGTGATCTCTGGAGATAGAGTAGCAAGCTGGAGGCAAGAGACACAAACAAAGCTAGCACGCACGGGACTTTAGCAGAAAACTATGACCACAATTACATGACAACCTCACCTTGCAAAATAAAGCACGTGAGATTGTATCAGCACTCTGAAACAGTCCCCGATGTTCGTTCCTGTCGATTGGCCGAGTCTTCGCAGGTCACGGAAGTGTTTCACAGCAACCCAGACTGAAAGACACAGTGCGAGGACCTCCCAAACAGTGGTGAGCATCCAAACCATTGAAGCAAGAAGTGTGACATAGTTATAAGTGCACATATACGTGCCAGAGAGTATCAGCTCCTCTGGCATTCGTCCAATGAGCTGCGTTCTTCGAGTCGACAAGTAAGCTCACCCCCTACACTACCCTTGAGCACTATTGCTGCCAGGACCCCGCAGGCGATGTTTACAGCCAGGAACATGATAACAAGGAAGAGAAGCATCGTTCTGGATCCCTGATACATGGCATGTAACCGGGCAATCATGATGACTTGCATCATGTTTCAGTTGAGTCAATATCACAGAGGTATTGAGCTAGGTCACCCACCACCCAACATGGCAGTTACGACCACATTTGTCCCATTCAATGCATAGTATGCAATAGTGCCTGAAACACCCAATCAGTGATTAGCCTCAGGTATTGGTATCAAACACCGACTCACATCTGTGTAGTCATTGTGTCGGGCCAGGCTCAATGTTCAGAATCTCACTCACCCCTACATATGAGTGTATTCATTCAATAGGAATGAGATGGTTGCGTCATACTCACTGCGTCTCCTACCGAGACCAATGGCATCATTACTGTGCGCCGCTGGTCAGAAGAATCGAACACAGCACATATGACACATACCCAGAACATAGGTACTGATTGTCAGAGATGAGCATTAGCACAATGCCAAGTTGTTGGCCTCGACACATACACAGAATATGGTATTCCAATATAACGTATCTGGAACCATCTTGGAGTCAGCACGACTTGCCAGTCACGCTATAGGACAACATGAGGTACGAACAAGCAAATACAGCGCAGTCATGAGAGACCATCGTTGCCTCTGTCGTGAATTCATTGTATTATCTTCTTTTCTGCTGATACGGGAATCTTGTCACTTACCCAGATCAATTCAATCTATGACACGATTCTTAGCGATTTGGCTGCTCCGGCAATAATATCGACCTACCTCTTGTCCAATCGTTAGCACTGGAAGAATTATGAGAAGATCAGCAGTTTTTGAACACTGTCCTGCTCACCCCAATCGTATACCACCACGACGCTGGCGGCAACTGCGAAACAGAATCAATGTTAAATCAAGACATTTGATACGACAAACCTGTCCAATAGCTATAAATAATATTCCAATTGATTATCGGCCACCAACTGGGATCATTTATGACTACAGTCATATTCGAGGATGACTATGGGCAAATGGGGAATTTTGGTGGTGTATAACGGTAGCGTTTATGCTAGATATACCCCCGTTCAGCCCTTCTACCGCCGAAATCTGCATGATGAAGATGGATCCTTGATCGGGTGCGGTGAGAAATCGTACAACAAGAAAGTTTCAATAATCAAAGTGGATTTTGTTTTCCTTACGCAGTGACTGCCGAATACCAGGAACGTTCCAGTCCGTTGGTGATGTCGGCAACTTATTTCCAACGTGGTTCTTGGGGTATTTTTGCTGAAAAGTTGCCAAAATTAAGGAGTGCCCTATGAAAACGTGTAGTCATCGTTTTAGCACAGGTCCAAGCGTGATGCGATCAACAAAGCATGTGCACTCTTTTAGGCCTCCTTAGCCTTTCCAACGACAGTATCCCGGCCATCAACATGCTCAGTAATGTCATTGTCATGTTTTGAAAGTTGTACCGTAGCCTGCCAGTGATTATTCCACGTTGCACACGCATAGCCAAAGTCCGAGAAGTAGATCATCCCATAGCTCCGCTGTTTCACTATTCCCGATCTAAAATCAGGATAATAGACGCACACGATACTAGACACGATAAACCAGTGATACCGGCACGCGAAAGACACGGAACCTCCGAGATTTGTTGGTGGGCAACGAGAGTGTTCTAAAAAGATTACTGCCGAGACCTGATGTAACGGCAATGGTCACCATACAGCTCCCGTCAAATTTCTGTCTTATCCATGCTATGTATTATGACCCAATGCACAATTCTGCAATCATTTTAATTTCTTGGTTCTTTTTCGTGGTCCATGCTTCGTGCTCGGACATAAGCCGAGCCAGTGATCCCTGCCATCTTCGCATCGCGACAGTTACGAGCCATCTGACCTTCTATAAATCGTGCGTACTTCTTTCTCCTTTGGTCTTTGTATTTAATAGACGGTCGCACATTCTGCTCCATCAGCTGTCTGGACTCAAACATACCACTCATGCAGTACATGGGCGAGCGGATAACGACTTGTTGAAGTGAAGTGTATACTTTCAAGTCTTTATCTTCTCAACTCTGAGATGTGTTTATATGCATCTCGTTCGATGCTTTACTCTGACAGTCGAGCGGTCAGTCTTTTTTAAACCGATCACGATCAGTATCGTTGAATTCGTTGTTATATTTCAGTGATGCGTTGGTTCATACATCTACTACGGCAACTGATCTGGGTATCAGATGATCCAATGACTTTCCAATCTTTTGCGCTACATTTACTCTTCACGCACGATTCGTTGCTATATAGCCCAGCTGGACGATAGCATGGCGCTCAGCAGATCACGAGGATCTTGAATGCAAATCGATTTGAGCGGTGTGCTGGGCAGTTGCAGGATGGAACACTATTAGTGCTCCAGACTCTGGAGTGATGTATCTCCGAGATTCAGATTGTCGTTGTTGCTCACGTCGATCAACGTCTCTCAAAATCTCAAAACTGTAAGTCAGCGAAAAAACATTAGACACGACATTGAGTACGTAAAGTTGATCCTCAACGTTCCACTCATATCCGTGATCCCATATTCGTTTCGTGGCTGGTAGACCTCGTGGAGAAGGGCCATCAGCGAGGAGAAAGTATCTCTCTAACGCCTCCCAGGAACGCCTGTAGGTTATCCCTCGATCTAGATAAATAAAAAAACTTGGAATACAGCGATCTGATCCCCGATAGATCTCCTCGACACATAGCATCGTTTGTGTATTCCCTCGTACTAGTCATGCTGATGGTCATGCTTAGCCGGGGCTCCAACAGAATATCTTGGTCGATGCCTCTTGAGTACTTCAATAGGTACGCTTGAGGCCCTTCTACTTGAAGCTCCGATTCTCTACTAATCCTCCACCCCACTCTCATCACCTTGCCATGCTCATTTGTGACAGTCGAGCCACGAGTCCGCGCGATTTATACATCTTCCCTCTCCGTTGCCCGGATGGACGAGAATGCATCTCAGACTAATCAACCATAAGCCGTCTGGGTTTTAGGTTTACAGTCGCTTCATCATCATCTTTATGCCCAGACAAAGGAACGCCACGTAGAGTCAGTTATTTCCTTGATCTATACTATTCTCGTTCATTTCAGTATCGGGCATCAAGGGCTGGGTTGGCTGTAAGACGTTCCGAATAATTTCGGCTTGCGTGCAGGCGATTCACATATTCCAGTAGAGATACAACAAGAAATGAATTGGGATACATGAACCTCGATTTAAATATGCTTTGAAACACCATATGTTAAATAAATACTACGACGGATCCTCGACCAAATTTCTCTTCCCTGCAGACCACTCGCCATGTATGTCCCTACACAGTACTGCTAGTCGTCACATGTACATGCTCCTCGAAGACAATCGAATTCATGCTAGTTTCTGCGTCAGAGACGGCCACGAGTTTGGCGTGATATTCTCGAACGCTAAGGATAAGGCGTGGGCCCAGCACAAACATCTGCACGCCTAATAAAATATCAAGAGCACCATTGAGTGTCATAACTCCAGTAGAATCTGAATTCTGCAGAAATGGTGAGCAATGTTTACACGCAGATGTCAGCGAGAGGTCAGCGCACAGTGATCTCTAGAGGTAGAGAAGCAAGCTGGAAGCAAGAGACACAAACAAAGCTAGCACGCGCGGGACTTTAGCAAAAAAATATGACCTCAATTACATGACAAGCTCACCTTGCAAAATAAAGTACATGAGATTGTATCAGCACTCTGAAACAGTCCCCGATGTTTGTTCCTGTCGATTGGCCGAGTCTTCGCAGGTCACGGAAGTGTTTCACAGCAACCCAGACTGAAAGACACAGTGCAAGGACCTCCCAAACAGTGGTGAGCATCCAAATTATTGAACCAAGAAGTGCGACATAGTTATAAGTGCACATATACGTGCCAGAGAGTATCAGCTCCTCTGGCATTCGTCCAATGAGCTGCGTTCTTCGAGTCGACAAGTAAGCTCACCCCCTACACTACCCTTGAGCACTATTGCTGCCAGGACCCCGCAGGCGATGTTTACAGCCAGGAACATGATAACAAGGAAGAGAAGCATCTTTCTCCATCCCTGATACATGGCATGTAACCGGGCAATCATGATGACTTGCATCATGTTTCAGTCGAGTCAATATCACAGGGGTATTGAGCTAAGTCACCCACCACCCAACATAGCGGTTACGACCAGATTTGTCCCATTTTGTGCGTAGTATGTAATATTGCCTGAAACACGCGATGAGTGATCAGCCTCACATATTGGTATCAGACACCGACTCACACCTGTGTGGTCATTATGTCGGGCCAGGTTCAATGTTCGGAATCTCACTCACCCCTACATATGAGTGTATTCATTGATTAGGAATGAGATGGTTGCGTTGTACTCACTGCATCTCCCAGCGAGACCGACGGCGTATTTTCTGTGTGCCGCTGGTCAGAAGAATCGAACACAGCACATATGACACATACGCAGAATATCGAGACTGATTGTCAGAGATGAGCATTAGCACAAAGACAAGTCGTTGGCCTCGACACATACACAAAATATGGTATTCCAATATAACGTATCTGGAACATCTTGGAGTCAGCACGACTTGCCAGCCACACTATAGGACAACATGAGGTACGAACGAGCAAATACAGCACAGTCATGAGAGACCATCGTTGCCTCTGTCGTGAATTCGTTGGATTCTCTTCTTTTCTGCTGATACGGGACTCTCGTCACTTACCCAGATAAGTTCAATCTATGACACGATTCTCAGCGAGTTGGCTTCTCCGGCAATAATATTGACCTACCTCTTGTCCAATCGTTAGCGCTGCAAATATTATGAGAAGATCAGCAGTTTTCGAACACTGTCCTGCTCACCCCAATCATATATCACCACGACGCCGGCGGCGACTGCGAAACAGGATGTCAATGTTAGATCAAGACATCTTGACATGACAAACCCATCCAATAGCTGAAATGAATGCTAATACCGATTATCGGCAACCAACTAGGATCATTTGAGACTACAGTCATATTCGAGGATGAGTATCGGAGGATGGGGAATGTTGGTGGTGTATAACAATATCGTTCATGCTGGATATACCCTCATTCAGCCCTTCTATTGCCGCAATCTACATGATGAAGATGGATCCTTGATCCCACCTCAAGACCGTTGATCGGGGTGAAGTAAGTATTGCGGTGAGAAATCGTACAACAAGAAGCTTTCAATAATCAAAGTGAATTTTGATTTCCTTACGCAGCGACTGCCGAATAATAGGAAAGTTTCGGTCGTTGGTGATGTCGGCAACTTATTTCCAACGTGTATTTTTGCTGAAAACTTGCCAAAATCGAGGAGTGCCCTATGAAACCGTGTAGTCATCGATTTAACACAGGTGCGAGCGTGATGCGATCAACAAAGCATGTGCACTCTTTTAGGCCTCGCTAGCCGAGCCCGAGACATAACAGCCCTCTTATGGAACAAGGACTGTCCTGCAGCACAGCACCAGAGAAGTCAGACAAGAAACCGTGACACAGACTCGGAGTGGGTCGGATGTGTCTCACCTTATCCGTCGCCTCTTACAGCTTTCATAATTATATATATGAAGACAACGAAGAGATGGTAAGCATAGAGCCAATCTGATACAAAGCAGCCAGATACATACAACCCGATTGGCGATTGATATTTGTTGAATACTTATGCGACGCCATCCCAAGGCAAACCGCATATGGGAGAAAAGAAGCCTATATCATGGGCCAAATAAGTATTGCGGCGCGAAAGCAATTGCAAAAGAGGAAACCTTTGTTAGTAGAATTAGAATGTGATTTACAGACCAGTATTTATGCACGCGACTAGTTGGACACTGGGAAAGTTCCAGTCATTGGTTGGCCTTGACACATACACAAGATATGGTAGTAGTCCAATATAACGTATCTAAAACATTTTGAAGTTAGTATAACCTGCCAACCACGCTATAGCATAAGGCACGAACAGCCAAATACAGCACAGTCATCAGAGACCAGCGTTGCCTCTGTCGCGAATTCATTGTATTGTCCTGTTTATCTTCTTATACGGGACTCCTGTCACTCACCCAGAGCAGTTCAATCTGTGACACCATTATTAGCGATTTGGATCCGGCGATCGCACCGACGTACCTCTTCTCCGAGTGTGAAAACTGCAAACATTATGAGAATATCGGCAGTTTTCGAACATTGTCCTACTCACTCCAATCGTATACCACCACGACGCCTGCGGCAACTGCGAAACTGCAAGTCAATGTTAGATCTAGAATTTTAATGCGACTAACCTATCCAATAACTATAAACAATATTTGAATTGATTATCGGCCACTGACTGGGATCGTTTGAGACTACAGTCATATTTGAGGGATGGGTGACTGGGGAATGGTAGCAGTGTTCGACGAAGGCGCCGGTGCTAGATATACCACTGTTGAATGTAAAACCCTCAATAGTCAAAGTAGAATTTAATTTGCAAACCGGCATTATGCACGCGACTACTCAGATATCAGGAAAGCTCTAGCAGTTGGCGGTGTCGGCAACATATATCCAACGCCACTGTTGAGGCGTTATGTGTGAAAGCACATAGCCATGGATCTAACACAGGTCTAAGCGTGACGTGATCGCAACAAGCAGCTGTAGATTCCGCACTCTCTCGGCCTCGGTGGCCAGGCTCAAGACCTGCTATCAGCTGCTCGATTCCCTTTTGTAACAAGTCGCATTCTGTGGCATGACACAAAGTCAGACGTGAAAAACAACGGCACACTATATTCGGTACCTTCGATCGTGTACTGTGCAATGGGAATTTATCGCACTCGCAGATACATTTTAACTCGTGTTGTGCGGTTAATACCTGTCAAATATAAGATGCCATCCATGCTAGGTCAAAAGAGAAATCGTACATGAGAGACGAGAAGCCTGATTTCTGATTATACAGGCTGTATCCACAGCCATCGTGTTTCAGTGATCCGTCAGATGTCATTGAGCAGGCTACGAAGTTGCACACGCATAGCCAAAGTCTGCGGAGCAAACTATCTCATAGCCCCGCTGTTTTCACCATTCCCCAACTAGAACCTGGGAGATATGTCGACGAATCAGACACAATCGCATTGTATGCGCAGCTCGTGGCTTTCACTCACCCATTCAATCATCGCCTTCAAACTTCGCGAGGAGCTTGTCGACTCAATGTAGAAATATATGACACAAAGTCTGTGCGGGCAGCTCAAGATCAAGTGTTGTTTCTCCTTTCCTCATGTTACGCCGAGTAGTACCCGACCTGCGCCCTTCAAACCCTTCCAACCAATCTGGTGAAAAGCCAAGATTTGATCAGTAGACTTGAGCCACCTTGGCTCAGGAGCAGGACGCTGGCTTGCAGTCATGATTCAAGGTGGTCCGCTATAAACATTCGTGCGGGTGCCAGTGCCGATAAGTTGTGTAGCCCCAACTTCTACGGAACTGAGTGCACATCATCATCATCAACGTACTTTGGGTCGAAAAAATCAGGTGAAGTATTCACTATCATACAGACGCACCAGGGTGCCGATGATACAAATCTGAAGCAGTGACGTGTCGTAACATACAGATACCATCACATCTTCATGCGATGCAACGCACAGTAGGCATTCCATTCTCCATCATCACGTGGTAATCCTCAGCCTGGACGATATGATCACCGTGTCCCAGAGATATTGCCACACGAACGTTCCCGTACTATATATCCGCCCTTTCCATGGTTCGCGGAGTGCTTCAAATCCCTAGATATTGTTAGGCGTTTCTCATTAGCTTCAATGTTGACATTTTGTTGATCGATAGAGGGAGGTTCGACAGTCGCGATCACTATCACGGCTTCAAATTAAATTTCCTGAGTAAGTCCATCCTGTGTCGACGCAGGTCAGTGCCATCGAGTATTAAATATATGGAGAGTACATGATATACTTACCATCGTAGAATATGCGCACGTGATGAAGTGAATATGTTATGAGAAGGTGCTGTGATGATTGCGGGATGTGTTGTCGTTATAAGCACGAAGTGGCCGCGTGCACATGAACGGTTTCTGAACAGCGACTGATACCTCGACCAATGCACTAAATAGACAGTAGGGGGTCAGGAGACAGAGTCCTGGTCTTGAGGTTACTGGGAAACCTGGCAAAGCCGATTGCGCTCCATATATTTGCTGGTGAGGTTCAAGCCTTAGATTCGTTCAAAAGCAGCGCTACCTTCGGTGTTTGCCGAGAGCCTCGCGCGCGCGCATTCAACAGATGCAAACAACTGAGCAAAGAAGTCGAAATTTGATTGCTAGCTATCATCTGATTAATATTGCAGCCTCTCTTCAAAATACAGGTTCGGTGGAAAGTTGGTGGCGAGGAAGGACAGTCGAACTCATTAGCTCCCACGGGTCAACCAGGCCACCAAAGCGCGTCTGGAGTTCCTGGACTCTGTTCGTAGCGGTTGTTGAGAGCCAAACGAAACCGGATGTGATTCTCAGAATGTCTGTCTTTGTGATTATTAAAGTTCCTTCTTGGTTGGATCCAGCTAGTCGTCACTTTCTGGTGCTAGGAAAGGAGTCCATCGCGGATGCAGTCCCTGAGTGAGATCTCTCCTTTCCTTACACTTCTTCCCCCTAGCTTTGAACAATGACAAAAACTATCACACCATAGTGTTCATGCGCCACATTGCTCTGCGCAGCTCCTGAAATGGTTTTCACCTCCTCGTGCCAAATCATCGTGCGTGCATGCACCACAATGGTGTAATTTAGATTGACGAGTGTAACGGGTTCTGCATTGTTCAGCTCTCTTCGATTTTGCACACTCCTAATTGTTTATTTAAGATGATCAATCAATCAAGCTTTGCGCAGCATCTGAAGTTGTTGAAATGAATGCACCCGTTGAACTTGGCCGCGTGCTAGATTACACTGCCGTGACGAATTGGTGACAAACGCCTAGACCTGTCAGATATAAATTCGAAACTCGTGTTAAATCAGTATCACGACGGACCCTCGACCAAATTTCTCCTCCTTGCAGTTCTCATTGTGCTTGGGGTATTCGCATGAAGGACTGGATTGAATGCCAGACGTTCCAGATGATTTCAGCTTGCCACTTGGTGCAAGCGTGGGCGGGCAGTTCACCGAGTTCCAGGAATGATACGACAAGCAATGGGTTTGTCTACATAAAGTTCAGGACGTACTCCGAACACTATATGTTGAATCAATACCACGACGAATCCTCCACCCAATTTATCCTCCCTGCAGAACACTCGGCAAGTAAGCATGTCCCTACACAACACTGCTAGTTGATATGTGTACACGTTCCTGGGAAACAATCAGATTTATACTAGTGCATGCGTCGGAGTCAGTCGCGAGTTTAGTGTAATATTCTCGAACATTAAGGATGAGGCGTGGTCCCAGTACAAACATCTGCACTCTCCACAAAATTTGAAGAGCACCGACGAGTGCCTCAGGTCCAACAGAATTCGAATCCTACAGAAACGATGGGCAGTGATTACACGCAGATGTCAGCGATAGATCAGCGCACCTCGAGCTCTGGATTGAAATTAGCAAGCTGGAGGCAAGAGACACAAGCAAAGCTAGCACGAGCAGAACGTTAGCAGAAAAAATATGACTTCAATCACATTAAAAGCTTACCTTGCAAAATAAAGTAAATGAGATTTTGTCAGCACGCTGAAACAGTCCCCAGTGGTCGATCTTGTCGGTGGGCCGAGTCGTCGAAGCTCACGGAAGTGTTTCACGGCAATCCAGACTGAAAGACACAGTGCGAGGACCTCCCAAACAGTGTTGAGCCTCCAAACCATTGAAACTAGAAACTGGTCGTTCCCTTCATAGCCATGATCGCACATATACGTGCCGGAGAGTATCAGCTCCTCTGGTGTTTGTCCAATGAACCATGTTCTTCAAGTCAACAAGTAAAGCTTACCAGTTACAGTGTTCTTGAGCACTATCGCCGTGATTACTCCGCAGGTGATGTTAATTGCCAGAAAGACAATAACAAGGATGATCATAATCATCCTAGATCTTTGATACATGGCATACAACCGAGCAATCATGATGACTTGCATGATGTTTCAGTCGAGTCAATAGCATTGAGGTATGCAGCTCGGTAACTCACCGTCCAACATAGCAGCTACGGCTACAGTTGAGCCATTCTTTGCGTAGTTTATAATATTGCCTGAAACGCCTAATTAGTGATCGCCCTCGTACTACTATTAAACACTCCGACGCACACCTATCGAGTTATTATGTTGAGCTGAATCAAATGATCAGAATCTCGCTCACCCCTACAGATAAGTATATTCATGGGATAGGATTGAGATAGTTGTGGAATACTCACTGCATCTGTCAGCGAGACGAATGGCATATTTTCTGTATGCCTCCGGTCAGGCGAATAGCACACAGCGCATATAAAACATACCCAGCATAAACAAACTGAACGTGAGGGATGGTCGATGAGCTATTAGCAATGTCGACTTGTTGGCCTTGACACATACACAAGATATGGTATTCCAATGAAACGTATCTAAAACATTTTGGAGTTAGTATAACGTGCCGACCACGCTATAGCATAAGGCACGAACAGCCAAATACAACACAGTCATCAGAGACCAGCGTTTCCTCTGTTGCGAATTCATCGTACTATCCTTTTTGTCTTCTCATGCGGGACTCCTGTCACTCACCCAGATAAGTTCAATCTATGACACTGTTCTTAGCGAGTTGGATTAGGCGATAGCACAGACCTACCTCTTCTCCGAGTGATAGTACTGCAAACATTAGTATGAGAATTTCGGCAGTTTTCGAACATTGTCCTGCTCACTCCAATCGTATACCACCACGACGCCTGCGGCGACTGCGAAACCGCGAGTCAATGTTAGATCTGGAAATATTGATGCGACTAACCTGTCCAATAACTATAAAAGATATTTGAATTGATTGTCGGCCACTGACTGGGATCGTTTGAAACTACGGTCATATTTGAGGGATGAGTGTGACTGGGGAATGTTGGTGGTGTTCAACGATAGCGTCGGTGCTAGATATACCACCGTTAAGACCTCAATAGTCATAGTGGAGTCTGATTTGCAAACAAGTATTATGCATGCGACTACTCGGACACCAGGGAAGTTCTAGTGATGGCATTGACGGTGTCGACAACTTATTTTTAACGCCACTTTGATAGATCCAACACAGGTCTAAGCGTGACGTGATCGCAACAAGGCATCTGCGCTCCCTCGGCCTTTGTTATCAGCTCCCCAATTCCTTTTTGCAACAGGTCGCAATCAGTGGCACGGCAAAGTCACACGAGAAAAACAGCAGCGCACTAGATTTTGTGCATTCGATCGTGCACTTGATCCAATGGAAATATATTGCACTGGCAGATATATCAACCACACAGCATGAGTCACTAACTTATGCTGTGTGGTTGATATCTGCTAAATATAAGATGCCGTTCCATGCTAGTAGTAGAAAAGAAAAACGCGTATACTCGTGTTTGACGATACCTTGCATATTCAACAGATGCAAATAACTGAAAACACAGTTTGAGCGGGCCGATGCACCTAACATCTAAACACCTCGCTTCGAAATAGATCAAATGACACAAACTATCATACTATTGAAATGATGCGCCCCATTACTTGCCGCAGCTTGAAGCGGTTTCCCGCTGCCATACTACCTTCAAGTTGGCATGCCAATTAATCGTGCATCAGTATGCACTGGCACAATAGTACGTAATGTGGATTGGCGAGGTTGGAGCGAGCGGCTTGCGTTGTTCAGATCCCTTTGATTTTACACTTTCCCAATTGTTCATTTGAGATGATTAATTGACCAGGCCTTGCGCGACGCACAACTTGGCCGCATGCTAACTTACACCGCCGTGACGAATTGAGGACGAACGCCTGCGGACTGCGGTATCACGCTCATGACGGTCGCCCTGTACAATGCCCTTGATCTCAAGTCTAGTATTTTGGATTAAATCTCACCATGAGCAACGAATACGGAGACCATGGCCAACAGGGATAGAATGCTCGTAACTACTTGTTTATGTTTTGTGATTTTTTTCGAGCCAATGAACCAACCTGACGTACGCAAAGGTTCAACAAGTAGTGGGTCATTGTTTGCTCTCTCCAGGTACTACATATAATTATATATATGCGCTTCCCAGAATATCCGACAGTCTCGAAAGTATTTCCTATACCTACACCCAAAAATCTAGCTGCGAAGAATTCGAAAAAAATAGCACAACAACAAATGGTGAACGAAGGTCGAAACATGCTGAACGAAGTGTGTTGTAATAAGTAAAGTGAAGTGGTTGTATTGCTCGTTAAACCCTGTGCCGTAGCTTAAACACTACAGAGCATGCGGCACTGTCCTGGTTATCAAGAAGCAGTGTCTGGCACTGCAAGCAACGACGTTAATCATCCTTCCACGAATCAAATGACCATATCCACTTACAGTTCGTATATGAATGTGATAGTACGCATCGCGTTCATGCAATGACGCAGTAGCAGCCTCCCGAGCTTGATTGCGACTCCTCCTCAACTGGTGTCGACGACACAGGGTTCCTCTCACTGTCGAAATCTGAAGCGGACAACATAACGAAGATGTTTGAGAATGAGTCCATTGTTTTTTGGGATATGGACAAGACTAGGGCGCGACTTTTACGAGTAGTCGAAGGTGTTGTATGAGGGATGGCAGTTGGATGAACTGCTGGTAGACGATAGTCAAATGTTACTTGGGTTGCTGGACATCGCGAGCTTATATACCTTTCGGATGTAAAAAATTTCACCATGGAGAAAACATTGAAAAATTCCCGTATGTTCCGTCCTATTTGTCACAATACCGCTCTCTGACTGTGCCTTGTCACGCGCCCGTCATTGGAGATTTCATTGACGTAGACAATAGACCAGTAAGCGGTGGCAAATGCGTGAAATATCATTGAAAGTGTCCTGTGACGCGGAGGCTTGACAATAACGTCACCCCAATCAGGCAACTGCAGTATTCATTGTGGTCAGCATTTCAAATTTCAAAATTTCAACCCAGTAATGATGATGACGGTGTACCTTTCACTAAGCACCTTGTGAATACCGTCCTGAATGTATTGTTCGCCAGGATTGGTCGGCCGCGCCCTCAACCTAACTTCGTCGGCCCATCTGTGCTGCGATCGAAATGAATATGATCCTAGAGAGCCCGAGTTACCTCAGGAGAGGACAAGGTCCACCAGTGGCGACTCATACCCCTCAGCAAAGATTAGTCCCAGGTTAAAGTTACCGCAGTCCATTTCAGGTCCGCTTCGGACAAATTTTCGTCCTGGTGACTGTACTTCCTCGCCCTCGAACCCGAGCCAGGACTACCCAACGGACCGGCCAGCCATGGACACATTGCGCTACTGGCACATATGCGAGTTGGAACAATATGCTTGTTCAACGTCGACAATGCCCAATCGTAAGCCCGGGTCGCAAGTTGCTGGCTTGTAGACGCATGCCTGATTGTTGTCCTCAGTCCAGACTCGGATTGCTACATTCGACATCCCAAAACTAGTACGGTTCACCTTATACCAAAAGACAGTATCAGCCGAGGGGTAGGATCTCTCACACAAACTGTATCCACTCATCTCATGGCCCATTCAGTCGACACATTATCAGCATGGCATTAAAAAGGCACGAGTCTCGAAGAACGCTAGATTCCATTTTACATACGATGATTTCGTCATGGGGAACATGGTGAGAAGGTGATGCTCTATAGCTAAGGTCAGAAAAATATGCGGCGAGAAAGAAGTGTAGTGAGTATGGAACATTGATGGTAGATGATTGTTTGATTCGGGAACCGAGGAGACGTCAACATGAGTGGATGGTGGAGGGGGTAAGACGACGGCAGCATAACAGCATAGTACCATGTTTGAAATGAGTGTATTTAGCTGTCCTGGGACTTGGACCGCACAGCTATTGTATGATGACTGTCAGCATGTTTCACGGTTTTCTTGTCTCCAACAATCCCAACGTGGTGAAGGGAAAGCACTGCCAGCAGCGCAGCTATCGACCGTGACAATACAAATCGTCAACAAGGTACCCTTAACCCAGACCAAATTCGCGGTACTCACCCATAAGCGCAAATGAAGCACAGGTCCATTGCGAAGATCTATAGCCCTTAAGCTGTGCAGAATGGGGCGCGTTGGTGCCAGCAGAGTTGACAGTCACGCCAAGGCGAGCAGACTCGTTTTTCACGACGATGTTAAACACAAGCGTAGATACAGCAAGTCCGACTGCAATGCCGAGCTATTCAAAAGAAATTGAGCTGAGAGCAGAACAGCATCAGTTGGTTTGATAATGCTTGCCTGTGCCATAGTTTGAAACATAGCTCCAGCCACGCTGCGTTCGTGTGGGTGCGCGATTTTGGCGATGAAAATTGTACCAGAAGAGTACACAAAATCAGCTCCGAACACGACGATGACCGTGGACGGGAAGCAGAACGCCCAATACGTTACGGTGGGGTCGATCAGCGCAAACAGGATGGCAGCAAATGCTGTCAGTAGCGTTCCGCTGACTGGACGACAAGTCAGCCCCACGTGTTACAGTATTCCTCACATAGAGCCGTACCTGCAAAGATGACCAAAGGGAATTTCCCAACAAACATGGCAACAAAGACGTTGCACAAACAGCCGACGACGAACATTGGAATGAACCGGAGCATAGTTTGTATAGGTGTGAGTAAAAGGTAATTCTGATAGTACAACTTGAACAGAGGATAGTCAGCGTCCTTGTTCCGCCGGGTAGAGAAAGATGGACATACCTGAACCCAGAAGGTCCAGCTAATGAAGGCACTCCAATTCAGGAATGCAATAACGAGAATGATGGCCATCCGGCCCTTTGCTCGCGTCCAAAGCGAGAGACTCATCAACGGCGGTGGTGTCCATGCGGACGGTACTCTTGATGGATCATCCATAGCTTGTTCCAAGTGTCGCTCCCAAAGAAGGAATAATGAAACCATGATAATCCCGACGATTAGAAGGGCAATAATGTCTGGCAATGATTATGCAATTTAGCAATATATGACACAGAAGAAGTCTTACATGGAGATTTCCATCCTTGAGAAGCAATCTCTCCTTGACCAAGTACGAATAAAATCAGGACCAAACCGACCGTGACGAGGGAAACACCGATCCAGTCGACAGCTTCGATCGAAGTAACATCTGCATCGAATGAAATCATGCCAGTAATACCTGTTATAGCAGATATTGCAGCAACCAAATAGAATGGGGAACGCCAGTGCGTCCTTTATGTAGACATCAACAATTCAGCGTCTCGCATAAGAAACTCATGACGCACGAGGATATTTGTGTGAGGATACCACCGAAGATCATGCCAAATGCGCCACCGATAGGAGCACCTGCCGCAAATGTTGCAAAAGCTATTGAACGCATTTTAGACGGAGGGAATGCGTGCGCCAGGATACCGAGCTGACAAGCTGCATGAGAATTCCAGTCCAAGATATATAGTATACTCACTGCAGATGGTATTGTAGCGGCGGCTCCACTGCCTTGAAAGGCACGCAAAATGACAAGGGTAGTACCACCTGCGAGTGTAAATGGAATGGAGCTGACCGACAGATAGGTGGCACTCACTCTGTGCAAAGCCACAACCAAGAGAAAATGCGACTTGACAGAGAGAGCCAATTACGAACGCCTTCTTGCGTCCATAGATATCGGCTAATCTGCCAAAGAACAAGAGAAAGCATCCCTAAGGAAGGTATAAGGCTGAATGCAGAAAGATGAAAAGAAACGAGGACGTACGGAACTGAGTGAATAAGCAGATACGATCCACTGCAGCTGTTCTTCTCTGATATTGAGGTCCTTCTCAATGGTTGGGAGCGAGACAAAGACAGAACTATTATTAGCGACCTGTGGTCAATAACAAATAGTAAGCCACGTCACGAAAAAATATCGCAGAGTATGAATACGCTGAGGGCATACGTTGATCATCATTGCAGCTGTGCAGGTCGCGATGACGAAGATAGAGCGACAAAGACTGCGTTGTATGCCATGGTGCTTGGCCTTCTCGAGGCTAGTGAGATCTTGACGAATTGGTGAACAAGTACGAATGAGCTCCTTGGACATTGTTTCCTGGGAAATTGACGGTGCGAGCCTCGAGGGAGGATGATCCAGTGTGCATCGTGGAACGAAGCAACTTATTTTTAAGTGCTGTTCGGGCCAACGTCTAGTTCCCTGCGGTAGCAATGCATGTCCAATTATTAATTAATATCCTCGCATCTTCGTTGAATATTCGTTCGAAACTTCGGATACCAGAGAAAATATCGTGAATTGACAGTCTTGTGGGACATTCAGAGCGACACATATACCTGTTCACTCAGTCTCCCCTGTCATCCCTCGCATCTATCTTTAGCATTATGTTATGCCGAAAACCGCCTAAACTGCAAATTTTCAAACTCCGTACTTCCTTGGCTACACCACGTGGTAACTTATCGAAGCTCGAGCGGGTCCCGGGACAAGTTGTGCTCGTTCATATATTTCTCTTTCGGTATATTTTTTTTTTCATCCCTACGCTAATGTCCATAAAACAAGCTACGAGTATAATGCCTCAACATCTCGGTTCTTTACCTGAGACATGTGAACCGTTCCAGATATTGTACAATAAGCTAACAGCCAATAGATACATTTTTTCTGCTACTGGTACATGACTCTCACAAAGAGTTCTTTTCCCGAGACTGGGAGATAATCATGTACTCGGTTCATTACCCACTGTGCTTGTCCTGTCCAAAAGTACAAGTAGTATTGCGAACCTTCTTCATTCCATGGTCATGTGGTTACTTACGATAACTTGTTGATCTTGGCCAAGTACCTTGGTTCTTACACAAATCATATAGGAGAACTCGAGGAAACTAAGAAAATCTGCCAATTACTACAGTTTTCTGGTGGCAGTCGAGGATATGTAGGAGTAAAGTCCCTCACACAAAATGTTTCAAGTCGAGCTCGAGTGTACTGGTGCATGTCGACACATCTATCCGCATGAAATCAAACGAATCTTAAAAACACTGGATTCAATTCAGCTGTACGATGATGATATAGAGACACTTGTACGTTGATGCCTTGTCACGAAGTACATGCCAAGGGTAGGGGAAAAAGAATCTGGATACAGTCACTGCACGTTGGATAAATGAATAACCGCTAGAAAGCCACGCTACTTGTAATCATATACCGTGCAAGATAAGTATGGACGCTCTACATGTAAGGACAGAAAAATGTAATGCTAGAAACGAGGGTAGTATAGAGCATTGCTCGTAGAAGAGAATTAGCCCAACCTTGAATTGTAGTTTGATTTGGGAACGAGTATATGATCGAGTGAGGAATGGGACGATGGTAGGATGACGCCATGTGTCGTTGGTGGATGGTTTAAATGAATGGATGTATCTATTTGGCCTCGGCTTCGAACCGTTCCGCAATTGTCTGGTCACTGTCGACATGCTTGAGAGTTTTCTTGTCTTCTCCAATAATCCCAACGCCGTAAAGAGAAAGCGCTGCCAGCAGCGCAGCTATCAATCATGACAGGGCAAATCATCAATAAGGCAGTCTCGGCTCATGCCGAATTTGCGATACTCACCCATAAGGGCGAACGAAGCACAGGTCCATTGGGCAGCTCTATATCCCTTGAGCTGTGCGGAAGGAGGCGCGTTGGTGCCAGCAGAGTTGACAGTCACGCCAAGGTGAGCAGACTCGTTTTTCACCACGATGTTGAATACAAGCGTAGATACAGCAAGTCCCACTGCAAAGCCAAGCTATTCCAAAGAAATTGAGCTTAGAACTGGACAACATCGGTTGGTTTGATGATGCTTGCCTGTACCATGGTCTGAAACAGAGCTCCAGCCACGCTGCGCTCGTGTGGGAGCGCAATTTTGGCGACGAAAATCGTACCGGCAGTGTACACAAAATCAGCTCCGAACACGACAAGAATTGCAGACGGGAAGCCGAACGCCCAATACGTTGCAGCCGGGTCGATCAGCGCAAATAGAACGGCGGCCGATGCTGTCAGTAGCGTTCCGCTGACTGGAGGACAAGTCAGTCATACATGTTGCAATATTCATATTACTCGCACGGAGTCGTACCTGCAAAGATGACCAAAGGCAATTTGCTAACAAACATTGCAACCAAGAGATTACACAAACAGCCGACGACGAACATCGGGAGGAACCGGAGCATAGTCTGCATAGGTGTGAGTAACAGGTAGTCCTGATAAAACAACTTGAATGGAGGGTAGTCAGCGTCATCGTTCCTCCGGGAAGCGGAACGTGGACACACCTGAGCCCAGAAGGTCCAGCTTATGAAAGCACAGCTATTAAAAAATGTCGTAGCGAGAATACCAGCCATACGGCCGTTTCCTCGCGTCCAAAGCGAGACACTCATCAATGGCGGTGGCGTCCATGCGGACAGTGCTCTTGATGGATCAGCTGTAGCTTGCTCCAAGTATCGCTCCCAAACAAGGAACAACAAAACCATGATAATCCCGACGACAGAAAGGGCAACAATGTCTGGCGATGGTTATGCAAATTAACAATACGTGACACGAAAGAAGTCTTACATGGAGTGTTCCAGCCTTGAGAAGCAACCTCTCCTTGACCAAGTACAAATACAATCAGGACCAAACCAACCGTAACGACGGAAGCACCGATCCAGTCGACAGCTTCGATCGAAGTAACATCTGCATCGAATGAAATCAAGCCGGAGATACCCGTTAGGGCAGTCATTCCAGCAACCAGATAGAATGGCGAACGCCAGCGTGCCCTTTATAAGGACATGAAAAATCCAGCGTCTCACATGAACAATTTACGACGCACGAGGAATCTTGTACGAGGATACCGCCGGCGACCATGCCAAATGCGCCGCCGATCGGAGCACCCGCCGCAAATGTTGCAAAAGCTATTGAACGCATTTTAGACGGAGGGAATGCGTGCGCCAGGATACCGAGCTGACAAGCTGCATAAAGATAATTCTAGTTCAAAGTATGAAAAACACTCACTACAGACGGTATTGTAGCGGCAGCTCCAATACCTTGGAAGGCACGCAAAATGACGAGGGTAATACCATCTGTCATAGCAGTGTAAATGGATGGAGCTGACTGACAGATAGGTGAGACTCACTCTGTGCAAAGCCACAACCAAGCGAAAATGCGACTTGACAGAGAGTGCCGATCATGAACGCCTTCTTGCAACCATATATATCGGCTAATCTCCCGAAGAACAGGAGAAAGCACCCCTAAGGAAGATATAAGGCGGAGGAATGCGGAAAGATGAAAAGGGACGATGACGCACGGAACTAAGGGCATAGGCAGATATGAGCCACTGCAGCTGTTCTTCGCTGATATTGAGGTCCTTTTGAATAGTTGGGAGCGAGACAGAGACAGCACTAGTATTAACGGTCTGTAATCAGCAAGCGGTTATTAAAAAATGTCGCAGAATATGATTTCGATGAAGGCATACATTGACCAACATGGTAGCGGTGCAGGTCGCAATGATAAAGATGGAGCGCCAAAGACTGCGCTGCAAATCATGGGGCTTAGCCTTCTCCGAGTCCAGGTCAATGTGATCTTGAGAGAATGATGAATGAGTAGTAAGTTCCTTGGACATCACTTCTTGTGTCACTCAGTAAATTGTACAGTGCAGTGTTTGAGGGAAGATAATTCGATATTCATCATGAACCGCGACCTAATATATGACCTATGCGCTGGTAGTATTGTTGGCAGAACTCGGAGCTTTTGTGTCAACTGGAGATGACTGCTACTGAGACTCTTGACGATCGCGGAGATGCTAATTGATAAAAAATTAATTTCAATGGATTTGAGCGCGAGTCGTGGGAATAGTGTTGTGGGCAGAACTGACGAGTTCTGCCAAAAACAAGGGATGTTCAATTCTCAAATGTCGTCGTCAATGTCGGCTTGACCTTACGGCCGTCCTCTCGTAAACTACTTACGCAGACCCTGAACCTTTCCTGATTTAGCCGCTACCGTGTCGGTTAAACCTTCGCATGGGAGACATTCTAACAGCAATTGCACGGAAGGATAGTGACAAGATACTTAGTCACGGTAGAGTGGTAGACGCAAGGTTTGACGACTAAATCAGGAAAGGTTCAGGGTCCACGTAAGTAATGTACGAGAGGACGGCCGTAAGGTCAAGTCGACATTGACGACGACATTTTAGAATTGAACATCCCTACAGTAGAACTGGTTGTGCAGAACTCAGGGTTGGAAGAGAACTAGTCCATAATAATATGTACACTGGTATGAATTTAAAAATGTGAAAAAGAGTTGCAGACACTCTTGGTTGATCATTTGTCCTAGAATATGGATTGGACATGCAAAACCGGGCTCAACTTTACATAAGCGAAAAACCTTAAATCACAGCCACCTGACCTGAAGCTTTGTGAGCACCATTTCTGAGCTTCTGAGTCCATGAAGCCATCTATAGAATTTTCAGCAGCAGGTAGCACGGTGAATTTGTTGTAAACACGTAAGGTATACAAAAATATCGCTACTGTATGTAATCACGGCGAAATAAAGTTTAAGCCACAATCGGCTCATTCTGAGTCGAAACTCGATAAGGAAATCTAAATAATCTAAATCCAACACCATCTTGATACATCAAATATGTTATAACTACTGCAAAGGTGGGATATATCAATGTTTTGATTCATTGTGTGCTTTTAGCTATTGCTGGCTGTGCAGCAACAACATCTCAGCGACTAGCGGAGTCAACTAATGTATTCAATGTACCTGCAGCAACAACGTCTGCAGATGGTGTTAGTTGTATACATAGTACATACAAAATGGATACTGACCTCAGCGACTAGCAGAGTCAACTGAGGAAAGCGGCAGGTAAATGAATGAACGAGAATTTCTACTACTTAGATAAGTGAGTGGTATTGAAGGATGACAACAAACATTTGATATTCAACACTCCCCCTCAAACTGAGTGAAGTCCGAGGGTGGAGGCGAAGTACTCGGCTTTGAGACTAGGAAGGGGTTTGATAAGAGTATCTGCGGTCATAGTGTCTGTAGGACAATAAACTAATAAAATTGAGCCTTTTTCAACAGAGAACCAGATGAAATGATACCTAATGTCTATGTGTTTTGTCCAGCCGCCCCAGACTTAGCTAGCACAATAGCTGACTGGTTGTTGCAATGGAGGGTGATGGGGTGGACTAATGAACAGAATATTTCACTGGCAAAGTGGTGCAGCCAGATTCCCTCCTTAGCAGCGTGTGTGGCTGCAACATATTTGGCTTCTGTGGTGGAGAGAGTAATGAGCTCCTGCTTCTTCGAGCTCCATGACACTGCCCTGCCATCAATTAGGAACACATTGTAGAGACTTGCATCTCCACAGACACTTCCCTCTGAATTCACCCACTTTCCTTACAAACTCCAGCTCTAATCCACAGGATACATCTAGCGCATTTAGCGCACTTGTTTTATTTTGAAGATTTTGTGCACGGCCTTGTACATTTGCGCACTTCGCGCATCCACACTCACATTGTCCACGCACCCGTACATCCATCCATCCCATGTCCTCAGAAGTCCATTGGTGTGTTTTCCCATCATATTCCCATTTCGTTTAATTGTTTTCCATCACTAATGCTTGGCTCTGTGCTTCGCACGTAACTGAGACCCTATTACATATCTCACGTACTATTTATAGCCTGTTCAGCTCGTCACATCAGACCTGTGCGCCTAGCGGCGCTTAGCTATTTTACTTATACCCCTCTATTACTTATGTACTGGGTTGATTTTCTGCCCACTTTCTCTGTGTCCTTAAATCCTAGGGAATTTTACTTGTTGATTGCAGTGACTATCTAAGTCGCACACATAAGTTGTCTGCCCTTCGCCTTAGCATCAGCCAACCTTAGTTGGGGTGTTAACAGTAGTCTCGCTTCATTTCTCCTTTGTCTCTCTCGCTCATTCGTATTTTGCCTTTGCTCATGCACGCTACCTTCGCATTGCACTTCTCCCCCTTTGCCTTGTGCACTTGCGCATCATCGTGTGTATCTGTCTATCGTTTATCGCATTGAACTCGTCTCGTGCTCCGCGTGACTATTAGTCCTATTACCCTATTACTAGTTTGGTGTCCCTTTTTTTATAAGAGAGGTTTCCCTTTACCCAGACAGCTGCCCTTGGGTCGACATTTCACTTGTGCCTGGGTCTATCTGTGTTTGCTTAGCTTAGCACCAACTTTCACCACAGTTTAGATTCCTCATCTTCAGTGTACCCCAATATCACATGACAATGCTCTTGGGATGCACTGTCAGTGTCCATATACCCTTCTAGGCCATTCTTAGAGCCTCCAAAGGTAAGTGCTAAAGATTTTGTGCTGATTAGATACTTATAGGGAACTGCACAGGTAAACCCATTGTAAAGAGTAGATCTGGGCTGGGCTCTACTGAATGTGAGTCCCTAGTCCTGAGAGATGCAAGTATGCTTCGTCCCAAGAGACAACCTAAGAACTACCTTGATAATGCAAGGGAAGTCTTATACAGTCAGAGAGTAGACAAGATATTAGAAGTAAACCTCTTTAATGTTTGTCCATAGTTCCGAGACTACTTCTGAAGTACTGAGAAACTTGTCCGATGCGACCAAAGGTCGTCTGAAGCTGCGAAAGTGTTGTCCGAAGTAGCGCGATGCCTTCTGAGACTTGTGAAGGCTGTCTGAAGGTCAATATATGTCAGTATGTCGATGTGTCGAATAACAGTATAAGACTTTGCGAAATGTCCGAAGTCCGGAATGACACTAATCTATCGGAACTCAACAATAACGAAGTGCAGAATTGGCAGCGGTCTAGCCAAACAATCATTCTGAATGAACAAAGATCGATTGCGCAGTTACGATTATACCAAGGTGACTCTACTAATTACTACTCGAAGTACGGGAAGTGAAGTGAAGTATCAGTAGCCAGCAAGCGAGATTATATCCTACTTCCGTGAGAGACCGGAATTCATAGGTGAAACTAGTAGCGAGATAAGCAAGTCCGAACCTATGTAATAAGCCGCAAGGCGTGCAGGAATGCAAGTATACATGTAATAAGCTGTGATGCATACTGCTTATACGTATTCCGAGGCTCCCGACAGGATGCCAATGGAATTTTATCTATGTAGCACTAGGACGTAGTCAACATATAGTTAGAATAAGGGAAAATGCACCAGTGAAGTCAAAAGGACGAGGATAGGACATGGTATGGTAACTTCTGAGGTTCGGACAGGCCTCGGAACATGAGAACTGCCTGCGGAAGGTTCGGACAAGTGCGCACGGCCTTTGGAAGGTCAAGGGAGGTCGGGGAATGGTATGAACGTAGGTGTTGGATTGCCTGGTTCTGAGCCCAGTGTGGCGACCATCGTTACACCATGGGTGTGCGCAGTCGGACCCATACCCATACCTGGAGATATACCCATACCCGTGGTGCAGGTACGGGTTTGCTTGCAGGTATCAGCCAAATGGACCCAGGGTATTGCCTGTGAGGGGTATACCCGCGGGTCATGTTACAATAACATTTACTCCTATTTCATTTTTCTTTTCTTGTAACCATGCCGCCGACTCTAGACTCATCTAGACTCGGCTATTCGCACTGAATTCATCGACTATCACAGAATTCGGACCAAGAAACTTTCGAAACCCTTTGCCATGGTCACCGCCGACGGTAGTGACTGCCGCAGCGGGAAGATCAGAGAATATGTCGAACTCGGCATCAAGATTGACAAGCGAGTCATGTATGGAAAATTCAACGTGACCAAGCTTCGAACCAAGGACAACATCCTCCTTGGATTCCCTTGGCTGAAAGCCATGAACCCAGACATCAACTGGGCAGAAAGCAGTCTCACCCTCAATGAGACCCCGAGATCTAGAGAAGTAGAACTCTGGATAGATCAAGAAAGGAAGGACGCAGGCTTCAAGCCGCTCTTCAAACCGAAGCCTTACCCCAGGAAGGCCCCCAAGAACATTCTGCACCCCAAGAAGGTGCCTATCAAAGAACCAGCGACCCCCAAGAAGGCGCTAAACCCTGAACCCCCGACTTCTAAGAAAGTCCCAGTCGCTTCTGAGCCCATCTGCCAGAAGAAAGAAGAACTCCATGCCTCCATCGAGGAAATCCCCAATGAAGATGAACCTATCCCACAGTTGAACCCTGACCCAGATGAAGAAGATGAGAGATTTGAAATCCCAAATTTTGATCAGAAGCATGACACTTGGATAAAGGATAACTTCGCACCAAAAGTCGAAGATTTGGCCTCCTTTCCCCTCACCGATGATGAATTCCTCATTGAATACTCCCAGGATGCCACCGTAGTACACCTGATAGAGAATTTGGATTTGGACACACCCCTGACCCGTGACGGTACCTCGGCATTTGAAACTAAGAAAATGGCAATACCCCCCTTGCTTCCGGAATACCTGAAGACTAGCAACAAGTCCCAGGAATTAGCCATGGAAGGTGAGATTGAGAAGAAAAAGAAGACATTCGAAGAATTAGTCCCTTCTTATCTTCACGACTTCGCCGACCTTTTTGCCAAAGACGGTCTCAACTCCATGCCACCTCATCGACCAGGTATTGACCATAGGATTGAAACCAAGCCCGGGTATATTCCAAAGTCATCCAAACTCTACCCCCTATCTGAGAAAGAAAGGGTTGCGGCCAAAGTGTTTATTGACGAACACGTGAAAAGGAATTTATCTCCCCCTTGAAATCCCCTCAGTCGAGCGGCTTCTTCTTCGTTGGAAAGAAAGACAGATCCCTACGGCCTTGTCAAGACTACCGGTATATTAATGAATGGACAATAAAGAACGCATATCCCCTTCCCCTCATTCCGCCACTCTTAGCGAAACTTCGTGACGCAAAGTATTTCACCAAGATGGACGTCCGATCCGGATATAACAACATTCGGATTCACCCTGAAGATAGATGGAAGGCGGCATTCACGACTGAATTCGGACTCTTTGAGCCGAATGTCATGTTCTTTGGTCTTTGCAACTCACCCGGTACTTTCCAGGCCTACATGAACCAGACGTTCCAGCAGGAACTGAACGAAGGATGGCTCATTGTTTACATGGATGACATCCTGATATTCTCGAAAAACCTTGAAGAACACCACGAACGGACATGCAGTATATTAGATATCCTCAGGAAAGAAAAGCTATTTTTGAAAGCAGAGAAATGCCTGTTCGACGTACAAGAAGTCGACTATCTCGGAATGATCATCAGACCCGGACAAATCGCAATGGACCCCACTAAACTCAAAGGCATCGCAGATTGGCTGACACCGAAAACTGTCACTGATGTACGATCCTTCCTTGGATTCTGCAACTTCTATCGGCATTTCATCCCACACTTCTCTGACATTGCGAAACCCCTGAACAACCTGACGAAGAAGACCCAGCCATTCTGCTGGACTGAAGAAGAAGAAAACAGTTTCCAAGCGCTTAGAAAGTGCTTTATGATGGAACCTGTTTTAAGAAACCCTGACCCCGCAAAGCAATTCGCTATTGTGACTGATGCCTCCTTAGTAGCAACCGGAGCGGTACTACTACAGACCGATGAGAATGGCGCTTACCACCCATGCGCCTACCTTTCTGCGTCCCTTAACGCAGCAGAACGAAACTATCAGATATATGATAGAGAACTATTGGCCGTCATCCGTGCTTTGGTAGCATGGAGACATTATCTCGAAGGACACGGACACCCGGTAATCGTATTCACGGACCACATGAACCTCCTCTACTTCAGATCCGCTCAACAGTTGACGCGCCGCCAAGCACGCTGGCAGCTCACCTTGAACGAATTCGACCTCGAATTCCACCATGTAGCAGGAATGAAACTCGCTGTCCCCGACGCATTATCACGATGTCCTGATCACCACCCTACCGAGACCGATAATCAGAACATCATCTTACTCCCAGATGATATGTTTGTTCGACTCATTGACATCGAACTAGAGACAGCTTTGAAAGCCGATGACCCGACGGCGGATCCTATCATCAAAACCACCAGTGACGCTTTAGATGGGCTATGTCTGCCTCCCATGAAGTCGGCATTATCCGACTGGAAATTTATTAACGGTATCTTGCAGTACAAGAACCGTGCCTATGCACCCCCCGCACTTCGAAGCCACATCTTGCAGCTTCACCATGACCACCCGACCGCCGGACACCCCAGCAGATTCAAAACAGAAGAACTAGTCAAACGTGACAATTGGTGGCCCCAGATGGGCACCTTTATTAGGAAATATGTCGAAGGATGTGCCACGTGTCAGCAGATGAAATCTGACACTCACCCCACTACTCCTCCACTGAAACCGATTAGCTCTTCCGGTGTACGCCCCTTTTCCCAGCTCTCCGTTGATCTAATCACCGACCTCCCCGAGAGCGGTGGTTATGATTCTATGATGGTCGTGGTAGACCACGGACTTACAAAGGGGGTAATTATTTCACCTTGCAAGAAGAACATCACCTCCAAAGGAGTAGCGCAACAATTTTTCAAGAAGGTTTTCCTACGCTTTGGGCTCCATGACAAGCTCATTTCAGATCGCGGACCGCAGTTCACATCGAAGTTCTCCAAAGAACTCAGAAGATTACTAGACTATGAAGTTGCCTTATCCACCGCATATCATCCACAGACCGACGGACAAACAGAGAGATTAAACCAGGAGATTGAAACCTACCTCCGGATCTACTGCCGATCGAACCCTGAAGCCTGGGTACAACATCTACCTATGGCAGAATTCGTACACAACCACCGAAAACACGACGCACAGAACACATCACCGTTCTTCCTGATGATGGGCTATGAGCCCAGAGGCATACCCTACGCCTTCCCCCCTACCGACATCCCCGCAGCTGAGGACCGCGTCACCAACCTCCAGAAAATGAGAGAAGAAGCGGTGTCCTGCCACAACATCGCTATGCAACGAATGGCCGAAAGGACGCACAGGAAGAAGTATGAGCCATGGAAAGTTGGAGATAAGGTCTGGTTGTCAGCGGAGCATTTACTGACGCACCTACCCTCGAAGAAGCTGGCGCCAAAGCGGCACAGCCCCTTTACCATTACCAAGGTGTTATCTCCCATCACCTTCACGCTCCAGCTTCCGGAACAATGGAAAGTCCACTCCACGTTCCATGCATCTGAACTATCCTCCTATCGGGAGACAGAGGTCCACGGCCCGAATTTCATCGAACCCTCACCTGACATTATTAATGGGGTTGAGGAGTACAAAGTAGAAGCGATCCTCGCACACAAAGGAACAGCGGCACGCCGTCGCTATCTAGTATCCTGGAAAGGATACTCATCTGCCAGCAACGAATGGGTCAAAGAAGCTGACCTAGAAAATTCCCAGACGCTTCTCAAAGCGTATAAGAAGAGAACGAAACTTGCTTGAAAGATCAGCAAACCCAAGCAACCCTACCAAAGAAAACATGTCCACTGCCCCCTCCACTCTTACCCTTGACTCCGCCGAACTCCAGGAACATTTTGTCCCTATCACCCAGACTGAACGATTCGTGCTAGATGAGCACTCCTCCCTTGCATCCTCCGTCTCCGACCCCTCATCGTCAGAGGATACCGACATATCACTTTCATCCTCTCTTTATTTCACTGTCATTGATTGTATTGAGGGAGACGCCCTCTTTGTGTTACAAGAACATCTAGACGCTTGGGCCCCTACTATTTTTCTCCTCATCCTCCTCGTATCAGCCCTCGCATCATACCCTTACCCTGACCTTACCCTTGTCATCCTCGTCATCCTCGCATTCCCTTTCGCCCTCTACCTGTCGCTTCAGCAAAGCCAGTACATTTGGCCGGATCCTTTCGCTGACGAAGCATACCCGTGCTCCGTTTCACCACCTGACTGATCCTGCGGACAGTCCCCTTGCCCTTACCATCTGGACGGTAACCTATGACATGATGCACGATGCATCCCCTTTGCCCTATTCCCTTTCTTGATCTCTGACTCGGTGCACAGTCGCACATGCAACTTATACTTAGATCCGCAGCTGCACAATCGTGCCCCTGCGCGTTTCACTTCTTAGTTCGATCTTTGACTCACCTTCTTATCTAGCACATTCTACCTAGACCGAACGTGCCTTCCTGTTATGGTCTTACCCTTTATCAATTGCCTCTCCTGGTAGTACAAGTATCATCCACTAATACGTCTCCTGTCCTCTATATAAACTCGCTACCATGTACTATATTCTCTAACTTGAATCTACTTGGTTCTTGACCTCCTACTCTCACCAGAGTGATCCTTTCTGCCTCGCCAGCAGTCTATATTCTATCTTCTTATCTGCTCATCGTGGATAAGCCTATAGTCTCGACCTTTACTCATCGACTTCGTTGACGAGCAAAGCCCCTGTTAACTAGTCGGACTTCTGTCCTTCTAATTAACGACGATCCTTACGATTAACCTTTGGGTGTCGTAAGCCTAGGCCGATATAGCTTATCGTCTCGCACCCGCGTGACATAAGCTACCCGATTTGGACATAGGCGTTAAATCGTACTTGCCGAAGACTCGCCAAGTACGACCCCTAACCTTGGGCTAGCCCAAGGACGTCCACAGACCGTTGACGACACAAGCTCTGTTTGAGCGTCGCCAACAGATACCATCCAAGTCGTAACACTTTGAAGCAATGATTCTATCAGAGCAACACGCACTCGAGCTGGAGAGAAAGCTCGCCGAACGCCCGGCAAGAAGCGCAGCAATAATCGCTGCCATCATTAACATCATCAGGACCACCCGCCTGATTGAACTATCCGCAAACCAAATTCCCCTCGCTTCTGCATAAGAAGCCCATGAAGTCATCCAGTGCCAAAGGCACATCAGATCGATTGCGCTTCAGCTTCTCCCTGATAGCCTTAAGCCTGACTTGCTATCAGTTGTACACCTCATTGCCAACCGAACCGCGACTGAAGTCGCTCGCCCGCCTTCTCCTCCTCACCCTCGCACCCATCATCAGTCACCAGATCGTGACCCGTCTCCCGCTCCACTACCCATCAGAGCACCGCAACCACAGGTTGCCACCAGAGGAAGAAAACCTACCGGATACCAGATCGCTCGAAGACGCTGCTTGAGAGCAGATAAACAGAAAGAAAAAGAGGTCATTGACCTCACATCCCCATCCCCGCCTCCTCGCATCTCCGCAAAGAAACCAGGCTTTGACAACGTCAAATGCCGCATCTGCAGAGAATATGGGCATCGCCACAAAAACTGCCCTCAGTATTCTTGCGTGGTATGCCACGCCATCGCCCCAGGACACCTCTCGGTCTACTGTAAAGACCTCAGAGGAACCTACCCACTTCCGATCGTCTATACAGATGACGGATTCTATGAAGCCCTCCGCAATTGGGAGGCAGACCAGAAAGCATTCTATGAGCAAGAATGCGAACAAGCCAATGAAGACTATCACAACCAGCCAAGCTCCTCAACGGACCTTGATGACTTTAACAACGCCAAAGCAGATCCCGTCTACTATGACGACGCTAGGATGGATTGAAGTCGGAGACTTCAACGATTACACCGGGGTAATGTTACAATAACATTTACTCCTATTTCATTTTTCTTTTCCTGTAACCATGCCGCCGACTCTAGACTCATCTAGACTCGGCTATTCTCTTATCAAGCGGGCTGTCTGCACTTCTCTTCTATCTTGATTGTAACATAGATACTATCTTGCGCCGCATGGCGGTTTCACCTATCTTTGCTATCTTGATAGGTTGTACTCTTTTCCTATCTTTGTTACCTTTCTTGTCGCGGCTACGCCGCTTCCTTTTACCTATATAAACCCCATGTACCATAGATGTATTCCTTAACTTAATCTACTGGGTTTTCCCCTTGAAACCTGATCTACTAAGGTCTCCACCCTTAGTAGCCTGAACTCTGATTCTAAGGCAGTCACTCACTGTCTTAGCCTGAAACCCTTGATTGCGGTAGAAGTGCTAAAACCACTCACCGCTGATCCTGCATAGAAGCCGCGGCTCGTGCAGTAGGAACCACCAGAAACCTTCCTTGTATTAGGAAGGCCGACGAACTGTTCGCCCGACAGGTCTATCTTGACCGGCAACAGCAGAACTATCCCAGTCGTAACAACCCGTCTACAAAATGATTCCTATACATTGGCCCACCCATCTATACAATGTACCTTTACATCAGCCCACCCATCTATATAATAATGATTGCCTCTCATCTCCCTTCAGCCTAGCTGTCTATAATATACATGTCCATCCTACTGTACATATTCCTCGGATGGGCCCACCCATCTCCATTGGTAAAAATATTCATCCCAGCCCATCCGACATCATCAAGCATATATATAACATTGGCATAGATGGGCCCACCCGTCTCCATCAGAAATAATATTTTCTCTGGCCCATCTGTCAACATCAGGGATATACATCACATTGGCCCATAGTCCAGCTGGCCTGTCTTATACGAGATATTATGTAGGTTGGGTGACCCGTATAATACAGAATTTGTCACTGAAGGGGCTCAAGTAGCTAAGTGCTGCTAGGCACGCAGGTCTGATGTGACAAGCCGAACAAGCTAAATATAGTATGCAAAATAGGTAATAGGGTCTTGGCTGCGCGCGTAGCACTAGGCTGAGTATTTAGCAATGGAAATAATTAGTCAAAATGGGAATATAGTGAGAAAACGCACCAATGAACATCTAAGGACATGGGGAAGACGGATGGACAGTTATGCGGACGATGCAAGTGCAGATGTACGAAGTCGCTGTAGAGATTCACATAATTACAGGCTTGCAATGCATAACACTTCAGTCCATACCACCCAGGTTCGCAGCACCAACTTGCAGCATCATTCCCTGACCTTTCCCTAGCTGTTTCCATATCAGGTAATGCTTTCCCACATTGCGCAACCTTCACGTGACTTTCCTGTGCCTCATGATGCCCTCACATTGCTCGCTTTCCTGCACTTTCATTGCCCTATCGTCCAGGAGCATCCATACACTGTCCAGCAAGTCTCACTGGTATGTATTTCCACATTTTTATCAAAATGGCACCATATTAGAGCATGGACCCTAACTTACATGCCTTATTACATACATTATCTCCTACTCAGCTCACTTAGCGAGATACTTATATAGGTCCGCATTTTTCACCCTTTACCACACCACACTTTACCCTAGTGGAGTTCCCCCATCATGTCTATAGCTAGAGTTAGAAGATATTAGCAGTCTTTTTTTGTCACTCATTGAGCCCTCGTTCATTGCTAGTCTTATTTCGCATTTCACGTTCCCGCACTCTCGGGCTAATCATGCGCGAGTTTCCTGCACTTCACTCGCCCATCGCTCGCCTTGCACAGCTGCTGCATGACTGTGGATTTGTCTTCCTTGCTTCCCCTTGGATCGAATGTGCTTGTCCCTGCAAGCATAGCAGATTAGGCATCACACTAATCACTATATCAGCTTCTTGTGTCCCTCCCTTGCATTTACCATTTGACCTAGAGCTGAGTTGATTCACGCGAAACCTGCGAAATAAAACAAGTGCGCCAAATGTGCTAGACATATCCTGTGGATTAGAGCTGGAGTTTGTAGGGAAAGTGGGAGAATTTGAAGGGAAGTGCCTGTGGAGATGCGAGGCTCTACAGCGCACTGCTTCACACAAGCAGATTGCCTAAGTCCCTATGGGGAGAAGCCATCATGCATGCAACCTGGTTGAAAAACTGAATGGCTACCCGAGCACTGCAAGGAAAGATGCCCTATGAATTGTTATTCAAGAAAAAGCCAAATCTCAAGAACTTACCTGCATGGGGTTGCCATCTCAAGGCTCATTTGACCAACAGGTTGAAACTTGACATGTGTGCTGTTGATGGAAGGTGGACAGGGTTTGATCAGGACAGTAATGGGCATCGTATCTACTTACCTGACTCAAGGAGAGTGGCAGTGGAAAGGAGTGTCATCTTTGACACAGCAGAGGTTGAGGTACCCCTTGGTGTTATGAACTTGGATAGTATCTGTTGGCGACGCTCAAACAGAGGGTGTGTCATCAACAATCGAGGATGTCCTTGAGTGGGCTCAAGGTTAGGGGTCTTACTTGGTGAAGCTTTGGCAAGTAAGATTTAATGCCTATGTCCAAATTGGGTAGCTTATGTCAAGCGGGGCTCGACGATAAGTGTATCTGCCAAGGCTTATGACACCCGAAGGTTAATCATAAGATCTGCGTTAATAGAAGGACGGAAGTCCGACTAATAACAGGGGCTTTGCTCAATGATGAAGTCAATGAGTAAAGATCGAGACTAGAGACTTATCCGCGATGAGCAGATAAGAAAGTAGAATATCAACTGCTGGCTAGGCAGAAAGGATCACTCTTGTTAGGAGTAGGAGGTCAAGAACCAAGTAGATTCAAGTTAAGAAACTAGATACATGGTAGCGAGTTTATATAGAGGAAAGGAAACATATTAGTGGGTGATAACTCATACTACCGAAAGAGGAACTGGTCAAAGGGTGATACTAGAAAAGGAAGGCACGTTCGAGGTGAGTCATAGGCGAACCGGAACGTGCAGATAAGAAATGAGTCAAAGAACAGAAACAGGAAGTGAAACAAGCAGCGGCACGATCGTGCAACTGCGGAACTAAGTATAAGTAAAACGTGTGACTGCGCACCGAGTCGTAGATCAGGAAAGGGAACAGGGCAAAGGGGATGCAGCGTGCATCGTATCATAGGTTACTGTCCGGATGGTGAGAATAAAGGGGCTGTCCACAGGATCAGTCAATGGGTGGAATGGAGCATGGGTATGCTTCATCAGAGAAAGGGTCTGGCCAAATGTACTGGCTCTGCTGGAGCGACAGGTAGAGAGTGAAGGGGAATGCGAGGATGACAAGGATAACAAGAGTAAGGTCGGGGTAAGGGTGTGATGCAAGGGCGGAGACAAGGAGGATAAGGAGAAAAATGGTAGGGGCCCAAGCGTCTAGATGTTCTTGTAACACTCGGAGGAAGCAATGTACCGGCAGACTGCATGGTACGAGGCTATGATGTTGGTTCAACAGCCAAAGTTCAATTATCAACATGACACAAATCAATAACATTGGGCAGACACTCACCAGCAAATCACCAGCCC
The DNA here is from genome assembly GCF_016758785.1 of Suillus bovinus. Taxonomy (NCBI): domain Eukaryota; kingdom Fungi; phylum Basidiomycota; class Agaricomycetes; order Boletales; family Suillaceae; genus Suillus; species Suillus bovinus. The sequence continues at coordinate 198,650 of NW_024542084.1, read as the reverse complement.
AAGCTCCCAATCCACCCCCTCCTGCTGACCACTTAGGTCCAGACTTTGAGTCTCCAGTGCCACCACATTGATCTGGACAAGTAAGGGTTGAATCAGTGTATATCAAGAGCCTGCACAATGGCACAGGCACTACAGATGGACAGAGTAATGACTTACCTTATGGAATGCAGAGCTCTCTAATGCACCTCACCATGGGCACATGCCCAGATATCGCCTTTGCTGTTTCAATGGTCACCCAATTTGGTGTGAATCCCAGATTAGCGCACAGGGAGGCTATAAGTATCTAGGGAACTGCGCAGGTACGGGTAACCCGCATGGGTCATGGGTAGGGGTACCGCTGGGGTACAGGTATGGGTCTGAGGTCATGATACCCCTACCCCTACCTGTACCCGCGCTGCGGGTATCAGTCACAATGGGCACCAAACGGATGCCAAACAGGTGCTAGTAAAATTCAACTACATAAATACAAAACTATACAGCTGCCAACTGTCAAACTCTAAAGACAAATATAAAATCGTACCACACCACCCGCGAACCTTTGTCACCCACTAGTGCAGCCCATCATGCAGCTCAGCTTTGCAGCCACAGTGAAATGTGTCATCAAAATGACTGGAAAGGCAAGAGCCACTCTAGAAGAAAAGAATTTAAAAACATCATCAAAGAAGCAGAAAAACGATTGTGGTGGAGATAGCGCGAACACACACCTTAAGAAGGCAAAAAATAACCTGCAGGCTGGTAATACTCCCACCAGCAGTGTAGGGTCTGCACACGAAGATGAGCTGGTCGAAAAAAATAGCTCTGTCACAGCTTCACGGACAGTGTCCATGTCTCCATGTCCAGACTCAGTCTCGAGTCGGCGTGCCCTGGTGCGCACTGAGGAGGAAGAGAACGCAATGAATGAAGACAAAACTGAGACCGGTAGCACTGTATCACAGGCTGAGGTGGAAGCCGACGAGACTGCGGAAGATGAGCTTGGTATGTGCAGAAGCCTTGATGTGAACATTACATTAATTGAGTACCAAACAGCACACTTAATGAAGGACTGGAACTCACCAGTCTATGTGTTCTTCAATCCGACACCACAGATTACCGAACTTGATGGGCGCCATGCCCATAACTTCAAGTGCCAAGCTAGGAATTGCAAGACCAAAGTGCGACAATACCTTGACAAAGGTGATGCACGCTCCACTGGTAACATGCGGAAGCATGTGCATTCGTGCTGGGGCGATGAAGTGTTGAAAGCTGCGGATGAGGCCAATGATGCCAACGAGGTGCGCAAAAATATAGTTGGTAGTTTCCTGCGAAATGGATCGATCACTGTGTCATTCAAGCGTAAGGGTAAAGGAAAAGTTACATACTCGCACCGTCAACATACACGTGCAGAAACACGGTACAAACAAAGTCTTATCTGAGTCTTGGACTGAAACATCTGCCTTCAGGGCTGAAATAGTGAGCTGGGTGTCCGAGAGCCTGCGTCCATTCGATATCGTCAAGGACCGTGCATTTCAGTCACTGATGAAGACAGGGAGACTGGAATATTACATACCTTCTGCCTCCACTGTTTTGTGTGATGTGCAACAAGTATTTGTGCGAACTTGACAGTGTGTTGCTACAATGTTACAGGTAAGTATTTATCATTAATAAAAAAACAAATATTCAAAACACACCAGGAATATGACGGTAAAATAAACTTTACTACTGATGGTTGGTCGCATTTTCAGCGCACTTCGAGCACGAGGGGGAACCACTAAGCATCCCATTAGACATTGTTGAAGTGGGGAAGGTAAAAAAAACTCACCTATATAGATATATACAAGCTGAGAGCTTCATAGTCGCATACCAGCGAGGAGCTTGTGGAGGCGTTTGCAAAAGTGCTAGAAGAATTTGGTATATCAGAAAAGGTATTGATCCGAAAAAAAAATTGAACAAACTTACATGCAACTAAAACCACATTGCACAGATCCTGAGCGTCACTTGTGATAATGCATCCAACAATGATGCCATGATTCATGAACTGAGCGGTCAGGTACTGGAATTCGGTGGACCAACCACTCACACTAGGTGTTTCCTGCACACTGTGAACCTGGTGGCCAAATCATAGATCTGGGAATTTGATGTGAAGAAAGGAGAGGCCGACCAAGCATTGGCGCATAGTACTGACAGTACTGACATAGAGCTGGAAGAACTTAGCGCAGATATGGAAGAGGACACAGGGACGACATACGAGGTAGATAATGATGACGGCTTTGTTGACGAGGTCGAGTTGTTGGACAAGAAAGAGCAGACTGCACTAAACAAAGAGATAAGACCAGTCAAATTAGCACTTGTCAAAGTAAGTGTGTGCAACAAAAGAGGACTCACTATTGAACACAATTGCTCCAGGTGTGCAAGCTCGCATACAAGACCATACATTCAACTACTATCATCCTTCCCGCATGGCATGGCATCCTCAAGGACTTGTTGGAACCCCAAACCCTCATGCCACGCGATGTGGCCACACGGTGGAATTTGATGTTTGATATGTTGGATTACGCACTTAAACATCGTGAGGCTGTAGATACCGTTATGCAACAGCGAGACCTTGGTTTACAGAAGTATGAGTTGGAGGATAATGAGTGGGAAATACTACAGCAATTGTGTGATATACTAAAGGTTTGCACTCTTTGTTTGACGCTTTGGCGCATATGCTTATGTTATATTGTTTGCCCTTGTTAGATTCTGAAGGATGCCACGCTTTACTTCTCACATCCAACACCTAACCTTGCGACAGTGATACCAGCAATGGATCACGTCGACAAGATGCTCATGTCCTATTCGTGCAACAAGAAATATCTGCCTTCAATTCGTTCGGCAGTTCGGCTCGCAAAAAAGACACTCAACCAGTACTATCAGCTCACAGACAGGTCTCACACATATCGGATCTCCATGGGTAAGTTCTATTCAATCTAGGTTTTTTCTAGTTTCTACTGACGGTTAATATTATTATACTAGTGTTACATCCCCAACACAAGCTATTATACTTCATAATCCAAACTGTGGAGCAACTTGTGCGCGAGGAATTCAAATGTTCATACCTGTCCCTTGATGCCAACTCTGATTTGGGGTGTGAGGCAGATGTCTTGGAGTCAAATGATAATATATTGATGGTATTTTGCTTTTTTTGCTTTTTACTTAGTGTTTGTACTGACTCAATCTTAGAGCAACAACATTTTTGACAACCTCCCTGCACTTGCAGTCCCCAAACCTACTAACTCGGGCTCCGAACTCAATTGTTACCTTAGTATGGATGTGGAACATGTCACCAACCCTATCGCTTGGTGGCAAGAACATCGCAAATCATTCCCCCACCTGTCACACATGGCCATTGATTATCTAACTATCCCTGGTATGTGGCATTATTATGTTTAATGCCTTGTAAGTTACATTGCTTATAGCTACTTCTGTAGATGTTGAACGTCTCTTCAGCTTTGGGCATCTTGTCCTGTCACATGTCAGAAATTGTTTATCGGCACAGTCGACACGTGCGCTGCTTTGTGTCGGCTTATGGAACGAGTTAGGCCTGGTCAGATCTGAGGATATCATTCACATGTCTAAGCTCCCAGATGTTGTTGGCAAAGAGGAAGCAATGAATGAGGGTTGGGACAGAGTCCAAGTAGATTAGTATTACATTTGTTGTTACAATTCATTACAATGCTCTTTGTAGTGACCTGTTACGACTGGGATAGTTCTGCTGTTGCCGGTCAAGATAGACCTGTCGGGCGAACAGTTCGTCGGCCTTCCTAATACAAGGAAGGTTTCTGGTGGTTCCTACTGCACGAGCCGCGGCTTCTATGCAGGATCAGCGGTGAGTGGTTTTAGCACTTCTACCGCAATCAAGGGTTTCAGGCTAAGACAGTGAGTGACTGCCTTAGAATCAGAGTTCAGGCTACTAAGGGTGGAGACCTTAGTAGATCAGGTTTCAAGGGGAAAACCCAGTAGATTAAGTTAAGGAATACATCTATGGTACATGGGGTTTATATAGGTAAAAGGAAGCGGCGTAGCCGCGACAAGAAAGGTAACAAAGATAGGAAAAGAGTACAACCTATCAAGATAGCAAAGATAGGTGAAACCGCCATGCGGCGCAAGATAGTATCTATGTTACAATCAAGATAGAAGAGAAGTGCAGACAGCCCGCTTGATAAGAGAATAGCCGAGTCTAGATGAGTCTAGAGTCGGCGGCATGGTTACAGGAAAAGAAAAATGAAATAGGAGTAAATGTTATTGTAACACGGGTGGGCTGATGTAAAGGTACATTGTATAGCCAGGTGGGCCGACATACAAGAATAATTTTGTAGATGGGTGGGCTGAGAAAGTGGTGGAATATTTATTATATAGACGGGTGGGCCAAGCGAGTGGTAAAACATTTTTTATATCGACGAGTGGGCTGAGAGTGCAGGAAATTATTTATGATATAGACTGGTGGGCCGAGGTAGGGAGATATTGTGTAGACATATAGGCCAAGGTATTGGTTTACTATATAGATATATAAAGTACTTGTCTGACATGCACAGATTGCCGAGTCCCAACACCCGAAAATTGAATCCCATGGTACAACATCCATTTTTCAACGAGAAATCACTGTCTCAAATTCCGGATGCCCGATGACCGGAAGCTCCAGACTGGACACTAGATACTTGCAGGAATGTGTGAAATATTGATGTCCTGAGACATATCACTGAGTGCCGAGAGCCAAACCACAAAACTGAAAGTGTTACCACTGACTGATTGAATCACCTAGTGCCGAGTGCCGAAGCCTGAAACACGAGCCGCAAAACCCGAGGCTGGAAGCGATACACAATATGGAATGTCTTATGAAATTCACCGTGTGCCAATCCTAAAACCCTGGAATTCATCATTGACTTATTGATTCACCGAGTGCCAAGACCTGAGTGCCAAGTGCCAAGTGCCAAGTGCCAAGTGCCAAGTGCCAAGTGCCAAGTGCCAAGTGCCAAGTGCCAAGTGCCAAGTGCCAAGTGCCGAGGCCTGAAACCTGCCACTCAAAACGAGTGGAAGACTAAATGTTGCAAAATTGTTGACATGAAAGTGTAACTCCCAGAACACCAAAATCCAAAACTCAATGGTTGAATCACTGAGTACCGAGTACCAAGTGCTGAGTGCCGAGTGCTGATGCCCAAAACCCGAGGCTCAAAACACAACACTGGACACAATACACCATATGGTATTTCTTACAAATTTCACAAGGTCCCATTGCAAAACCACGAAAATTTTCAGTGACTTATCGATTCACCGAGTGCCAAGACCCTTCTACGGGTTTTCTGGGTTTCGGGCTCAGGGATCGGAAAATGACTTCCAGCAAACTGTTGAAGACAATCTAATATTTCCATGTTAACAATTTTGCAAAATGTGCGTTTCCACTCATTTCGTGTTTCGGACTTCGAGCCTCGGCACTTGGCATTTGGGTCTCGGGTCTTGGCACTCGGTGAATCGATAAGTCACTGAAAATTTTCGTGGTTTTGCAATGGGACCTCTGTGAAATTTGTAAGAAATACCATATGGTGTATTGTGTCCAGTGTTGTGTTTTGAGCCTCGGGTTTCGGGCATCAGCACTCGGCACTCGGCACTTGGTACTCGGTACTCAGTGATTCAACCATTGAGTTTTGGATTTTGGTGTTCTGGGAGTTACACTTTCATGTCAACAATTTGCAACATTTAGTCTTCCACTCGTTTTGAGTGGCAGGATTCAGGCCTCAGGTCTCAGCACTCAGTGAATATATAAGTCACTGATAACAAAGGTAACATTGATTGAAAACATTGCATATACATCTATGACTATTTAATTATGTAGTCATGTCAACATCCTCACCAGAAGGTTCACCCTTCACTTGAACATCCATCTCTTCAACTGAATCATACTCTGGAAAAAGATTGCCTGGATCATCCGGTTTCACAATTTCGCTGGGCATCTGTGAAACCTCAGGATGAATTTGGTTGAGCTCAAATATGAGTCCGTTGATGGCAGACTCATCCTGGAGGTTGGGGGGGTTGGGCTCCATCCCTTCCATAGACAGGTCAATGAGAGGAGGAAGTGCGGATGCAGGGGTTGACATGGCCGGAAGGACAGGTTGATGAAGCAAAAATGATGTTACATCACCTTGGGCGTCTGGAAGTGGAAATTTTGGGTGCCAGAGGATGATTTCACGTCGAAGGCCTTCATGAAGGCATTGCAGGGTGTCAATCTTAGCATCCTGCTCAACAACATGCTCCTCAAGAGCGGCGATTCGAGCTGCACCCTCCCGAATCGCCATTGCCATGGCATGCAAATCCGGCATTGGCACATCAAGTGCCAAACAAGGAACTCCGGAAGTCGAAGATGGGACTGCTACAGGTGGAACATTATGTCAGATGGACATAGAAAATTTGGGTGACTTACAAGCTGGTGCAGGTGTAGGTTCCTTGGCAGCAGTGACAGTCTTGCTGTGACCGCGTGTTTGCGCCTTTGGTGTTTGGGCACCAGATGGACCAGGAGTGACGGAAGAGACCTGAGATTGACTCCGTGTCCGGCTGGTGGTTTGCGAGGCAGCCAGAGCTTTGGAGGGAGCTTTGGAAGGGGTCCTGGATCTGGTCCTCCTGGTGGTCTGGGTGATGGATTGACCTCGAACAAGTTTCGGCAGGGTTCCCATACTCACGGAGATGCACTTGATCTTCTTGGTGGTGTAGTAGATGCAGGACATGCACGGGGCACCGGTCCTCTTGTCAAACCGAGTTGCGCAGGGCCATTCCATCTTGTGGCAAGCCTGGCAAGGGTTGTTCTGTGCGATCTGTCAGTTCATAGACACACCAAGTCTCAATGGTGTACTTATGGGTCTGGGAATGAGTATATCACATGCATTGATGACTGGGGGTGCCTCTACTGGAGGTTCGGGAGTTGCCTGAGGGGGCTCGATGACCTCCAGACATTTGCCTGCAATTGCCTAGCACATTGTAAGGACTCACCCAAGTGCCGGATGCAAAAGTGTGACTTACCATAGCAGGCCCGAAGGGTTTCTTCTTTGGGCTCCAGGATGACCGAGGTGATCCAGACGTCCTTGCAACATCTGGGGAGAGCTGGGGGAGGACGACCTCCGGAACCCCATGTGAAATCGGCTACAAAATGAGTAAGACAATGAAACAATGAACCAGAGGACATACCTGAGTGACCGAGTCCTCCTCATCTTCCGACTCAACAAACACCTTGAATTTGGCACGGCCGGTGGTCTTCACCCACTTCCGAGTCTTCATAGTGGACTTCAGGGGTTGGGAGGGAAGTGCTGGAATCATTGGAGACTTCCTCTTCTGAGTCCCTTCCAATTCCGGTTCCGGGTCAGGGGCAACTGCCTTACCTTTTCCCTTCTCCCGGGACTTAGAGGCAGGGTTGGTAGAAGGCCCGGCAATGACAGGTGAGGGTGAAAGATCCACAGGAATTAGACATACTGAAGGACCGGACACGACTGGGAGATTGAAGGTGTGATCACCTAACTCCTCCCAGGCAAGGACCTTGCTGTGCCATGGGTGCGTTAACAAACAGGTATCGTCATACCTGATGCTGTGCCAGTTGGGCCAGACCTGAGGAGTCATGCCCCAAACACGAATTAACTCCCTCGAGCACGAACACATGAGACCCAGAAGGTAGGGACCACTCCCATATTGCCGAACCGCATCAGCCTACCCAGATGATGAAAAAAATGAAGGGGTGAGAATATGGCAATGCTACATACCACGAGTAAACTGACCTGGGTTGTCAGAGAAAAGTGGCTGTGGCCCAGAGGAAGCTGCCGAGCGCCGGTGATGATGGCCATGATCTTGGCAGTGATTTCCTTGAGGCTGGTCAAAGAGGTGTTAACTGGAGTAGACATGGTATTTCAATTGAAAGTGTTGAAAGTGTTGAGATCAGGTAGAAATCAAGTTGTATTCAGGTTGAAATCAGTTATCACAAGGATGATGTTTCAGTAAAAACAAGATCAGTGATTAACAATGTAAAATTTCATTGATTGTTTGTCCTTGTTTGGTTGTGGTTCAACTTTCAGCAATTGCTGGCGCCTTGTGTTCAACTTCGAAGTTATCAATAATCAGTGAATCAGTTGATCAGTTCCTCACAGAACATGAACTCCCCTGCTATAGTTAGATTCAATGACCCTCCGGTCACTGAATATAACTCAATGGATGTGGATGAATCAACCGTGTCCCAGATGTCAACAGGTATGTTCAACATCCATCATACCTTATCAATTTACCGGACATCCTCAGATCAATTATATCTTAGGCTGGCTGATGACCCAGAATCATGTTCTGTGTTATCCAATGGTCCGGAGGTCTTTTCTTCAATTTCCGGTGAGTTTATCAATTGATATGATGACCATGTAATCATCCACGGTCACTCAAATCTCACAGATCATTCACCTCCGGCTCAATGTGATCAACCAGGCCTCCCGGTTCACCCGGACCTATACCTCAGGCCTGAGGATGACCTGATGGCTGGGATGCACAGTGAGTATTATTTAAATCATCTAACAATGCATGTTGACACGAAAATCTTGCAGATCAGTCACTTCCGGCCCAACCTGATATGCCGGGTCTAGCCATCCACCCAGATCTCTACCTCAGGCCTGATGAAGATATTATGACTGAGATCCTGGGTATGTTCATCAATTGAAATAAAAAGTCTGGCCATCCCTGGTTACTAAAGCCTGACAGATCCATCACCTCCGGCCCAACCTTATCACCCAGATGTACCCATCCACCCTGACCTGTACCTCGGGCCTGATGAAGATTTTATGCCAGAATTCTACGGTCTGTCAATCAAAACATCTCACCATCCCTGTTCACTAAACCCTTACAGATAAATCTCTTCCGGCCCAACCTGATCAACCGGGTTCCCCCATTCACCCAGACATGTACTTAGGCCCTGAAGATGATCTGATCAACTATGAGGTGAAGCAGGAGCGTGCTAATTCAGATAGTGAGGTCTCAGGTACACCAGTAGTATCCAGGGCATGTAGGTTTTTCCCTACCATCCAGGTTTCCTTACTTAATTCATCTCCCAAGTGATGGCAAAATCTCCTGAACGTGATTTGCCACACCCGGATGTCACTTATGAAGAATTGCTTGCCATGGTCCAGGATCTCTGGCCATTCGAGTCTTACAATCACACGGGCAGTGAGTATCTGATATAATCATTTATCTTTCTGCTAATTTGTCTCTTAGTTCAATCCATTCAAGATTGGGTCCGGGATTACAAACAGCGACATGGACATATTCCTGACCCATCCATCCAACAACTACTCGAGGCTGAGAGACCATTCTGAACTGCCTGGGCAGAAACATCTGACAAACTCAGAAGAGCTGATGAAGACCTCCGGAGGCTGCAAAGAGCTGAACGTTTGACTTCCGAAATGCTCAAGGTATTAGATTCCCTCATTCTTAGGTTTGAAGATCAAATTCAAATGTAAATTACACAATTTCTGTTAGTAGACAAATTACCTGTGAACTTTTGAATGTTTATGAACCCACTCATGTCATGTAAACTACTTAATTATGGATGTATGGAACTCCCATTTCCGATTCATTCACTATCAGAGGACTACTGAGGCCTGAGTATCGATCACCGGGTCCATGTTTCAAGTCCAGCGCACCAATAACCTACTTCCCATTGCATGACATGGATATGTACATAAGGGGAGACAGTGTGGGATAAGTACATCACTTCCTTCCCCTTGCTCTTGTCACCCAAGGAGTACTGTCTAATGGCTTTGGCATCGACTTACTCCAGGTGGTCCTTGCTGATGGCTCAATCACCGCTTTCTTTCCCCACATCCTTTTGGGAGCCGGCGATGTTTTCCTCCCTTCCATTGCAACATCATCGTCAACCTCACCAATGTTGCCATTGGTCAACCCTGCCAAGAGGTCTCCCATTCACGATGTAGAAAGCTGATTCCTGCTGGGCTCAGCAGAAATCATACTACCTAGACAACAAATATTTAGGTAGATCTTAGCACGACCTAGTCTGCTATACTTGCAGAGCAAGTGCATTCGATCCTATGGGGGTAGCTGTTTGGTATTAGTTTCGATAGTTAGTTATCAGTAATAGGAAGATAATCTGAAGCTAAGAACTACTTGTCCGAAGGGGAACTGTCGGGTCCGAAAATATCGGAGTCGGGTTGGGCATCGGACTGTTGGGAATGCATCGGACAATAAAGGAATGTGTCGGAAGTGTGTCGGATTGTTGGTCAAATGAATGTCGGATGTGTCGGAATGTTTTGGAGGAAAAGAGCGGATAGATATTTCACAATACAATCAAGTACTACTAATATCCAATGACTTCCATCCTACTACTGAGTAGGGAAAAGTAAGTAATGCAATAGGTAGGAAGTACTAGATATTAAATAGTGACTATGTAGAAATTTGGACTGCTATAGGCGAGAGTAGTAGCGATATTTCGGGTCCGAAATCCTATGTAATAGGACATGTGGTACTGCGGACCATGAGAAAACATGTAATAACACTGTATACAATGCTTAGCAAGTCAAAAGGAGCAAATGCGCACCTAGTGGGGATAGATGCGACTGGACAGGACATAGGGAGGACTGGTCCAATGTGCGGGAATGTCGGGTCAGGATCGGACATGCATCGGACTGTCGGAAAGTGCGTCAGGTCAAGATCAGACTGTTGGACTCGGGTCGGGGTAGTCGGAAGTGGATCAGACAAATACTGTTTGACATCAGTATCAAAATAGCTGGTTCCGAGCCCAGCGCTGCAACCATTGTTACAGCGATGTCAGCAGTGCACCACATTTCGCCGACTTGACAGGGTGAGGCTTCGTAATTGATGGTGGGATTGCCATCTCTGCATGTGATGATGAAGGACCTTCTCTGGTTCTGGTTCTCTTTTTCGGTGATCTACCATCAGCCAAGTTATTATCATCATCATCCATATGGTGAGTGTCATTCCCGAAATCACTGTTGGGTTTGGAGGATGAATCCCTAGGGCTTCGGATGATTACCCTTTGCGTGTTTTTGACTTTATCCGTCCAATGGGAAGGCAACCTGCCTGATACGACCGATGCTACCATGTCGCCATCTTTGTTCTTCCATGCTTTGAACGTGAATGTTGATCCTTTGCCTTTCTCCTGCCGAGCATACCAGAAATTGAGGAGGGCCGTCATGTCCCAATTTTGCAACTTGGAAGGCTCCTTCAAGTTGACATCCGCCGGAAGATATCTTTGTGACACAAAGTCATCCTGGCATTGAAGGATGGCGCTCCATGGCACTACTGCCTTGTCAATCCCCGAACAAATCCCTATGTCGATGCATTCAACAATGTCCCGGATGTAGCAAGGATTGACTCACGATAGTGCAATGTGAGAAAAGCCCTGACTATGGCCTTCTTCTCCTCGAGTTTTGTTTTGGTGATGTCCGGAAGCAATGGCATCCCATCCTTGTCAGTGTCGAGCTCAAAGGCTGGTTTTCGTATTCTCTTGCGACCTCCCTTTATCTGTCAGCCACCTTCCCATGCTCCGGCACCTATCACAGAGACCATCAACACACCCCTCCGGGTATCAACAGTTTAAACACTCACCAAACTGTTCCTGCGCATACTCCTGCCACACCGGCTCAATGTCCTTCCAGTCCTTTGTCTTCATGAAGTTGTCCCCATCTCCTAATGCCTTGTTATCATCGTGCCTGCATGAAATATATTGGGTTGAAAGATCTGCGATGACAGGTAAAATTCACTCACATCCCAAACAGCACCTTGCCCTGTTCATTCTTCCAAGCTGACAACACAAACACTCTCATCCCGCATTGCCTCCACATCTCCTTTGAAAAGTGCTCCATATATGCAGGTCCCTTCTTACAGGCGACCTGTGCTTGTATCTCGGGAGGAGGACAGTTGTTGGACCATTCTTCGGCAGTTTCTTTTGTCTTCTCCAACTCGTCGTCGGACAATTCAGCCATGACTCTCTTCACAGCCGCCTGATAATGCTTGACCATACCAGGATCTCCTGGCTTTGCCCCAGACTCATCCTCAATCCTCTTCAGCACCTCTTCCCAATTCTTCTGGTAGATCACCATCCTAGGTGTCCATTTCCTCCCATACTTTATCATGTCCTTCCTTTCCTTCTTTTTCTTGTTGTTGAACAACCAAGTCTTGTACATCTGAGCATTGAAGGAAGTGTAAGACATTAAAATTTTTGTTTCGCATCGCAACAAGGATGTATCACCTGCTTCCTCTTTTTCCATTGTCCTTGGTCCACCTTTGGCGCAAACAACCTGGCAGCCCTGGCAATTGCAGTGAAAACTGCCCGCTTCTCACTCCTTTTTGCAGAAGTCCACTCAGGAAGGTAGTTCTTCAGCTCAGAAATTTCGGTTTCCGTGAGCTTCTGTGTCTGGGGTTGACGTGCCCTATGTCTTCCAGGAGACAAGCAAGTGGAATGACCTGATCTTGCCATGGTGACTCTGATTGGTGAATGTGCTGAGGGTGAGCAAGGCGTAACTAATATTGGTTCGAAGCTCAACTTTGACCAAAGCCTAACAGTTGGTTAATCAACCCATATCGGACATGATGCCATTAATGGAAATAAATTTGTAATGAACAACCAATACTGCACAAACATAGCATTGGAATAACAATTCTTGCGACCTTCCTGAGCTAATGCTGTTCTTGCAACATTTGAAAATAAGATGAAGATAGGTCTATGCACCCCGCTGCAAAGATCACACAGGGTAGAAGCAAGGGGCAGAAAAGGTAGGAAAACTTGGGTCAAGGTCCCGCTTGCAAGCGCAAAACGACATGCCTACAGGTCCATGCCTAACTCTCCCCCGGAATCACCAACACTTCAGCCTGTTCCAGCACCGCCTACTTGGGAAGACTGTCCTGATAATACTTATGAGCAAGACCAAGGCTCATTCGAGCCTTTGCAGCTCCAAAAACAATGGCAAGTGAATGTAAACCGTTGGAGTGTCGTTCAAACATTGCTAAGTATAACACATGCAGAGCCAGAATGACTACCTGAGGCAATGGCTCCCAAGGCAGGAATCATATCTGCATCACCTCCTGGATCAAGAAGCTCCTCCAGAAGATAGGAGATGCATCATCTGCGATCAGGATGGGGTCTACAAATGTCAAGATTGTCTTGGGGAGCCACTCTATTGCACGGGATGTTGCAGGAGTCAACATCGTCGCAATCCTTTCCACTGGATCAGTCAATGGAATAGTCAGTTCTTCGAGCAAAGTTGTCTCGCTCATGTTGGACTTGTCATACATCTCGGTCATGATGGCAAAGAATGTTCTGCACTCGCAAATAGGTGGGATTTGTTCAAAGGAGATGAACACAAGGACCAGCTTGAGCCTGAAGATCTACCATCCATGTCAGGACCAGAGTTCCAGCCTAAGGAAAACACCATGGTCATCGTCGACAAACCAAAGACTGTGTTCACCTTCAGAGTGCTCGACAATTTTCTATTGGACAACCTAGAATGTGGCACCTCTGCAGTGAACTATTACAGCAAGCTCCGGCGAATGACCTCCAGCATGTTTCCTCACCTTGTTCTGGTAATTATATATCTCCTTTATCTAAAGGACATTATATTGACAAGGCACTTGGCAAGGACTGATACAGAGAGCTCATGAGAGTCGCTTGACAGTGGAGGCAGTTGAAGACCATGAAATGGCATGGCTTCGGTCATCATTCCAATGCCCCGAATGCCGGAGATCTCACATTGTTTTGCCCGACATGTCCTCAGCCTGAGATCAACATATCCTTGTCAGGGAATGAAACACTTGATGAGTGAGTCTAGTTTCATACTTGAGCGACCTAAGTGATGATAAGAACTCCAAGCTGGAGATATACCCGGTCATTTGTGATGGACGGTAATTTCAAAGCCAAACACTTGCATCCCATCAAGCCATTTGATGAAGTATGGCTTGCTGATGGGCTGGGGTTCATGGTGGGAAAGGACAGGTATAAGTGCATCTTGCAGAGGCTGCTGACACTTTGGAAAAATCTAGCTGCAACAATCACCGGGCGGTAAATCAAGCAAATGCGGCTCGGCACAAGCTGGAGTCGACGGGTATCGGGGGAGTTGCTTGTGCCCGCCATGGCTGCTTTGTGCCTCATGCGATGGTTGATTTCCAGAAAGGCGAAAGGCAAGCCGAACATGAAGTTCTACATTCACTAGTTGATCATGCATCATTTGCAGACAAATGAACATGGATTACGCCCTTTGCAAGGCTGCCCAGCACAACATGGAAGGCATTACCAGGGCTGTCACCTTTTATGACATCAACTGTCAATACAACAAGCACCTTCGGGTTTGGGTGGATCGAAGCTGATTTCTTGAAATGGTACTGGAATTGACCATCATTCCTGGCATCGGTTTGTGGCACGTGCATGGACATCAAGACAGCTGCTATGTCTGATATCCGTCGAATTTCATTGAAGGCATTGGCTGGATAGATGGAGAGATCATGGAGACTCTCTGGGCACATCTGAACCTAATTTCCCCCGCTGCTCGGGGAATGTCATCCCCTCATCAACAGGAATGTCTCAATTTTCAGATGAATGATTCCAACTTCTGCAAGATGATCCGCATGAAAAGGACCCTTTGCCGTAAATACAAGCAGGTGAAAAATTGCATCGCTGAAAGTGAAAAGGCTTTTGACAGACTCGATGAAGCAGCACCCGCCAATTTGAAGACAGAATGGTTGGCCAATGAGATGATCGCTCAATCCAGCCAAATAAATGATCCTGCGGCGATGGATGTTTATGAGATAAATATCAAGAAGGGTAAGCTGACCATGTCTCCATAGAAGTCCAAATTAATTTCGCACTCAGCACCAAGCAAAAAGGAGATCGAACTTAGACTGCTAGAGCAGGGTAATGCCTGTAATGCAGCACCATCTAGGAGATCTGTGGTGACATGGATATCTATGGGGTTGGCAATCGAGGAGGCTCAAATTGCATTGCTCGTCGAGGTCCGAAGAATTGGAAAACGAACTACGGAGACACAGAGATTAGACCTCGCCCAGCAACAAGATCGTCTCCAAGGCCAGATAGATGGATTCACGTGTTCTGCTGTCACGCATCTCAGAGAGGGATTCGATGGAGATGACGATCATGACGACTTGAACGTTGACATCCTAGATGATCTCGATGATGACCCGGAAGATTGAACCGAGACATCTGATACATGGACAAACTCGCCTGAGCTCATTGCGATCCCATTGCCATCAAACCTCGGGGTAGATCGATGCAGACACTTGATGGCAGAGGATCTCATTCCGCTGGAGATGTCCCTTTGCGAAGGGCAGGCAAATGATGCACTTCACAACCTCCGCATTCACTTGTGCAACAAGGCAGTCCTATTCCGAATGATGGTCAGGCAAGCCAAATCTCAAGCCCTGAAAACTCGAGCCTGGTCACAGGTGACGTCAGTGCAGCAGGCTGTCTCCCTGCATGTGAGTATATATACCAAGACCAGGACACAAATGATGAAACTTGACACGGGGCATGGCCAACTTCAGAAGTACAAACCTCTGCTTTGCGAGCAGCTCAAAGTCAGCACTGCCGTGGGTGATCCGAATGCCCATGGTCAATGAAATGAATCCCTCGCGTGGTTCTGGTCTGTCGAGGTCGACATGCATGGTCTGGATCAATCATGGAATGAGGAATGTGAGTTCCCTAATGCTTGACATGTCTGACGTTGAGCTGACCGGACAAATATGAAGTTTACCAAGTTCACTGGCTCCGGGCAAAGGCACTACGGGATCGATGGAAGGAAGAGCTGATGTTGGTCCAATTCGAGATGGATTGGACATGTAACTTTTTCTTGTGGAAAGCAGCCCAATGGGGCGACCGGATGCAGGAATCATTCACGAAACGACTTCTGGGTCATGCATGCTACTCTGGAAGGCAATCCCGAATGTATTCATTGCTGGTGCAGGACGCCCAGGCAGTGTTTCAACACCTGCAGACCATTTTGATAGATTCCCGAGATGAATGAATGGTTTATTGCCGATGGAATATAACAACCATTTTGATATACAAATTTAGTCCCGGGAATTGGCCAGGTCAGCCCATGTTGGAGTTTGAAAAATTTATCCATCCATCAGTAGATGATATCTTCACATCTGAACCAACTGTCATTGTCATTGCCAGTGTGATACTCCTGCATCAGCCATGCCTGAATTATATCCTTCTCCTGCATCCACTTCTGACAATGAGAATTCCCTCAATGAGTACCAGCCCCTCACTCTCACTCCTGCAGACATTTCAGCTACTATGTCGATGTCTGCATCGTGCATCCGCGCATCCATCTCCCAATATCAGGCGGAGGCTCCAAACAACAATCTTCCCCCTTTGGCTCGGATCAGGCACTTCAAAGCCAGGCTGCAATGGGAGATCACTGTAAGACCCCGACGACACTGGCGGTTAATGCTGACATCTTCCACAGACTTTTGTCACTCCCATCCTCCAGTACTCAGCTGCCAGGAACATCATTTCGGTCGTTCCCAGCCTATTGCTCATATTCTTCATTTGATTCCCGGTCACACCTGGAACACGGTTCCAGATCACATCTTTTCGTATCACCTCTGTGTGTTTCATGATGTCGCAGATCCTGGAGATCCATCCCGGATCGTATCTGGCTATGATACCCCATGGTGGATGGGAGAAACTGCAATCCCGAACGAACCATGGCAATGGGATCGGGTGATGACTTGCTGTATATTTCACTGCAAGCATTTGCTAGTAAGATTCTTATTCCATTTCCTTGATTCATGACTGATCTGCTCTAGGATGGTGTTGAGAATGATGGTCTGACAATTCCGGAGCAGGTGGATCATACCTCAGTTCCATCACTGATGGGACTGAGGTGGATTAGAGAATGCCTCCTGACATTACTTGAAGAGCAACGTGAGGGCATCTGTGACAAGATGGCAGAGATACAAATCTACACTGCCATGCTGGACAGATTGAAGAGGCAGAGGAGAGTAGCTCTAGTCACTCAGTTGGGAATGTTGAAGTGCAAGTTGCATATGTGTTTTATGAGTACTGAAAATCGCTTGTAAACATTGCAATATCTAACATGATGTTTAATGGCAAGTCCCGAAATAAGCGGTGCAGATGTGCATCACCATGTCCTGACCACCGAGGTCCAGATATCGAGTCCCAATTACCGGGACCCCATTACCGAACACCGAATATTGAGTTTCGAGTTCTGAATGTTGGGTACCGAGCGTCGAGTACCGAATGCTGACTGCTGAATATCGCTGTAGAAATCTGGTTCCTGCTGGGCTCAGCAGAAATTGTACTACCTAGACAACAAATATTTAGGTAGATCTTAGCACGACCTATGCTGCTATACTTGCAGAGCAAGTGCGTTCGATCCTATAGGGGTAGCTGTTTGGTATTAGTTTAGATAGTTAGTTATCAATAATAGGAAGATAATCCGAAGCTAAGAACTACTTGTCCGAAGGGAAACTGTCAGGTCTGAAATATTGGAGTCGGGTCGGGCGTCGGACTATGCGTCGGACTGTCGGGAATGTGTTGGACGATAAAGGAATGTGTCGGAAGTGTGTCGGATTGTTGGCCAAATGAATGTCGGATGTGTCGGAATGTTTTGGAGGAAAAGAGCGGATAGATATTTCACAATACAATCAAGTACTACTAATATCCAATGACTTCCATCCTACTACTGAGTAGGGAAAAGTAAGTAATGCAATAGGTAGGAAGTACTAGATATTAAATAGTGACTATGTAGAAATTTGGACTGCTATAGGCGAGAGTAGTAGCGATATTTCGGGTCCGAAATCCTATGTAATAGGACATGTGGTACTGCGGACCATGAGAAAACATGTAATAATACTGTATACAATGCTTAGCAAGTCAAAAAGAGTAAATACGCACCAGTGGGAGTAGATATGACTGGACAGGACATAGGGAGGACGAGTCCGATGCGAAAACGTCAGGTCTGAAACTTTCGGGTCGGGGTCGGGCGTCGGGATCGGGATCGGAATGTCGGGGATGCATTGGACAAATACTGTTTAACATGAGTATCAAGAACACGGGTTTTGAGCCCAGCACTGCGACTGTCGTTACATCGCACTCCGAGTTCTGGATCTCCATTACCAATTCCCGACTTCCAGAATTTAACTACCGAGGTCCGAATATCGAGACCCGAGTGCCGAGTTCCGAATATCGATTACCAAGTGCCGGATATCGAGTCCCAATTACCGAGTTCTGAAATGTCAGGTACCGAGTGTCGAGTACCAAATATCGAACTCCGAGTTCCGGATTCTCCATTACTGATTCCCGACTCCCAGAACATAACTACTGAGGTCCGAGTATTGACACCCGAGTGCTGAGACCCGATTGCTGAGCTCCGAATATCAGGTTCCGAGCTCTGAATATCGAACTCCGAGTTCCGGATTCTCCATTACTGATTCCCGACTCCCGAAAGTTACCTACCAAGGTCCGAACATTGAGACCTGAGTGCCAAGACCCAATTACCGAACGCTGAATATTGGGTTCCAAGCTCCGAATATCAAACTCCGAGTTCCGGATTTTCCATTACCGATTCCCGACTCCCGAAAGTTACCTACCGAGGTCCGAATATCGAGACCCGAGTGCCGAGACCCGATTACCGAACACCAAATATCGAGTGTCGAGTTCCGAATATTGAACTCTGAGTTCCAGATATTGAGTCCCGATGACCGAGTTCTGAAATGTCGGGTACCAAGCATCGAGTACCGAATGTTTACTGCCGAATATTGAACTCTGAGTTCCGGGTTCTCCATTACCAATTCCCGACTCCTGGAACATAACTACCAAGGTCCGAGTATTGACACCCAAGTGCCAAGACCCGATTACTGAGCTCCAAATATTGAGTTCCGAGGTCCCAGCGTTGAGTGCCAAATATTGACTGCCGAATATTGAACTTCGAGTTCCGGATCTCCATTACCGATTCCTGACTCCCGGCATTTAACTACCGAGGTCCAAATATCAAGACCCGAGTGCCGAGACCCGGTTACCGAGCTCCTGGCCTTGATGACTGTCGATAGGATCTGAGTCTAAATACAATGATAGCCATCGCCCCAGTACCATTTTCAAATTTGTACAGCAGCATTCATACTTACATTTCTTTGCTTCTCTGTGCCCTTTTGACTTGTAGGTTCCTTTTGCAACAGACCATTCTTCTTAGCATTGCCCAATGTAATGTCGATGATATCGTCTGCGCTACTCCAACCCAGGGCCGGCCTTTTCTAACTGCGCACCACAACTGAAACCCCACTCCCTTGCGCTGAATGTGTTGGTGCTCGAGTGTCATCAAGACACACAGAAGGCTCTGGACAGTTATTGTATGCATCCACTGTCCTGCATGATGTGGGAATCATGCATGGACATGAATACTAGGTGACCCTCAAAAGATAAAGTCTGTTAGCTTAGTCCTCAGACTAGTCAACCCATACCTTGGTTTCAAACCATGGTCCATATTTCCAGTTTTCCCCAAGTTTCATGATCTGAATATGTTTTGACAGAAAAAGTCTAATGTGAGATGGGAATCACATTTAGACCTAGTTGATGTGAGAAGGGAAATGAAGGTTAAGGTATAGCCTTGCCTTTGGCTTATTCACTTTGGCTAGAGAAAACCATAGAGAAAAGTACAAAGCCTATAAAAAACCTATCCAAAAAGACCGTGTTTCAATTCCTGCCAACTGTCTTATTTTTGCTACCTACTTTTCTCTAGTGTTTCTTTACTTTACTTTTTCATTAGGATGCTTTGACTCACCTGACACTTCAAAAAATTGTACCCATAGGGTATGATGTCATTATGATGTCATAAGACTCCACAGATACTCCTGCAGGTATTGTGTTGAAAGATATTATGTCATCAAGCTCTAGATTATTCTACTCCACAATGACATCATCCATGATGTCATTTCCTTCTAGAATATTCTGCTCCACAATGACTCACTCTGACTCACTCATGGAAGGTTCTGGGATCTTTTGCTCCACAATGATGTCACTCTTGATGTCATTACTCCACATTCCAGAATGTTCTGCTCCACAATGATGTCATAGCTCCATCTTTCACTTGTATTTTATTCTTTTATTGGGTTTGACCCAATATTTTGATTGGTCCTCCTTATTTTTTATTGTTTGTGAACCTAGGTTACTTTCCCACACAAAATGTATATAAGGAGAGCCCATTCTCCCCCCAAAAAAATATGATCTCCCATTTGTAGCAATCTGCCTATCAGATATTTCACTTGCAAAGTTAGTCCCTTTGAAGTGAGACAAGTGCAGGGAAAAGAATTCCCTTGAGATTATAAGTTTCTTACCTTAGAAACTTATTTAGTGCTATAGACCAAGCATTCTTGGTCACATATATTGTCTTTGAGACCCCTTTGTCTCATTGCTCTGTGCCCTTTGACTAAGTGATCTTAGTCATCTATCATATTGTTGAGACCACGTCTCACTAGTTGTCCCATAGACCAAGCGATCTTGGTCAAGTTATAGTCCCCTTTGTTCAAGCGATCTTGAACATATATTGTATATTTGAGACCATTTGTCTCACAGTCAAGTGTCCATAGACCAAGCGATCTTGGTCATATTTCGTATATTTGGGACCATGTCTTACTAGTTCCAGTATCTGTTATGACTTGGATGGTATCTGTTGGCGACGCTCAAACAGAGCGTGTGTCGTCAACGGTCGAGGACATCCTTGGGCTAGCCCAAGGTTAGGGGTTGTACTTGGCGGGTCTTCGGCAAGTACGATTTGACGCCTATGTCCAAATCGGGTAGCTTATGTCACGCAGATGCGAGACGATAAGCTATATCGGCCTAGGCTTACGACACCTGAAGGTTAATTGTAAGGATCGTCGTTAATTAGAAGGACAGAAGTCCGACTAGTTAACAGGGGCTTTGCTCATCGACGAAGTCGATGAGTAAAGGTCGAGACTATAGGCTTATCCGCGAGGAGCAGATAAGAAGATAGAATATAGACTGCTGGCGAGGCAGAAGGATCACTCTGGTGAGAGTAGGAGGTCAAGAACCAAGTAGATTCAAGTTAAGGAATATGTTACATGGTAGCGAGTTTATATAGAGGACAGGAAGCGTATTAGTGGATGATAACTTGTACTACCAAGAGAAGTAAACAGGAAAGGGTATGACCATAAAAGGAAGGCACGTTCGAGGTGAGACATGGGCGAGCTCTGAACGTGCAGATAAGAGAGTGAGTCAAAGATCAAGATAAGAAGTGAAACACGCAGGGCACGATCGTGCAGCTGCGGATCTAAGTATAAGTCGCATGTGCGACTGCGCACCGAGTCAGAGATCAAGAAAGGTGATCAAGGCAAAGGGGATGCATCATGCATCATATCATAGGTTACCGTCCAGACAGTAAGGGCAAGGGGACTGTCCACAGGATCAGTCAGGTGGTGAAACGGAGCATGGGTATGCTTCGTCAGCGAAAGGGTCCGGCCAGATGTACTGGCTCTGCTGAAGCGACAGGTAGAGAGCGAAGGGGAATGCAAGGATGACAAGGATGACAAGGGTAAGGTCGGGGTAAGGGTATGACGCGAGGGCTGATACTAGGAGGATGAGGAGAAAAATAGTAGGGGCCCAAGCGTCTAGATGTTCTTGTAACAGTATCCAAGTCCAGAGCCTAGAAGGAGGATTCCTAGGCAAATACATTCCAGAAACCAAATTATGTGTCTAGAAGCTTATTCCTAGGCAAGAGGTTTGAGTTTCAATAAAGAAAAGTAAAGCTCCAGCTAGGTTGATCTTGACAAAGATTAGTTTAGTGAGCCTCCCAAGAACTCACACGTTATCTACCACGAAATAGGAAAAGTCGTAGACCATGTTAATCAAGGACTGGCAAGCAGTCTTATCCAAAGTGTAATTGTGGTGTCATTACATTTACACGACTTTATATAAGACCCTCGGTTATTAAGACACCACTATGGACTTCGGACCTCGAGTGTCATCAAGAGACACAGAAGGCTCTGGACAGTTATTGTATGCATCTGCTATGGATTTCAGACCTCGAGTGTCATCGAGAGAGACAGTTCGTACTTGGTAGTCGAAAGCAGGTACTGATGCGGGTAGTTACACTTTCTACTTGTTTCATCTTCCACATGGTGGTAGGGTTCGTCAATCCACCCTAGCCCATCCGCATGAGGGAACTCCGGCATAAATATGAACAGAGTCCCTCATATACCATGCCCACCCAACCCTATCCCCCTCCACCTCATGAACCCCATGTCTGACAATCCTTCCGGAAAATCCAATCATACACCCGGAATCGTACCCAAACTCCAGCTGAAGGCTTGGCATGCTCATCCGAGCATTAGAATAATTCCCCACAGTGGTGAGAATATCAAAGCATTCAGGAATTGATAAATGGTCTTGATGATGTGGGGTTTGATGATTGGAAATGATGGATAGCGTGTGAAACATGGATGCCCAGTACTCCAGGATCTCGGACATTCTTGGCAGTTCCTTGCTTTCTGCCTTTTCTCCGAGGCTTGCAAATGTTCGTAACCCTGCCCAGTACTGCTCCGGATGCATGATCCTGAGCGCCGCTGATGCGATGGCTGCTGGCCTTGCAATGGCATTTAGGATTCCCTCGGACAATGGTCCCTTTAATGATGCAGATACCTCCGGGTCCACTAGATTCTATGGGATTGGTGAGCTCAACTACCGAAATCATCATCCTATCAAATCCTACCTCATGCCCCTGTTGAAACCATGCTGGAGATAAATTAATGCACCCAGCAGCTAGGCCAACATCTTCCAATCGGCATTTGAACCACTCCGGATTGGTTTGCCAATTCCCATCGACCTTCACACTTCTTTCCAGACTTGGAGACAGCAACTCAGTGGCTGCCCAAATTTCCTTCTGTGGTTACCATTTGGTATTTAATATATATTGAGTAACAATCTATATCACACACCTGTGTTTTGGCTGTCAGGGCGTCTGGGAGGTACCATGCGATGATGGTGCTGGACACATCTAGAATGGTGGCGGGTATGTCCACAAACCTTGTCCCCTCATGGCCGGGAGGACATCTCTTAAGCAACTTCTCCTCTTTCTCCTCATTGTGCCCGGTGTTCTTCGGGGAGATCAATTTGCTATATCTTCCAATGTCGATGTTCATCTGAACTGCGATGAAGGAATTTGAATGATCAAATGAATTTTCCGAATCTGCAGGAAGACCCACTTGGATTTTTATATGCCTTTGTGAGGCGATCTACCAATCGATCGCAGGCCATCACTAGATCAGTGTCTAGGTTAGGAGAAGGTATTACCGGGTCTCCTCCTGTCTTCTCTGCATTGAATTTCTGTGCAGTATATTCACATGCCTCGTGAGTGACTGTCAGGGCCCAAGTGTGCCAGAGGCTTATTTCAATTGCAGAAGTGGAAGAACTATTCATGATGAAGTCGATCTTGGGAAATCAGAAGCTGAATGCTGGACACCCAGAGGTTGGTGTTAAAGGGGGTGGAGATAGTCAGGATCAGATAACGGAGCCGAAATACCAGATCATTGGAAGTGTGCTGGATATCAGATATTCGTTTGTCAACTCCTGGGGCTCGGATCTCAGCATGCTTCACTCAAATTTCGGTAGTTGGAACTTGGCATTTGGTGTTTGGTAGGTGGTGAACATGAGGTCCTGATAAGAGAACCTTCCATGATGTTGGCTGTCGAAGATATATTACCATCCGTTGCTCAATAAAATACCCGATCATTGGAAGTGTGCTGGATATCAGATATTTGTTTATTGACACCCGGGTCTCGGAACTCGGTACGCTTCACTCGAATTTCAGTAGTCAGAACCTTGCTTCTCATACAGCAATGCAACAGTAATGAACCTGCAGCTGCAGGAACTCATTATGCTTCACCCGAATTAGCTACTTGGCAATCGGTACTGCATTGTTTTACAATTATCATTCACCTGTGCCCACCTGTCTATATTATATACCGCCCTCGGCCCACCCGTCTAATATAATATATCCCTGGGCCCACCCGTGTATGTGATAACAAGTAACCTAGGCCGGCCCACCTGTCTATCTGATACCCACCTACCTTGACACTCGGCCCACCCATCTAAGATAATATATATCTGGGCCCACCCGTGTATGTGATAACACGTACCCTTGGCCGGCCCACCCGTCTATCTGATACCCACCTACCTTCACACTTGGCCCACCCATCTAAGATAATATATATCTGGGCCCACCCGTCTATCTGATACCCACCTTCCTTGATACTCAGCCCACCTGTTACGACTTGGATGGTATCTGTTGGCGACGCTCAATCAGAGCGTGTGTCGTCAACGGTCGAGGACATCCTTGGGCTAGCCCAAGGTTAGGGGTCTTACTTGGCGAGGCTTCGGCAAGTAAGATTTGACGCCTATGTCCAAATCGGGTAGCTTATGTCAAGCGGGTGCGAGACGATAAGCTATATCGGCCTAGGCTTACGACACCCGAAGGTTGATCGTAAGATCATCGTTAATTAGAAGGACAGAAGTCCGACTAGTTAACAGGGGCTTTGCTCGTCGACGAAGTCGATGAGTAAAGATCGAGACTATAGGCTTATCCACGAAGAGCAGATAAGAAGATAGAATATAGACTGCTGGCGAGGCAGAAGGATCACTCTGGTGAGAGTAGGAGGTCAAGAACCAAGTAGATTCAAGTTAAGGAATATGTTACATGGTAGCGAGTTTATATAGAGGACAGGAAGCGTATTAGTGGATGATAACTCGTACTACCAAGAGAAGTAAACGGTAAAGGGTATGACCATAAAAGGAAGGCACGTTCGAGGTGAGACACGGGTGAGCTCCAAATGTGCGGATAAGAAAGTGAGTCAAAGATCAAGATAAGAAGTGAAACACGCAGGGGCACGATCGTGCAGCTGCGGAGCTAAGTATAAGTCGCATGTGCGACTGCGCATCGAGTCAGAGGTTAAAAAAGGAAACAGGGCAAAGGGGATGCGTCGTGCATCATATCATAGGTTACCGTCTGGACAGTAAGGGCAAGGGGACTGTCCGCAGGATCAGTCAGGTGGTGGAACGGAGCATGGATATGCTTCGTCAGTGAAAGGATCCGGCCAGATGTACTGGCTTTGCTGAAGCGACAGGTAGAGAGCGAAGGGGAATGCGAGGATGACAAGGATGACAAGGGTAAGGTCGGGGTAAGGGTATGACACAAGGGCTGATACGAGGAGGATTAGGAGAAAAATGGTAGGGGCCCAAGCGTCTAGATGTTCTTGTAACACCACCCATCTAGGATAATATATATCTGGGCCCACCCGTGTATGTGACACAATGTACCCTTGGCCGGCCCACCCGTCTAATATAGTATATATCTGGGCCCACTCGTGTATGTGATGACAAGTACCCTCGGCATACCCGTCTCTCTGATACCCACCTACCTTGGTACACCCATCTACATAATATCCAACTACCTCAGCCCATCCATCTATAGAATATTCATGTCCATCGGGCCACTCATCTACTCTACATATTCCACACATGGGCCCACCTGCCTCCATCAGAAATAATATCCCTCCTGGCCCATCCATCAACATCGAGGATATACATCACATCGGCCCATCATCTGCTGGCCCGTCTTATATGGGATATTATGTAGGTCGGGTGACCCGTATAATACGGAAATATGTCACTGTAATATGTGGCTACTTTACTTATACCCCTCTATTATTTATGTACTGGGTCGATTTTCCGCCCACTTTCTCTGTGTCCTTAGATACAAGGAATTTTACTTGTTGTTTGCCAGTGACAATCTAAACTTGCGCGCTTCGGTTATCCACCTTCGCATTAGCATCAGCCAACCTTAGTTGGGGTGTTAACACTCGTCTCGCCTCGTCTCTCTTTCTTCTCTCTCGCTCACAAGTCTTTCACCTTTGCTCGCGCGTGTTACCTTCGTGTCACGCACCTCACCCTTTGCCTTTTGCACTCGTGTGTCCACCTTTTGTTTATTGCATCATTCTTGCCTCACGCTTCGCACACCTATTAGTCTTAGTACCTTATCAGTTGTTTGGTGTCCCTCTTTTTACAAGAGAGGTTTCTCTTTACTCAGTTAGCTGCCCTTGGGATGACGATTTCACTCGCGCCTGGGACTATCTGTGTTTGCTTAGCTTAGCACCAACTTTGACCACAGTTTAGATTCCTCATCTTCAGTGCATGTGCGTTTGAAAAGTGTTCTGTTCAGGTGCTCTGCTACTCCATTGTGCTCAGGAGTGTCATGTACAGTGAGTTTTCATTCTGTGCCTTTGCTACGTAAATGACGGGTGAACTCCTCACTAGTAAATTTTCCCCCATGGTCAGAACAAAGACATTTTATTTTCATGTTGAACTGGGTGTTTGACCAGGCTTCGTACTTCTTGTATGCATCAAACATTTCGTCTTTTGACCACAGTAGATGCAGGTGAGTGAATCTCATATGATCATCAGTAAATGACACAAAATATTCTTCGTGGCCAGGAGTTTGCACTGGGGAGGAGCCCCATAGGTCTGAGTGCACTTTGTCACTGAAATTTTCGTGATGTGTGGTGTAACAATGGTAGCAGCGCTGGGCTCGGAACCACAGTTTTTCATACTCACATCAACACCTGAAACATACACGCACATGTCTGATGCATTTCCACATGTGTCCGAGCCACTCCACATTGGACTTTCGGACATCGCATCAGCCAATCGCACTTCGCACACACTTGTCCATCCTGTGTCCTATCCTTCCGAACTAGCCTCACTAGGTGCATAGTTATTCCCGTGCACGTTTTCTGACATTCGGACCACATTATTACATGTCCACAGCACCTCGTGTCTTATTACATAGGACATCAGACCTAACATATATCGATACTATCTTCGCCTATAGTATTCTGGATTTCTACGTACTTACTTAAATACTCTGTAGTGACCCATAGCAATTATTATCCAGTAGTTAGGAGCCGTTTCCCAACTCTGTGGATCACTCAGAATATTCTCGTAGTTCTTAGTTGCATTGCAAAATATTACCATTCCTTCACCGTCACAAACCTGCCATTCATTATACTCGCGATACCGCTTGCAACCCAACACCCATTACATAGTTTCCAACCTATATTCGTGAAGTCTGAAAGTCCGAATTCTTGCACATCACACTTTGGCTTCGGACATCGGATAAGTACCCTTGGACATCATCGGATTACCTTCGGACATCGTTTTGCAGCATTGGACATTTTGTTATTTGCATTACTAACACATTTTACTACTAATACCAATTAGCAATCCCTTTAGGATCAAACACACTTGCCCTGCAAGTATAGCAGACTAGGTCATGCTAAGATCTACCTAAATATTGTTGACTAGGTAGTACAGTTTCTGCTGAGCCCAGCAGAGATTTACTCTTTACACTGGTGAGTCTTCCATTGCTATGATTGCCCTTTGTCCTTTGTTCAAGGCTTTATAGTATCCTGCAGGGGGTCGTACTCTTGTGGCTTTGGGAGTTATTGGATCCTGCAGTGTCTGTATACTCTGGGGTGGTGTTTTGGGAGGTTGGCTTGGTGTTTGGGGAACTTGGGACATTGTTGAAGGTTACATGTATATTAGTACATTCTGGATGCTATTTTGAACATTATTTTTGGGAGGTATTAGCCTAGACTCCCCCTCGTCCAGTACATCATCTTCTGTGCTGATATTTACTGGCACAAAACTAATGTTTCTTTTGATAAAAACTCTTTGTTTTCCTGGCCAATACACTTGATATTCTTTGCTTTCTTCATCAACACCAACAAATAAGGCTTCTTCTGCCTTGGCTTCTAACTTTACATTATCCAGTACATGTACATACATCTGTTGTCTGAATTCATGTGCTGCAGCTAAATTTGATTTAGACTTATGCATTATTTCAAACAATGTTTGTCCTGGAATAGCCTTTGAAGGTAAGCGGTTCTTGAGCCAAGTGGCATAATTGATGGCTTTGGCCCATAGGAATTTTGGCAGATCTTTGGCCAATAACATGGCCCATTTAGATATTTGGCTATGCCATTCTGCTGTGGAGAGTCATGCACTGTGAGTTCTTTTGTTATTCCTTGTTTCTTCAAGTACTCATCAAAATCATTGCTCATATATTCTCCTCCGTGATCAGATCAAATCTTGTGCAGGTGCACTCCACATTGTCTGCTGACATAAGCTTTGTACTGCTTGAATGTGGTAAATGCTTCACTCTTCTTATTCAGAAACATTATCTTCATCTCCTGGCTATAGTCATCAGTGAAACTGATGTAATATAGGCATCCATTGATCATTGCTGTCTTTCTACAGCAATGAAGAAATGTATATAGCTTAATTGTGTCTCACACTAGTACACATGTGGGCTACATGTTGATTGAGTAAACAAGCAGTGACTTCTGAGGAATTACATTATGATTCTATCACTGGTCAGAATAACACTTTTTAACCTTGTAAGTAGCTTCTGGCTAATCAAGTCCACATTCTCCTCTGTCTTCTTGTTTTTTCATTAATTTCACGCTGAACAGTCTCATGGCTATAGATTATAGCCATGATGTCTACAGTTTAGAAGACAAATGCAGGGCACTTTAGGTTTTTCTACTGGAGGTCATGGAACAAATGACCATACAGGATTAGAATAGACTTGATCCCTTGATCTAGATATAGCTCCAGACCATTGAAATCAGCAGATTTTATACAGAAAACAACTGGCTTAGATATTTTATAGGTATTTGACTTGTAGGCTCTGACCCAATGTGGTATTCTAGCAAAACTCACTACTGTTCGATAGGCATTGAATATTGGTTGGATGGTCTCTGTATTCTTCGTAATTTTTTCATCTCTTTTAGGAAGGAGCTTGTTAAGCTCATAGGTATTACCCTTTCTAATAATCTGAGGATACTCAGCATCCATCTCCCAATGGGTTCAGATAATAAATTTCAGTTTTCATCTCCCATAGTTTTGCTTCTCCACTTTGTGATTGATATCAATGATAACAACAAACTGTATCATGTCTTTGGATAGGCATATAAGTCTGCTGACATTCATAGTCAGTTTTTTTTCTCCCTTCCTGTAATATCCTACTTTGAAGGCAATAGTAGGAATTTCATTTGTCACTTGTTCCACCTGCCTGCTACTTTCTTTCACTTCATATAGGCTGAAATCAGGTGATTTCAAACCAGCTGCCAGGGTAATGGTTGTTGATCCACCCTAGGTGATTTTTACTGCTATGATACTCCCTTGGATATGATGTTCCTGTATACCTTATGACATCAAACAGTTCTGGCAGTATTTTACACCCAAAGCTAGGGTAGTGTATAATGAGCACACTCTCATTGTAGTCAACTCTATATTGTCTTGAGTATTGAGTTGAAACTGATCAAAGTTGTACCACACCTTACAGCTTCCCAATTTCCATTGTTTGTAGCTCTCTCCAACACTATGTCATATGTGGCTGGTATAATATCTTGTATAACAACCCTTGTTATTGTGCCATCTGCAACATCCTTGAAGAATATCAAAATAGAGTTGTAGGTTTCTGGAGATATACTTGATGAAGATGGTGGAGGAGTCAGGTGATATGATTGTTTTTGTGGTAGGAGGCACTATAACTTTGCAAGAGTTTGAGAGATGCATGGAGATTCTGGTTGACTCTGTAACTCCTCAAGTGAAGTCTGTGTGCTGTTGGGCAGTGTGGATAGGTGGTTACAAAGCAATGCTCCCTCTATTTGAAAGTTTAAGGGCCTATAGATATAATAAGGTTCAACAATACTCAAATCTATGTCTGGTTCTATGTGATGCATCATGAAGCTTAGGGGCAGATAAGGAGATCTATGCACTGATTATATATGTGTCAAGATGTTCTCATGCCCAATATAGGTTTCCCAAATATAATTGAATTGTTCTGATGGGACCTGTGAGAAGTACTGGTTTATGTAAGGAAACCTGTGCTTACATAAGCTTACTCACTATCTACCTAGGCACATCAGATAACTGACCTAAAAATAATAAAGCTTTGCAAAGTTTTACCTAGCTTGATTAAAATTTATGTAACATTATTCAAATTGTACTTCACTTTATACACCTAGTCTAAGTTAGCAATAATGCCGTAGAGTCTTTTTAATATCATGTAGATGACAAATACTTGAAATAGAATATCCAAGACAGGACAGAAAAACTCTATAATGTATGAGTGTGTTGTTTCCCACCCAGACCTGTGTAATGATGGTCACAGCACTGGGCTCGGAACCAGGCAATCCAACACCTACATCCATACCATTCCCCGACCTCCCTTGACCTTCCGAAGGCCGCGCGCACTTGTCTGAACCTTCTGCAGGCAGTTCTTGCGTTCCGAGGCCTGTCCGAACCTCGTGAGTTACCATACCATGTCCTATCCTTGTCCTTTTGACTTTGCTGGTGCATTTTCCCTTATTCTAATTATATGTTGACTACATCTTAAGTGCTACATAGATAAATTCCATCGGCATCCTGTCGGGAGCCTCGGAATATGTATACACAGTACACATCGCGGCTTATTACATAGATTCAGACTTGCTTATCTCACTACTAGTTTTGCCTATGGATTCTGGTCTCTCACAGAAGTAGGATATAATCTCACTCACTGGCTACTGATACTTCACTTCACTTCCCGTACTTCGAGTCGTAATTAGTAGAGTCACCTCGGTATAATCATAACTGCGCAATCAATCTTTGTTCATTCAGAACGATTGTTTGGCTAGACCGCTGCCAATTCTGCACTTCGTTTATTCTGGAGTTCTGATAGATTAGTGTCATTCCAGACTCCGGACATTTCGCAAAAGTCTTATATTGTTATTCGACACATCAACATACCGACATATATTGACCTTCAGACAGCTCTCGCAAACCTTGGAAGGCATCGCGCTACTTCAGACAACACTTTCGCTGCTTCAGACAACTTTTGGTCGCATCGGACAAGTACCTCGGTACTTCGGACGTAGTCTCGGAACTCCAGATGGACATTAGAGAGGTTTACTTCCAATATCTTGTCTACTCTCTGACTGTATAAGACTTCCCTTGCATTATCAAGGTAGCTCTTTAGGTTGTCTCTTGGGACAAAGCATACTCACATCTCTCAGGACTAGGGACTCATGTTCTGTAGAGCCCAGCCCAGATCTACTCTTTACATCTGCCAGCCTAGAATGTCTCTCTTCTTGACAGGAAAGGAGGATGTTGGATACAGATTGGTCTGGATGACTCTAGGACATACCTTCCTTGATGGAGAGGCATCCATAATGCTTTGCCACTGAATAAAAGTATAAAATGGTGAAGGTTGAGTATCAAGTAAAACAAACAAATCTTCAAACCAAACACATAAACACAAATACACAAACACACCAAAATTGGCCATTTGCTGCTAGTTCCTTCTGAGCACTCAGGAATTGGCACTTTTTATATTCTGTGCAAACCAGAAAATGATCAGACACTATATATGGATATTTTTGATGTGATTAGCATGCATGTATACCAAAATCACCACTCACCACAGTTCACAAAAGGCTTCAATAGCTTCAAGCAAGGTAATTACTATATATATATTTGCATAAATATCACTCACTACAATCAACAGAATTATTCCATCCAGCCAACAGTTTCAAACACGGTAGTTAACATACATGTATACCAAAATTACCACTCACCATAATCAACAGAGTGCTCCCACTCTATTAGTAGCTTCAAACAAGGTACTTAACATACAAGTATGGTGAAATCATCACTCATCACAACCAAAAGAATGCATAGAAACATTAACCTTATTCACAGCCCATACGGTCCAGCTAGATAAGAGAAGAGGTTAGCACACATGTCCACTGACCAAGCTATAAACAGCAGCAACAGTCTGGTATTTCATTCAGACACCCATCAATCAAGAGATCTTAATCAACACTTGGAAGAAGTAAGTCTATAATCTGGCATATATATATAGTTTTTTATTATGTAGACCAGACCATGAATATCAACTAAGCATTAGATATAAATGATTGAAGAAGAAAGAGGACTCTGACTATTTAAGAAGATAATCAAGTAAGAGTAGGCACCATGGTATGTATGCATTATCTACTGATATTCATTTTAGCCTAGATCAACAGAACCTGCCACTTCAGTCATCCAGCAAAAAAGTCAAGTGAGTGGTGTAACTACCATACACATATGATGATTGAACTATATCAAAGGATGGACTACTTCATCACCTATACTTGGACCTCATCGATATTATAGTAAATCCTAACATTTGTACTCTTTGCTGCCACATCTATCAAGTTACTTTGCCTTTGGATTACATGCCTGGTCACATAAAAAATAAACATCCTACAATTAAACTGGACAGAACTTGATAATGTCAATCTGTTGCTGACATAAAGGTCCTCCCGACTTTATCAGCTTCCATAGCTAGTGCTTACAAAGGTCTTATAGTACAGAATGACATTACCTGCAACTTATGCTCATATATATGCCATTCCAAAGCAAACATGAGTGAACATCACTGAACAGACCACCAGTCTACTTCAATTCCCAAGCAATAGGCTATTTACAAAGTGTAGCAGCTCAATATGGGGGCACACAAGCAGTTTTGGAGGGTGGCTAGAGAAACAAAACTATCTTGTGATTTTCAGGATGAGATGGACAGAATGTGATAAGAGATGACAGAGGTGACTAGAGTTGAGTAAGTACTACAAGAAAGTATATGGTGAGTCCTTGACTGGCTATAATGTAGCAGCTCTAAGAATTCTTGTAGCTCTACCAAAGGCAGATGATCACATGATGCCAAATCTCATATAAGTAGTGGAAGAATATTTTGAAAGCACCTTGGTTTTGTTGGACATCACAGACAAGTTAATCTTGCAGTGCCTTAACTCTCCTGTTCCATTGAAATAGTCAGTTGGTCATTATCATTATATCTGTATGTTGAAATTATGTGTCTACAGTAGAATAAATAACTCCCCTCTTTACTGATATTAAAAGGACAACAATGGAGTCATACATCCGCTCAACAGTTGGTCTTCTAGTCATGCTACTAAGAGCAGATGGAAGCTATGATTATGAGTTTCCTATCACACATGACCTCATGCAAGCCCTGCAAAATTTAGAACTGGTATTGAGGGAGAGAGACCAGACCACAGAAAAGATACATGCAGTCCTCACTATTGTCTGGATAACCAAGTGAGTCAAGGAGGAAGACAACACAATTCCTTGTCCAACAGAGCAGGCCATTATTCTGCATACTCTGAAGGTTGATGGATAACATAAAAAACCTGTATTTATTACTTCAGACTTTGCCAGAGTAGAGTACTGTATGTGATTTGCATGTTTGAAACAGTTGAAGATTTTTAGTATTGAGGTATACAATGATAACAATGAAGCTGCTTTTAATGTCCTTCAATCTTGGTTCATACTGGCTCTCCTTTTAGCAGCATATGATTCCTTCAGCATCAAGCATCGAGCATTACCCTATAATACTATCAGTCTCCCTCATGTATAATATGTAGATCATAGGAGATAGATAAAGATGCTGTACCAAGGAAACAAGATGTACATAGATGATCTAAGAAAGATATTTATATCTATGGAGGAGAAACTAGTGGATCTCTGGGAGAATAAGATATTAGCTGGAATAAAGATAAGGGTATGCTATGATAACATTGTAGATAACACTAGCAACCATGACATGGGCTACTATTTCTTGTTGGACCACAGAAACATTTGTTTCGAAGATTGCAACCATTTTCTTAAGGCCCTCATAAGTAATCCTGAGCACTTCATTCAGTTTGCTGTCATATGTCAAGGAAAGGTGGTGTGGAACAGGAGCACTCAGTAGCTAGAAGACTATGCAGATTTTCAAAAGCTTATCCTAATCAGATATAAGATGCTGAGTGGAGCACCAAATTGTGGCATGGAACTAACAGCCATGACCTATAGAAATACCAAGATGACATCTCATCTCATCTGGATGAGTATATATACATATATGTTTATATAGGAAACAGACTCGTTCTTAGTGCAACCTAGTCATGCTGGGAAAGAATCTGACAATGCTCAGGACATATTACAAGAGAACAGTACTAACCAGGACTGACAAGTTAATTCCTCACTCCATAAACAGAGTCACAGCCAACATTATAATTCAAGACCTTGCCCTGACCAGACCATTTGCAGAAGTTGCTGTATACATTGGCTATCTAGACAAGCCATAAATCAAAGAGTTCTATCAGAAGCAGATATTCATCAATAATGATATGCTGTTTACCATGCAGAACCTGTTAGCTACAATGAAAAGGAAATATATACTCAAACTTGGATTTGGTATAACTGTCAACCTGTGGTATCACATCAGTATGGCTTTCAGATGCAAGCTAGGTCAGTTTGCACATCACTGCAGAGGCACACAAAGTCTCTTCTGGTCGTAATGTCAAGCTCACTACTTCAAAATGTTACAACTGGTATGCTACAAAAGTTCTTTCTGTCATTGATGGAGCAAGATCAGCTTTCAGATTCTCACATAGACCAGCAGGCACAGCACCACCAGCAGACTGGCAACACACATTATGGTCGAGATTTTGATCTTCCATGGTCTCTTGCCATGACTATTGACTATGCCTGGAATTATATTGTGACCAGCCAGGCCCTCCAAGTCATCTATGGCCTAGGTACGCCCGATGAGGCCAGCAGCAGCCTACTTTCCAGCTCTCGCATCTCAGATCCATGAGCTGATCTTTGGAACCTCCCCATCCTTCATTAGCACTACCCCCACCCTCAGGATATTCAGCCAATGATGCTGGTTTGGCTGTAGGACTAGTAAGTCATAGTCATCCTGCCTCTCCAACATTTACCTGAACATAAACTTGAACATCCATAGATTATCAGAGCTGTGAAAGAGTGGTTATCGGGATCACACTGTGACTTGCTTAACCCAGCAGATATAAAAGCTGCTGAGCACTTCAAAGGATGTGAAGCGGTGAAGATGAGGAATCTAAACTGTGTGGTAAGTTGGTGCTAAGCTAAGCAAACACAGCTAGTCCCAGGTGCGAGTGAAATTGTCGACCCAAGGGCAGCTAACTAGTAAAGGGAAACCTCTCTTTGTAAAAAGAGGGACATCAAACAACTAATAAAGTACTAGGACTAAGTAATGAATGAAGCACAAGGTGGGAACGATGCAATGAATGAAAGGTGGACATGTGAGTGCAAATGGCGAAGGGCGAGGTACACAATGTGAAGATGATGCGCACGAGCAAAGGCGAAAGACTAGCAAGTGAGAGAGATGAAAGGAAGACGAGGCTAGACAAGTATTAACACCCCAACTAAGGTTGGCTGATGCTAAGGTGAAGGCGGATGACCGAAGCATGCGACTTTAGATAGTCACTTGCAAACAACGAGTAAAATTCCTTGTATCTAAAGACACAGAGAAAGTGGGCAGAAAATTGACCCAGTACATAAATAATAGAGGGGTATAAGTAAAGTAGCTAAGCACCGCTAGGCGCACAGGTCCAATGTGATGAGCTGAACAATCTAAATATAGTATGCAAAATAGGTAATAGGGTCTCGGCTGCGCACGTAGCGCTAGGCTGAGTATTTAGTGACGGAAATAATTAGTCAAAATGGGAATATAGTGAGAAAATGCACCAATGAACATCTAAGGACATGGGGAGGACGGGCAGACGGGTATGTGGACGATGCAAAAGCGGACGCACAGTGCACTGCAAAGTGCGGGTGGCTGCGCATGGAATCTGCAAAATAAAATAGAGAGCGCTACTGCACAAGACGTATCCTTTGGATTAGAGCTGGAGTGTGTAGGGAAAGTGGGAGAATTTGGAGGGAAGTGCCTGTGGAGATGTGAGGCTCTACAGCAGCAGCAGTAACCCACTTCCAGAAGCTTAGAGAAAGACACCCAGAAGCATGGTAAGTGCTATCAGCTGAGGTGCACTACCTATGTTGTCTGAGGCACAGCCTTTTATCTTATATTCCTGCCTCATGGGATGGTAATGGAATTCCTTCCAGTGAAGCTTAATTTGTGGTCCTGCACGCAAAGATCATCTCTGCTATTATGTTAAAAACTAATATATGTATCTAAGCTTACTTATCCATGCCTCAATAAATACAGGTGCTAAATACCGGCTGAGTTCTTCCTGGAAGCATGTGATATGGCGGAGTCAGGGCAAAAATAGGATGTTGCCCCAGAATCAACTATTGCTTGACTTACTGTCATGATGACAGACAGCAGTAAGTACCCATAAGAATATATTCAATGTGAATTGTTAATTTGTAAAGGATAGACTAAGTGGTATTGGTACTCACATCTCAATGTCTGGGATGACGACTGAAATGTGTTCATCAATGGCGCTTGCTATTTATTGCACTGGAGGAACTGGTAAAATAGGAATAAAAAACACATAAGTTTGAAACAAGAATCAAGACAGTATTTGGCCAATGTCAGTCAGCACTCATACCTCGTCCCTCAACTTCCTGGGGGCCTTGGGTCCCTCGGATTCCAACACTTATGCTCTTGTGTGCTGACCAAAAATTCTATAATAAATGCCACTGCCAGTAGTGACTACTTACTATACTAACTTCAACTTATATTGCCATATAACCAAATCTATCTAGGTTGCCAGGCATAGAATTAGTTAGTACTCTCCCAGCTCTCCTTCCTCCAAGCCAATGTCAGCTTCTGAAGCATGGAACAGGGTGTTTGCCTTCAAAACTTCACCAGGTTCGATATCATCTCCAACAGGGATTTCTGTCACTTTGAGGCAGGCATTCTCCCACTCCATTGTTCACTTTGCAAGCTTCTGCTTACACCTTTGGAGCACTGTCTCCCAAGCCTTATGCTCTTGCTCTCATCTGACCTCTGTGTCTGTCAGCTTAGATACCATCAATGTGAGTGTATCTTGCTTAGTTTCCAATGAAGCACGCTCAGCTGCCATACTTGCTTCCAGATGCTGCTGCCACTGAGCTTGTTCTTTTTCAAAGTGCTGCCACCAGCAAACTACCAAGTTTGCTCTGCTTCGAAGGTGCCAGCCTAGAGGTAAAGAGGGTAATGATCATCATTTGAAGTTGGCCTAAACTAATACCTACCACTTCTAAGTCATTGACGCCACTATGCCCTCCCTGAAATGGATTGCTGCTCACATCAGCTGCCTTGTCACCTGACTCCCTACTCTCATCCACATTTGCAGAATTGTTGCCTGCATCCAGAGAATTGATTCTCACTGTGATATCAAATTCATGTAGCTATGCTTGAGTACTACTGGTGGGGGATGCACTGGGAGACCATGACAATGGAGGATGACTGGGAGTAGTGACTGGGGTGAAGGTCTGAATTATTGGTGCATTTATATTGCTTGAATACTCATGTTAAGGGAACTCCATACCTGATGAAAATCAATGGACTGTGGTGAATTTGGAGGATCAACCCACTCTAAACCAACCTCTTTCATGTGCTTCTTCAGCCCTCAATAGTTTTGTACATTTTATCAGCACCTAGACAGCGCTGTAATGATAGTCGTGGCACTGGGCTCAAAACCCGTGTTTTTGATACTCATGTTAAAACAGTATTCGTCCGACACATCCCCAACATTCCGATCCCGACCCCAACCCCGACCCCAACCCAAAAGTTTCGGACCCGACATTTTTGCATTGGACTCGTCCTCCCTATGTCCTGTCCAGCCGCATCTATCCCCACTGGTGCGTATTTACTTGTTTTCACATTATTGAATATTACAGACAGTGTTATTACATGTTATCTACAAAAGGTGCAGTACACATGCTCTTTTACATACATTCGGACCTGATTTTGCACTACTGTTTTTGCCTAATGCACTCCGAAATTCTACATAGATACTATTTAATATCTAGTACTTCCTACCTATGAACTTACTTACTTTTTCCTACTCAGTAGTAGGATGGAAGTCATGGGATATTAGTAGTACTTGATTGTATTGCGAAATATCCATCCACTCTTTTTCTCCGAAACATTTTGACACATCCGACACTCGTTTGACCAACAATACGACACACTTCTGACACATTCCTTCACCGTCCAACGCATTTCCGACATTTCCGACACATAGTCCGACGCCCGACCCGACTCCGATATTTTTAGACCTGACAGTTTCCCTTTGGACACGCAGTATACACCTTCGAATTATCATCCTTTCATTGATAACTAACTATCTAAACTAATACCAAACAGCTACCCCTATAGGATCAAACGCACTTGCTCTGCAAGTATAGCAGACTAGGTCGTGCTAAGATCTACCTAAATATTTGTTGTCTAGGTAGTAAGGTTTCTGCTGAGCCCAGCAGGAATCAGCTTTCTACAGCGCTCATGAGAACAGTAGCATATAAAGTGATTGCTAGCATTTTTCATGAGGGTAATCAGCTTGTCAACAATTTTAGTAGTCACAATGTCTTTTGTGCAACCCTTCCTGTAGTTCATAAGCTTGCTTTTGCTTTCAAATGTCGCCAAGTTACAGTTTAAGCAGTGGTAGGTCTTCATGATGAGCTACAGAGTGAACACTGGGCACTGGGGGTAAGTTGCGTGCAGTTGCTGGCCTACTAGTTGGATGTAGACTGGTTACCAGCCAGTCTAATGAGGCAAACCATCAATAGATGGATTGGTAAATCTGGGTTTAAATTTGGATAGTGCGTGCTTTGGAGCTGTCACATGACGGAAAACCCTGTTTAGGACTTAGATGCTGCTTAGATAAGTCTGCTAAGTTATTTCGATCATACATGTACAACCACCATGTTCTACATAACATCACTTGTTGTCTCTGGCAGTGACCAGCTGTTGTTCCAACTGCTGCATGGCAGCCTAGAGTTGCAATACGTGCTCTATTTATGTATTCTTCTTATCAATATTTCTCACTTTGTTAGTGGTTTTAAATGTCAAGCTCCTCGACTTGAGAGAGTTCCAGAATGTCTCAAGGATGGCCTGAATGTGATGGAGACCTCTCAGTGCTGGCCAAAACTGATCTCAATTGCTCTGTGGACTCTGGCTTCATTGACATTACCATGGGATCTCCAACATCAATCCATACACTGAGTACCAGACAAACCTAGATGTCTACTCACAATCGGATCAACAGCACACTCCGAACACTGTGGGATGGTCATATATCTGTCCTGGACTTCCTCGTTACAATACTGGACCCTTCCAACACACAAAACTGCCCCAGCTTGCTATATGATGGTCGAAATGCATCTTCTCCATGATGTGCAAGTCCTGCTGTGTAGATGTTATGTGCTTCATCAATATGAACTCATTTGATTCTTTTGACGAGTGCTCCATCTTGACAAATGAGCTGTGCAAGATGTGGTAGATGACCATGGAACATTGACAGTTGCTCTGGTGAAACAATCAAATGCTCGTACTTCCCAGCACTAATTGACTGTATATTGATAGTAAATGAGTTCAAGTGTCCCCCATACATAGAAACTAGTAACAGTAGGTGAGTCAACTTCACCTGCCAAAGTGACATGTCATTTGGGGTGTCTTCATTAATTGATATTGTAGATATACCATATTTCATGCATTCATTGACCTACCACAGGCTCATTCTCACATGTAATGAGTCAACATCAATGTGAATCTCACCTGTGTGATCTGGAGACATTTCAAAGGTGAAATTGTCACACTGATAGTGTCCAGACGAAGTAGGAATTATGAGACACAAGGTCTTTCCACAGCCTGTACCAGCTGTAATTATGCTGTCGCGGCCATTCAACATTGCAAGAATGGCTTCTAGCTGAAATTGTCAGGGAACAATGGCTGTAGCTGTGAGGATGTACACGAGCAGGCAAGCACATAACACATCTGTCTTATCTTGGCTACTGAGGGTTTTGATGTAGTTGGTAGGGAGCCGTTCTTGTATCAGCGAGCGAGAAAATGAGTCTAGTCCTTCCAGAGATGCTTCATGCACAGCTTGAATGATTGAGTTCACGTCCATTGGAGTTGTAGAGTAAACACATATATTAACAATGCAACCGTCACGTCAATATTCAAACATTAATTTCAATAATATCAATATCTCGAATATTCTCAACAAAATTTTAGTTTTCGGATTGGCTATGGGTCATGTGATGGCTCCAAAGTGCGCACTATCCAAATTTAAACCCAGATTTACCAGTCTGTCTATCAACGGTTTGCCTCATTAGATGGGCTGGTCACCAGTCTAAGTTGGATGCCGTATGTCATACAATTCAAGTTCACATAGCATTGCTCGGTCCTGCCGCTGATCCCTGATGCACAGCTGCTTAATGAGGATATTATCTTAGCCTGGTAGTTGCAAATCATAATGTGGCATATTCCTCTGTCACTTGTTTCCTTTGAACATCAATTCTAACAGGTGATTAGTAGGTTCAATACTAGAGTCACCAGTGCTATTGCCAGCGAACACAGGGGGATATGCTGGATTATCCCTGCAGGAAATGGACCTTTTGAATGAAAACCACTCTTTCATTTAGGCTGGCAAGCTGCTGCAACAGCCTGACATTAACTTTGAATCATGAATGAATGGATGGACTGAGCTTTTTGTCTTGTTGTTTGACAACTACCATGTGTCTTTCCCTCTCATTCTATCTCACCCCTGAGTGCTCATATGTCAGTGGAGAAACAGACCCACCCCTCAACTCAGAATATTAGGATTAGAGCTGGAGTGTGTAAGAAAAGTGTAAGAAGTCGGAGGGAAGTGTCTGTGGAGACGCAAGTCTCTACAGCGGTAATTGACAGCTCGTCAAATCTTCTCAGTGACCTTGGATAGCAAGTCAGTGATATTCTTGGTGATAATTTGGTGTATCATTGCCATGATGGCAAGCCAGAAGAGATATATGTCCAACACAGTGGGGTTAGTAGATTTAAGGCATGTTATAGCCTTTGCAATTGGAGCAAGTACTATGAGAAGTTGTCAAAGTTCGACTTCAAATTTTTTGGTAGTGAAACAACCTTCGATAAAGTGGTTGTTGACTTCCTGTAAGGTACTTCTGAGCATCTCGCAAAACCACAGTTCACTACATGACATACTGGTATGTTGATAACCTTTTTGGTGCATAATTGTCAGATAGGTTTGAGGCAACAACAAAGTGACTCTCCAGAATGATAGATGGTTCCAAAATGTGTTTTGCCAACTGACACAAGTCCTTTGGTAATTTTTAAATCCTTATGACAATGACATAGATGAGTACTGGTAATCTTTGAGTTCTTGAAGTATTTTATTGTTTGGCAGATCTTCTTGATCACCTCAAGTTAAACAAGTCAATACCAATGAGACCAAAGATTGGGACACATGTACATTGCCAAATAAAGGAGCTCCCCAACAAGTTTTTGGTATTCTGTCTGAAGGTTGTCAACATGGGGGTGGACATCTGTTGGGTGGCCAAAAGGAAAGGTAGGGTCCATTAGCAGAGAGACTGGATTACATCCTGTCATTCCATGCTTATCCAGGAGGTACGTGATGTAGTCCTCCTGGTGTATCCAAAGCTCATGTGTACCACGATCCCGAACAAACTGCACACCAAGATAATTAGTGACTGCTCCTAGGTCCATTATGCCAAAGCGCTCAGCTATCTGTGCTTTTGTTTGGTCAAGGAACATCTGGTTGTTGGAACCTGCAAGACCATCATCAACATGCCACATGATCACACAGATCACCCTCACCCCCTCATTGTTGACATGGTCAAAAATGAATATGGCATAGTTGGCTTTGCAATGGAGGAAACCCAAATGAGACCACAGATGTCAACATGAATGAGGTCAAGGAAGTGAGAGGCACATGTGGTCTCAGATGTATGAAACAGCTGACGAGGATGTTTAGCTAAGATGCATGATTTACAGTGTGAGAGGGGGGTGGTTGACTCCACCATGACACCTCTAGCTACACGATTGAGTCGAAGAACAGCTTCCTTTCCAATGTGGCCAATATGTGCATGCCAAAGGTCTAGTGTGAGCGGGACGTGTGTGAATGCAGAAACTTCAAGTTGACATGGTGATGAGGGGACAGCTCAGCAGGAGAAATAAATTCAATGTCTGGTGCATAAAGCTTGCCAGTGGTGGGGATAGCTCCTAGAGAAATGCCTTTGTATGCAAGTTCACAGGTCATGTCACATCGGAAACTCATGTCCCACCCTTTAGCATTCATACAACTGATGGACAGGAGATTGAGGAGAGCATCAGGTGCATGGAGGCAGTTAGACAAGCATATACAAATCCGCTGTCCACCAATCATAAGCCACACCATGCGATTACCATGACCAGTCATCTGCAGGATGCCATGATTAGTGTTGTATACTGACACAGGGTCTACTGTGGAGTATGTGTGGAAGAAGCTTTGATCTTTGATGATGCTGACGGTGGTACCAGAGTCCAAGATTGTAGTGAACGGCAGGTTGACAGCACACAACACTTCATCCTCCACAATGGAGGCAAAGGATAAGTTTTCCATCAGGCTGCTGAGATCAGCCACAACTGCTGCAATGACAGAAGCAGGTATGACTGGAACAGACGAGGAAATGGATGGTGTCATGGCTGCTGCAACAGCCATTTCTTTCTTCCTGTTCCTCATCCATGGTGCTTACTCTTCCATCCCTCCACCCTTTCCATAACAGTGGGCATGATCATGATCGCCTTTGTTACATCCTGGCATAGTGCAGAATATACTTTGTGGGTTGTGCTGGTGCATACACAGCCCAGTCATGGAGTTGGTACCACTCGCAGTGGAGGTGGTAGGAGCATTAGCGTACTCAGAACCAGGATGAGAGGAATAAGTGTGTTGTGTTACAACATGTCTTGCAGCTTCAGACATGATGCGAGACACACAACTTTCAAAGGTAAAAGTGCGTACAACAGGGTTGGTAGCAGTGGCGGATGCAGTGGCCATGGACTCATTGTGCATACATTGCTCGAGTAAGGACTTAAACTGCTGCCAAATAGGCATGTGAGGAAGGCCCATTAGCATATGGTAGATTGTGTCAGTTTCTCCCCAGGGAGCACCCACATCAAGTAGACATTTGTGGAAAACAGTGTGTTGCACAATGTAATTTGTGGTGTCTGCAGAGTCTTTCATATGGAGTGCTTGTACTTGTTGGCAAAGAAGATACTGGGCGCTCATGTCAGTATGATTGAAATGTTCTTGCAAGATTTGCCATGCCTTGTGTGCTATAACAGTGTGCGAACAGGGAATGAGTGATGCTACCGGAGAACTGAGTCATCAAGTAATGAGTTCCTTAGCCTTCATGTCCTGGGGTAACCATTCACGCATTTCTGTTGTCTTGGCGGCTGTGGGGTTGACAGGATCAACAGGCACAGGCATAATTGAAGGTTGCCTGAAAAGATTTCCTGGTTTGTCCTTCATGTTGATGTGGCACCAAAGATCTTCACAGGTGAGTGCATATTGCATTTTGGTGGCCCAACCAACATAATTTTCCACTCCAAGCAGCTCAGGAATATGATCATGTTTTCCCATGACAATACCGTCGTGGAAAGGAATAAGATGAGACTGGCGAGCAGCACCTGAGTGTGTTCAAAGTTTCTGTGTCTGGCTTTAGGTTAAGCCAGGGCTCATAACCTGTAGAAAGTAGAGACTAAGAGAGTTAATCATGCTACTTGGCAAAAGTTCCCTAGAACAGTACATGCGCTGTAGTGGCACGACCAATGATTACACCCCTGGCATTTGACTGACATGATGTCTTATCCCTAT
The DNA here is from genome assembly GCF_016758785.1 of Suillus bovinus. Lineage (NCBI taxonomy): Eukaryota > Fungi > Basidiomycota > Agaricomycetes > Boletales > Suillaceae > Suillus > Suillus bovinus. The sequence continues at coordinate 154,871 of NW_024542084.1, read as the reverse complement.
TACCCCTGAATGCCACGCATCCTTATTCTCGTGTCTTCAAAAATTTTGTGCATGGCTGAAATTATCCTTGTCAACGCAGCTTCAAGTGGTCGCATGGAAAACTGAAGCTAGAACAGCCAAACTTTCGCATAATTTATTACATGCCGCGTGAAAGTACCAACGGAGGGTAATGTTCTACACTTAGAGAAACAACGAAAACGAAAACATGCAATGCTAGAGTCAAACGAAAGGGATGCGTAGGTACAATAATTATTCACATAGAGACCATTAATAATAAAGTTGAATTTGGACTTAGAGTTCCTGCTGAAACACGTAAGACAGAAACGAAAACATGCAATGCCAAAGAATCAAAACGACGGCGTGCACGAGCGCGGTATCTATTATCGAGATGATTCATGGTAAAAGTGTGGAATGTGGAATGGTGAGGTGCGTGCGGTTGAACAAATGCAAAGGGAGGCATATGAAACGTGGTGGCATGAGTAATGTTTGTCGCTCCCGATAGGATAGGATATGGATATATTGCTTAATTGGGCCTAGGAGGTATCTCGTCGTCGATAGATTCATGCCGAGCAGCCATAGTCTCATCAGAATCAACATGTCTAATAACCCTCTGGTGTCCGACGATACCAACACTGTAGAGGAAAAGCGCTCCCAGTAGCGCACCTATAATTACGGTAACTGTCAATGATACGCTCTCAAAATAAGACAATTTCGCATTACTCACCCATCAAGGCAAATGCAACGGAGGTCCATTGCGCATCTTTATATCCCACGAGTTGCGCGGACATGGGGGCGTTGGTGCCACTAGCGTTGACGGTGACGCCCAATTTGGCAGACTCGCTATCGACCGCGGTGTTGAACACTATGGTGGATATAGTTAGACCGAATGCGGTACCGATCTAACCGAAACATGTTAGTTTAGCATAACACAGCGTTAGTTGCTTAACGGAACTTGCCTGTGTCATAGTCTGGAATAGTGCGCCGGCCGTGCTGTGTTCGTGTGGGAGTGAGGTTTTGGCGATGAAGATCGTACCAGAGGAGTACACAAAGTCGGCGCCGAACACGATGAGAATTGTGGATGGGAAAGAGAAGGCCCAGTATGTCACAGATGGGTCGATCAGGGCAAATAGCATGGCGGCGGTTGCCGTCAAAAGCGATCCGGTGACTGAACCACGAGTCAGTTTCACATGTTAATCTTCCAAACGTAGACACTTGCCTACAAAAATAACTATGGGCAGTCTTGCGACGACCATTGCCACGAAAAAGTTGCATAAACAGCCAACGATAAACATGGGAATGAATCGGATCATAGTTTTGACCGGTGATAACAACAGGTAGTTTTGATAATACAACTAAAACACAGTCAGCGATACCGTTCTCCTGAGGCAGCGGAACGTGAACATACCTGCACCCAGAAGCTCCAGCCAATGAAAGCACTCCAATTGAGGAATGCGATAACAAGAATGACAGCCATGCGACCTCTTGCCCTAGCCCAGAGCGAGAGCTTCATAAGCGGCGGCGGTGTCCACATGGATGTCGCTCTTGATGGATCCTCGTCGAGGATTCGTTCTAGCCTCCACTCCCAAACCAGGAATAGTGCAACCATGATAACCCCAAGGATAAGGAGCGCGATGATATCTGTCGAAGATGTTAGTCAATGATCGGTGTGGCAGGATGAGATTCTTACATGGGGTTTTCCAGCCATCCGAAGCAATTTCTCCTTGACCGAGTACGAATACAATCAAAACCAATCCAATTGTGATAAGCGAAGCGCCGATCCAGTCAACACGTTTGACAAGTTCCGCCGATGGAATGTCAGCATCGAATGAAATGAGACCGGAAACTCCAATGAGAGCTGAAGTCGCTGCAGCCATATAAAATACAGAGCGCCAATGCGTCCTGTGTGACAGCGTGAGATGTGAAGCATACAACATGTATCAGTAATCATAACGCACGAGGTCAGTTGAGTCAGGACACCGCCGATAAGCATGCCAAATGCGCCCCCGACGGGAGCACCTGCTGCAAAGGTAGCGAATGCCGTTGAACGCGCTCTTGATGGAGGGAAGGCATGCGCTAAGATACCGAGCTGCGGAAATGAATAAGTACTTTTGCATCAAAAGCATTTCAAAAAACTTACTGCGGATGGTATTGTAGCAGCGCCACCAACGCCTTGGAAGCCACGCAAGACGGCGAGAGTGAGACCATCTGCGACATTGTGAGTGAACGGAGCATGCGAACATTTAAAAGGCACACCGACCTTGTGCAAAGCCACAACCAAGAGAAAAGGCAACCTGGCAAAGAGTACCAAGCATAAACGCCCTTTTTCGTCCGTAAAGATCCGCCAATCTGCCAAAGAACAAAAGAAGGCAACCCTAACACGAGGTGAGCCGCCATGATAAGATGGATAAAATAGAAGCAGCGACGCACAGAACTGAGGGAATAGGCGGATACGAGCCACTGAAGTTGCTCTTCCTCGATTACTAAGTCCTTCTCGATTGTAGGGAGCGAGATGGAGACAGAGGTGGTATTAGATATCTAGAGTGAAGATGATGTCATAAAAGATCAGTGGGTGAAGTGTATGATGGTCACTTACATTGACGACCATTGCGGCGGTGCAAGTGATGACTATGAAAATGGAGCGCAAACGACTGCGTTGGACGCCATGGCTCTTTGCGGTCTCGACGTTACTTAGTGAACGGCTAAATTCCTTGCCAGAAGGAGAGTCGAGGTTAAACTCTTTGGACATTACTTTTTCGTGATTCCCTGTTAAAATGAACTGTGAGGGAGGAACGGGAATGCAAGAGGATAAGGATGGTATGCATTCTTGATTTTATAAGTCGCATCGCCGCAGAATACTACTAAGCTTGTTTATCGCAAGAGCTAAGAAAAGCCTTGATTAGGCAGCAGTCGTCCGGCACGAACGCATCATACTACTAAAAAACATCACGCAAGTATATTAATCATCATGTCTCAGTCGAGGCTAGGTCGAGGGGTTTTATAGACGCCGTGCTTGTTTCCATGTGTGGAGTTTGATATGCAATACGTCGCAGAGAGGCCTAGCGAGGGAGCGAAAGGAAATTGAAAGATCAAATAGGCGTGTGCGGTGCGCATAGATGTTTGGGCGAAGCAGTCAGAGTCACACTAGAAGACTCGGAGTGGCATAGCTAATAGGATGCGATGCACGGAGTTTGAAAATTTGTGCCAGTGCCGACCGACGGTCGCATAGTGAAGAGCCACTAGTGTTCCCATGATGATGTTAAAACTGAAGAAGCCCAGGCAGAGCAAATAGAGTATTGAGTCGGAAGGTTGGATTTCGCAAGAGGCCTTGCCCTAATCCATTGACTCCTTATGGAGACCGGTTACGTGAAATATGGCCATATAAAGGGGTCGCTCGGAGATGGGTCAAGGTATTTACCCACCTTCCCACCACTGTGTCGAGCATGTGTACCCAAATGAGTTGGGTTGTAGGGGTGAAGCTAAGAGAACATGGTCACACCCAAAAGGGCGCGAAGCTATGGTCGTAACTCTATATACAGTAGCAGAGATAGTAAGAGAGTAAGCAGACGTAGACGTTCATAGTCTGTCCCACTTGACTTTATTAGAAAGGTGATCAGAAACCATTCTCCATGCATGAAATGACAGACAGCATGACATTTATTTCCTACAAAAGTGGAGTCGGGGACCACTATACAACATGCCCCATAAAGTACTAACAAAAGGTAATGTTCTGCAGATAAAAGAAACGACAGAAGCAATGCCAAAGAGTGAAAACGAAAGGGATGTGCGTGTACAGCGATTATGATCTACATAAGAGTTAAAAACGTTAAATTCGTAGATTGAATGCGATGGTGTGTTGATCTTGGTCCTATGGTGAGTGTGATTGAGGGGGCATAAACGAGTTCGTGATGGCATGAGTAGCGTATGTCGACTGGTATGGGATATCGATGTTTTGTTCATTTGGCTATAGCGGTGCCGTTAGACTCAGGCCGGACAGCCATGGTCTCGTCAGAATCAACATGTCTGATAACCTTCTCGTGTCCGACAATACCTACACTGTGAAGGAAAAGCGCTGCCAGCAGCGCACCTGTAATTACGGTAACCGTCAATGATAAGCTCTCGACAATTTCGCAGTACTCACCCATCAAGGCAAATGCAGCAGAGGTCCATTGCGCATCTTTATACCCCACGAGTTGTGCGGACATGGGAGCGTGGGTGTTAGCGTTTACGGTGACGCCCAACTTGGCAGATTCGTTATCGACCACGGTGTTGAACACGATCGTGGATATAGTTAAACCGAATGCGGTGCCGATCTGATCAAAACATGTCAGTTTAGCATAGCACAGCTTTAGCCACTTCACGCTACTTGCCTGTGTCATAGTTTGGAATAACGCTCCGGCCACGCTTTGTTCGTGTGGGTGCGAGGTTTTGGCCACGAAAATTGTACCAGCGGTGTATACAAAGTCAACACCGAACACGATAAGAACTGTGGATGGGAAACAGAAGGCCCAATATGTTACAAACGGGTCGATCAGGGCAAATAGGATGGCAGCAGTCGCTGTCAATAACAATCCGCTGACTGAACTCTGAGTCAGTTTCACATGTTAATATCACACACAAACACACGTGCCTATAAAGATAACCAAGGGCAGTTTAGCAGCGACCATAGCCACGAAAAAGGTGCATAAACAGCCGACAATACACATGGGAATGAATCGGACCATGGTTTCGACTGGTGTCAGGAACAGGTAGTTTTGATAATACAGCTAGAGCGGAGTCAGCTATATCGTTATCATGGGCAGCGAGACATGAACATACCTGTACCCAGAAGCTCCAGCCAGTGAAAGCACTCCAATTTAACAATGCAATAACAAGAATGACAGCCATTCGACCCTTTGCTCTAGTCCAGAGCGAGAGGCTCATAAGCGGTGGCGGTGTCCACATAGATGTCGCTCTTGATGGATTCTCGTCGAGGATTCGTTCCAGCCTCCACTCCCAAACCAGGAATAGCGCAACCATGATGATCCCGATGATAAGGAAGGCAATGATATCTGTCGACGATTTTAGCCCATGATCGGCGTGGCATGACAAGATGCTTACATGGGGTCTTCCAGCCATCCGAAGCGATTTCTCCTTGACCGAGTACGAATATAATCAAAATCAATCCAATTGTGATAAGCGAAGCGCCGATCCAGTCGATACGTTTGACAAGTTCTTCCGATGGGACATCAGCATCGAATGAAATGAGACCGGAAACCGCAGTGAGAGCTGAAGTCGCTGCAGCCGTATAAAATATAGAGCGCCAATGCGTCCTGGGTGACATTGTGAGATGTAGAACATACAACATGTATCGGCAATCATGACGCACGAGGTTAGTTGAGTCAGGACACCGCCCATGAGCATGCCAAATGCGCCACCGACAGGAGCACCCGCTGCAAAGGTAGCGAATGCTATTGAACGTGCTTTTGACTGTGGAAACGCGTGCGCTAGAATACCGAGCTGAGAAAGTGAGTGAGTAACTGTCCATCAAAAACATCTGAGGAGAACTTACTGCGGATGGTATTATAGCTGCGCTTCCAATGCCTTGGAAGCCACGCAAGACGGCGAGAGTGAGAGGATCTGTGATTACATTGTGAGTGGACAGAGCACGCGCGATGATTTGAAAGGCATGCCAACCTTGTGCGAAGCCACAACCAAGAGAAAAGGCAGCCTGGCAAAGAATACCGCATATAAACGCCCTTTTTCGTCCATAAAGGTCTGCCAATCTGCCGAAGAACAAGAGAAGGCAACCCTGACACGAGGTAAGTTACCTTCAAGTTGTGAAGAAAGACAAATAGAAGTAGCAACGCACAGAACTGAGAGAATAGGCGGATACGAGCCATTGAAGCTGATCATCTTCGATAGCTAGATCCTTCTCAATTGTAGGAAGGGAGATACAGACAGAGGTGGTATTATATGTCTACAGTGAAAAAATGTTACAAAGGATCAGCGAGCGAAGGTAAGGACACTTACATTAATGAGCATCGCGGTGGTACAAGTGATAACAATAAAAACGGAGCGCATAAGACTGCGTTGGACGCCATGGTCCTTTGCCGTCTCGATGTTACTTAGTGAACGGGCAAGCCTGAGTTCCTTGCCAGAAGGAGAGGCCAGGTTCAACTCCTTGGACATTACTTTTCGTGATTCCCTGTTAAAATGAACGGTGCAGGGGAGGGACGGGAATGCAAGAGCCTAACGGTGGTACCCAGCCAGGGACATTTGGGTTTTATACTAGGTCGCATCGCCGCGAAGCATTCGGAACAGCCTGGAGCGTGTTTATCACAAATGCCGCCCACTTTGCGAAAACCTTGATTCGGCAGGTGCCAGGCATGGCATCGTGCAAGCATTAATCATTCGGGTCTCGGTCGAGAATCTTATTACCTAGTCTTTTAAACAAGTCTACACTGACTCGCGGCCGGCGATGACATACAATTACATTCCTCACGCTGGTACCACGTGTGTAACCTTAATTGAATATACGTACGGAAGGGCATGCATTAAGGGTGCCTATCGTCCCTACAGGAAAGTCCCCAAACCCCACCTATCACATCTATCACCGCAAAACTCACCTTTGCCACATTTTACAATGATCTCATACTAAGATTGAGCGGGGATACCGATGCAGATATATTGCGATAGTGCGTGAAAACAAAACCATATAAAAAAATTAACGTATAAGATGATGCTTAACTCGGAGCAAACGCCTCGGCCATGATATCCTTTCACTCCTGAATCTTCGCAAGGATCTCCGAATCCTTGAACAAAAAGTATTCCTACAAACACACAGTTAGCAAGAACAACACCAATCCATCAGAATAAAAACCGACTTCATCCCCTACTTTGATCGAATTCCCTCCCCAACCAGGAAGTAACACCCGGTCGCCAGCCTTAACCTGAGTAGGAACGATATTCCCATTCTTATTAGGCGCTCCAGGACCTACGGCAATCACAGTCGCTTCGGGTAAGGGCGTAGTGGTCGAAGATGAGGGTAAGAATATCCCAGAAGCTGTTTTCTGCTCCACCACACCGCGTCAGAATGATGTATAAAACACGTCATGATTTTTTAATACGTACAGTGTCAGGTTTGAATCGCTGGACCAACACACGGTCGAGCAGAGGAACGACAGCTTTAATGGTTTTGAACGTTGCTTGAGCAGCCTGGGACACGTCGACCGTCAGCATTCGCGTAGACTCGCATCGATCATCTCGCGTTCACTCACCATGGTTTGAAGTAGAAAGCTGGAGACGAAGCGGGTGGGCAAAGCTAAAGAAAAAGTTGTGCACACAGAACTTTGCCGATTTTTCGGCCGTTTTATTTGGTCCAGGCAAACATCTTCTCACCAGCCACGTGGTCTCATGGACGCGACGCGTCTTGGAACTTCGCCGAAAATACCAGAAACAACAATTTTTTCAAGTCTATCTCGTGAAATTCAAACACACCCTATAGCTCAAACACCTTTCACCTCCCATTAATAAATTATGATTTGATGAGATGTAAATCTACTACAATTGCAATGCCAGGCAGAAAAAAATATAATAGTCGTACGTTGGTAGTACTTGCTCGTAATGCAGGTATGTATGTACTATGTATATATGGATGCACTAATGAAAGAAAGACGGGCAGTTATACGGAGTAATGCGCGTTGTAGGCAGGGTTGCGCGTTGTAGGGTGCGCATGCGTAGGAGGGGGGTAACGTGCTTGTGTGCACACGTAAATGTACACGTGAAAGCATCTATGAGCCGAGCATCGTGCCCTTCACCCCAGAACCATATCATCACCACCAGGAGGCGTCAAATCCCACGTCTCCTGCCCACGCCCCCCATCCTCCCGGACCTCCCCACCACGTCTCCTCAGAGGCGGTTGCCACCCAGAAAGCATCATCCTTGTCTCCCTAAGCATACCCGTATCCATAGCGCCAGAGACAGTCTCTGCCCTCCTTCGATTCGTTATCGTTCCAAATCCAGGTCCCGATGGACTCCCTCGTCGTGGTGGAGGAATAACAGGCTGAGGCTGATTGGTAGGAGGAAGAACAGCACCGCGAGGTCGCACAGTCAATTGGGCCGCGACAGGTGGAGGATTCACGGGCGGGTGCAACATATGTTGCTGAACGATATGATTAGCAGCAATCGTTCCTACAATCCGTTCGCGCTCCCGCAATTGTCGTTCCCTCTCTGCTCTTCGCTCCGCGCGCGCCTGAGCAGCTTCAGCAGCAGCGACAGATGCAGGCGTCTCTCCATCATCCTCCCCATGACCATGGTCCGTACCGTGTTGTTGCTCCGTAGGTTCCTCAGCTTCATCTCCCTCCTTCACACTACACCAGAACCTGTGCCCTTCGCTCCATGCCATGCTCTGACACTCCTTGCCACAATATTTCGCTTTTCGGCATCGTCTACATTTTGCAAACTCTCGCGGATAGGTCTCCCAGCGCCCACACAGCACTATACTCACTTAATATCAATTCACTGGTAGGAAACATATTACTCACTGTTTGCACATTGCCGTATTCCGCCCCGACTATCGTCCTTCCGACATGCATTTCGCATGATCACACCCGCCCAGTAGGATATTTCGGGAGGAAGCTTTGGTGGTGGGCTGGGCAGCTCGCTCTCTGTCATGCTGGGTCGGAAAGTAAACCGCTCTACGAGAGAAAATACATTCGTCATACGTTGGGGCTGCACCGGAGTGGTAAGCGGCGCTTTCTCCTTCTCCTTGCCCCGTGCAGTAGCAGATGCAAGTGCACGGAAGAATCCATATTGTTCTTTCGCTGGTGGCGTAGGTGGAAGGGCGGTGACAGGAGCGGAAATATTCCGCGTCCCACTGGGTCCAGCGATAGGTTGCTGTTGAGGACGAGGACTAAGGTTAGAAGCCGCAGGATGGAATGATGGGCGTTGCTTATAAAATGCCTGTCGCACATGCGGATATTTGCTGAGATAAGCGAGCAGCTGGAGACTAAAAAGCACGTCTTCGTTCCTGAATGGACCTTGGTCGGGATCGCGGTGCTGGTGGTGATGGCTGGGAGTGCGCATTGTGTGTATGGTGGCAGTCGGGGTAGGGTGCTCGCCACGATTTGCAGCTGCACCCTCGCGGGCAGGTTCTTCGCTATGCGAAATATTCGGTAAAATAGGAGCCGCGGGAAGGGGAACAGCCGTGGCACGGGGCGTTGCATCTGGGGCAGTGCGAACTCTCCGATCAGCCAAAGGAATATCAACTCCACGGAGACCTCGCGCAGGAATTGTCTCATCCATGGCTCCTGGTGCACCAGGAGGCGCACCCATCGCAAAATCATCATTCGGCTCCAATGATACAATACCGTCCTCCACACCCACTGCCATTCCATCTCCACCCTGCTCATGGTGAATGATAATATGCGCGTCCGCATTTACCTGGAGAGGTGCAGGTCCTGGGACTACATCTGAGACTATACCCACAGCACGGCGTGGACGCTGAGTGAGAGTGATCGATCGTGCAGGCTGGCGTACACGGGGTGCCAATACAGGGGGAGCTGCACCGTCATCAGTGTCCTGCGACATATCGATGTCTGCGTCACCATCATCCTCAGTTTCTGTCTCAGTTCTTGAGTTGTCAGTGGATTCGTCAGGTGATGTGGTGGTAGGGCGGACACGATGAGCCCTTGCACGTGTTGTGGTAGGTGCGATTACAGGATCATCCCAAACACGGCGAGCAATTATGGTGCCACTGCGCTCACGAGCATTGACCAGGACAGTTACGGTGGGTGTATCTGTACCTTGAGGTGTAGGATTAATAGATGTTTCAGCAGATGTATCTGCCTCATGAGATGATGATGACGAGTGTCGTGTATAATAAGGTCGTTCGCGCGCAGCCACTTGTACTTGGACGGGGGCAGGTGTTTGGTCCAGATGCACAGAAACATTCGAATAGGAAGGTTCGGTGCTGATATCCGCCATTGTTGTATCCTAAAAAAGGATCAGCAATGAGATGATATGGAACACAAAGACCGACATCTTGATTTAGATCGACACGGAAGTCCGTGCGGTTAGCGGCATCGGCGGCGATTTGGCGTTGGAGTGCGCGGTGGAGCTGGGTTGCTTCTTCTCGCTGTCTTTGTTCCTGAAGTGCGGCACGACGGGCGAGGCGATGCTCGCGAGATTCACGAGGTAAACCGGATGCGCTTGAGCTGGGACCGATGGCAAATCCTTTATGAGCTAACCATGACTCGAGAATACAACCGACTACTTCGAGGGCACCAGCCTGGACGATGCGACTCCGGATCGGCTCGCTGCCCCTTATACCGATGTTAACGATACTCTGAAGAGCCAAGCTAAATCGATAGGCGGCGTGCTTGTCATAACTTGCAGGGTTGATTGTTGGGATGAGCTTTGGGGGGCGTGAGTTTGGAGGAGAAAGACCGTAGATGTAACCAGGGTTCTCTGGTGGAGGAGGACACAAGCAGTAATCATAAAGAATGCGCATGAGACGTTCGATTGCGCCGTCCATTGTCATAATCTCGCGTATTCGAGCTGAAGTTGAAGTTAGATATGTAAGATGGTGTAAGGAGGTGAATAGTGGGAGTGGCGAAGATGTATCGAGACCTGAAATCAACTTAGACTTGAAAAATCATAAATAATTGAGCTGAACCAACCTCGTCTATCGTAGCATTGGGAGGTGATACAGACACAGGCTCTATTCTGTGCGGGAAAAGCATGATTTGATTCGCGCATGACGTACGAGTCGACGACGACGAGTGTTATCGTAAGTGTTGTTACAAGCGATTAATCGGAACAAGTGATGAATACTCTGTTCGTGTCCGCTGTGTTCGGCGATGAGCTCGAGGGATAGAAAGGAAGGAATGTAAAGATGGGGTTTGTGGTTGAGGCGTACGATGACTGAGACGTTCCTTGTTTGTAATTGTTGTCCTTGTGGCATTGTTTCCCATTCCACATCATGATTTTGATGATTATAATCCAATCTATTGGTTGCAATCAAGTTTCGCTCACACGCAACCCGACGCAGATATGACATGGTAATATATATAAAATTATTGGGTATAGCATTTTACATTATAATGCACTTGTCCTTCGTCTTCTTGCTTTTCCTACTAGCACTATCCTCGTTCTTCCGTTTCCGTTCCTCCTCCTCCTTCTGCCGAATCTCCTGCTGTTGCTGCCTCCGCTTATATATCTCATGAGACCGCGCGTCTTCTTCCGCTTGTAGTTGTCGTGCTAATATCACACTGTACAACTCGTATCTCAGCAATTCATCTTGGAAACGATCACATAAATCTTACTCTGGGTTTCCTTCCATCTCTAAGGCATGCAATGCGCTTTCCGCCGTGTGTCCAGCGAAATCGCCCCCCACAGGTGTCGAACGAACAAATTCCGAGTCCACAAACGTCGACCCAACTCCGTCGACATCTTCTAAACGCTCCCATACCACCGACGGCTCTTGCAGAAATACATGATCCGTAACCAAACTGTAAAGTGACGAGTCCTCTCCTTCTCGTTTATGCAGCACGGAAAGGTGCGAATTTCGGAACAGTGCAACGAGCGACCCAGGTTTCAATGTCGATGCAAGCTGAAACAGCCCATGATATGTCAATTGAGACTTGGTACTATCCAAGAACGCTTGTGTCACCAGCGCTAATAAACTTATCAGCAATAAATCTCGCATAACAAATTAAACCATACCGTGTTCGATCTTCTCTCTATCTTGCTCTGAATAATTATCACTAGCACTACTCGGGCCCGCATAACCACTCGGCCCGCTCCCCGCTTGACTACCTCCTACTTCTCCTTCACCCCAGACATCCCCACTCAACAACCGTCCACTCGTGATATGATCCGCATCCGCAATGAGTGTGACAGCAGTATCATAATCACGCACATGCTGCAACACCCTGAACTCCTCGCTGTCAGGGTCTACAAGCCACCCATGCACGAGCTCTATCCCTGCCTGCTCGAACAACTTCAACTCCCCACCCTCCCCTGCAGGTCGAAACGACGTGGCGCCTGTGAAGACAGGGTTGAGGTCGAGGCCCTCTAATATCACATTAGTTTCACTAATTATTGTTTAGAAGGAAGTGGTACGAACTGGTGGTGCTGGGCATGATCGAGAGGGCAGCAGATACATCAATATCCGGACAGCTCATGAGGAGATACTCTCCTACGAGCTGCGCAAGGAACTCATACGACACCGTTCCCCGTTCATACGGTAGGATCTCGATCTGTCCTCGCAGTATCAGGATATTGCCTACACATCAGTGCACTACCTCAGCGTCGACCCTCTGTCAGAGCATGAGCAACACTCACAAATAGCAATGAACGAACATGGTCTGTCAAGCGACAATAAGTATGGTACAGTGTGATGAGTATGTGGACCCTGAAGCACATGCCGCAGCACCACAATATTACAAGACACGCACCCATTGAAATTCTGTGTTATGATCTTTAATCTTCGCTTTGTTTCCGTGCTTCCAAACGCGATTTCCTTGAGGTACCAGACGTCTGCTCTTGATACATGGAGGGTATCAGCGCGCTCTGTCATGAAAGCTATAGTTGGGGTAGTAACCAAGAGGCACGAATGCCGAAAGGGCCCGGGCCCGACGGGGCCCGTGGCGGTGCAATCCCGGTAACCAAATGGTCGAATTTGAAATTTGATTTCACGCAAAGCAAATCATCGAGTTCTTTTAGAATATGGTGAGCCAACCTGTCGCATGTAGCCACTGCTCATTGTTCTGTAGAATCCAAATTTTATCGTTAGTGCAGATGTTTGTGCTGGGACCACGCCTCATTTTCTCAGCGTTCGGGAATACCACGCCAAACTCGTGGCAGACTCCGACGCAGAACATAGCTTGAATTCGATTGTCTTTCAGGAGCATGTGCATATATCAACTAGCAGTACTGTATAGGGACATCTTTTCCGAGTGGTCTGCAGGGAGGAGATATTTGGTCGAGGATCCGTCGTGGTATCTATATGGTGTTTCGAGGTATATTTAAGTTTTGGATTATGTAGACAATCCCATTTCTTGTTGCATCGCTACTGGAACTTAGTGAACTGCCAGCCCACACTTGTACCAAGTGGCAAGCCGAAATACGATAATCAGCATAAACTGACTCTACGTGTTTGTAGAATTTTGCTGTCCGAGCACAGATGATGAAGGAGCGATGAAGGATGATGCACGAAGTCCAGATAGTTGATAGCCCATTAGTACGAGGCTGAGATTCGTTTTGATCCATCAGAGCCATGGAGAAGGAAAACGAATGAATCGCGCGGCGCAGACTCATGGTTCGACTGCCACCAATGAGCATCGCAAGGAGATAAGGTCTGCTGAGCAAGGAGTATGTCACTACACGGTACTGTTAGTTGGTACATGTACATGCTCCTGGAAGACAATCGAAGTCATGCTAGTGTCTGTGTCGCGGTCAGCCACGAGATTAGCATGACATTCTCGAATGCTAAGGATGAGGCGTGGTCCTAGCACAAACATCTGCACGCTAAATGAAATTCGAAAAGTACCGATGAGTATCTGAGCTCCAACAGAATTTAAATTCTAAAGACATGATGAGCAATGGTAACAAGCAGATATCAGGAAAAGATCGGCGCACCGAAAAGCCTGGAGAGTAACTAGCAAACTCGAGGCCAGTGACACAAGCAAAGCTAGCACATGCGGAGCTTGAGAAAAGATAATCACATTCACATCACCAGCTCACCTTGCGAAATAAAGCACGTGAGATTTTATCAGCACTCTAAAACAGTCCCCAACGGTCGATTCTGTCGATCGGCGGAATTGTCGCAGGTCATGGAACTGTTTCACGGCAACCCAGACCGCAAGACATAGCGCGAGGACCTCCCAAACGGTGTAAAGCATCCAAACCATTGCAGACAGTAGCTGGACATCCTCATCATATGTAGAACTGCAGATAAATGTGCCCGAGATTATCCACTCCTCTGGTGATTGTCCAATGAGCTGCGTTCTTCAAGTCAACGAGTAAAGCTCACCCCATACGATATCCTTGACTGCTATGACCTCGATTACTCCGCAGGCAATGATAATAGCCAGAAAGGTAATAACAAGGAAGATGAATATCATTCTAGATCCCTGGTACATGGCATGCAAGCGAACAATCAAGACGACTTGTATCATGTTTGAGTTAAATCAATGTCACAGATGTATTGCAGCTGGGCAACCCACCGCCCAACATGGAAGGTACGATCACACTTGTCCAATTCAGTGCATCGTGCATAATATTGCCTGAAACACCCAATTAGTGATCATTCTCTCCAGGATTAGTATTAAACACTCCAACTTACACCTATCGAGTGATTATTTTGAGCCGAGTTCAATATTCAGGATCTCACCCACCCCTACAAATAAGATATTGTTTGGATGGGAATGAAATGGTTGTATGATACTCACTGCAGTTGTCAGCGAGATGAATGGAGCAGATACTGTGCCTTCGGTCAGAAGATCAAACACAGGGCATATGAGACATACCCAAAACATAGATACTAATTGTCAGAGATGAACTATTAGCAAGATGCCAAGTTGTTATCCTCGACACATACACAGAAAATGGTATTCCATTATAACGTATCTAGAACATTCTGGAGTCAGCATAACTTGTCGACCACGTTATAGCGCAACATGAGGTGGTACGAACAACCAAATACAGCACAGTAATCAGAGACCAGCGTTGTCTCTGTCGCAAATTCATTTTATTCTCCTGTTTTGCTTCTCATAAGGGACTCTGTCACTCACCCAGATCAGTTCAATCTATGTCACTTCTTTTAGCGAGTTTACATCCAGCGATAACAACGACCTACCTCTTGTCCAAGCGTTAGTACTGGAAATGTTGGAATATTCTCAGCAGTCACGGTTTTTGAACGCTGTTCTGCTCACCCCAATCGTATACCACCACAACACCAGCGGCGACTGTGAAACTGTAAGTCAATGTTGGATCTAGGCATGTTGACGAGACTGACCCGTCCAATAGTTGAAAACAATATCTGATTTGATTATCGGCCAATAACTGGGACCATTTAAAACTATGGTCATATTTGAGGGGTGACTGTGAGCGAATAGGGAATGTTTGTGGTGACGTTCGTGCTTGAATCTTGATATACCACCGTCCAGTGCTCAGCGCTCAGCTGCGCTCATACTTAAATCGGAGTTCATGGTTGCATGGTTGCATGCTGGCGGTGCATCAGCACTAAGTACGGTGCGAAATCAAGTAAAAAAGGAAGCTCCATGATCAAAGTAGACTCATGCACATCGGGGTTATCGATATTTAGGATAGGTTCAAATGTTATACAAAATGTGAAGAAAATATTTGAAATTTAAACTAACATGAAACTAGGTAACAACTTCAAAATTTGCTAGTCATAAAATTTTACGTGTCGATGATCTAAAATATCAAGCATCCGCAACCAGTCCACATGTGATCTACAGTATGACTGCCGCGTGCTCTTTTGACGGTGTTGTGGGTATCTAGAACGCTAGTAAGTATCACACCAGTTGGACGTCCGGCCATGTCAGTCAGTGCCAACATTGGCAGCCTGCAGCACAACCAGAGACAACAAAGGCAGTTGCAGTATTCCCTATAGTGTTCGTATCATCGTCGTGCCACGTATTACCCAGCTCCTTCAGTAGCTCTTGCGTGAGATCGTCCGATTCGAGGAGATGTGAGCGCCCAACAACAACCAAAACAGGTTGGCGCATAGATACCTTCAGACAGCGGAATAGAGCGACATCGATGACCAATGCTCGGAGAATGTGATACAGGACAGGGCAGCATGAATTGAGGAACATATATGGGACGAGGAACGCGAGTTGATGTATTGGTCCCAGAGGATGGTATCAACTGTCTCGAATTCGAAGCGTACTTGTCTGTACGATATGCTTGGCATAATGACAGTCTACAATAATTGTATCAGAAAAAAAAGACAAGCACATGCAGGCAACGTACTGATTGAATATGCATTCCATGGTATTCCGTTTAATCACTGTCTTCCTCCTCTGGGCATAGGATCAGCGGCCATTGAGCTGCAACGTGCTCAACGCCACTTTTCGACATCCGCACTACCGTCGCACTAATTCCAGGATCGATCCAAAACTGCGTCACAAACTCAAGCGCCAGCCGATCATCCGGACCACCAAAAAAAGGGAAAAATACGTGCGGCGCACTCCTAGGACGAGAGAATTGCCCGAGTCGACGAACAGGGCAACATCCATATTACTCTCTACTAATGTTCTACGTACAAACTGCGGGTGAATCGTGGCCGATTCTAATGAATTCGGTTTGATCTCCGTGCTGTGTGGATTGTGCGGGTCTTCAGTCAAAATGTACGATGGCGGGAGCCATTGTAAGAGGATGGGCTTGGATCCATATTGTGTCGCATGATGGGAGATAGTTTTTGACTAGTCCTCATACGGGACGATAGAAAGTGAAATTGAAATGCATATATCATTGAGCTCTCCAAAGTGCGGAATTCACACATGTATCAGTTTGTTGAGAACTTGGGATAAAGGGTGACGGTAGTGGTAGCCGCCAGAATTCTCGACATGTGATCGAATTTGTCGAGGAAAACAGTGAAGCGGGAGCGCCATAGTTGATCCTCAGTCATGCAAGACGGCAGTCGCCTATATCTTCATCCTTGTCTTCAATTGACCCGTGTGAAACGCCTTCAAATAGCGCACGAACCCGGCGTTCAGGATTATATAGAACGGAGACCAAGGGTGTGATTATGGAAGTCAGGACCAGAGCTTCGAGGACAAACATCGAGAACACCCTTCTGGTGAGAATGCCGGTAGAGAGTCCGATGTTGAGAATGATCAATTCTACCGGACTAAAAAAGATCGTTAGGACCACGTATTCTAAAGGAAATCAGACAACCGACCCTTTGCAACACATCAACAATCCAACAGTGCTTGACTCTCGCCAACTCATTCCGGAAACTCGAGTGGAGATCGTACAGGTACTGAATTTTCCAGCAAAGTGTAGGCATATGATTGCGATGGCGAGTCCCCAAGTCGTACCTGCCGGAAGGATCAGCAGATGATCAGTGTAGGTCATTATCGGTAGGACAAACCATTATTAAGCAATCTAAGATCGGCATTCAACCCGGAGAGCGTGAAGTACTGTAGAGTGGTGAGTCATATTGATCGCGGAAAATTCAGCGCCCATACCAGAGGTAAAAACACAATCGTCACCACATCTTCAAGTTTCTTCGTCAGCGAGATGGCAAAAGTTCCTTTACGGGGGACAATAACTCCCCCCAGGAACGCACCTAAATACGAAATAAGACTGACTTCATCACAACAACTCAAATCGCTCACCAAAGATTGCACTGATCCCTACAATATCCGTGAAAAACGCACATGCCCAAAACACGATCACGTTAATAGTCATGAAGAATATCGTAGAGCCGTTCTCCGAACTTCTCGTGAACTTGGCAAATCGCATCAGCGCGATTCTAACCGGCCACATGAGAAATACTGTGAATGCCACGAATGCCAGCAGGATCCATAGAGCTGTAATCCCGGAGGTCTTATTGACAAGAGCCACGGACAGTGCCAACAGACTCCAACAAACTATGTCGTTGTACATGCCAGTTGACAGGGCAACGACGCCGACCGTTGTATCTAGGAGTCTCAATGCGGTGAGGATGCGACAAAGAACGGCAAAAGATGTGATAGAAAATGACAGGCCAGTGAAAAGCATGAAGTACGTAAACTCGACAGGAGGAACGAAGTTGTGGTATAATGGCACAGAAATGGCAGCACCGAGACCAAATGACAAGGCCGTGGTGGAGAATGCGATGGGTAGAGATGAGCGCGCATTACGCGTGATGACATTTGCGTCAATTTGAAGCCCGACCGTGAAGAAAAATAGGCAGACGCCAATGTTGGCAGTTAGCGAAAGATATTGGAAGGATTGAGCGGGGAAAAAATGCTTTGTGAAACCAGGGATTTGTCCCATGGCAGTAGGGCCTATGAATGAATGAGAAACTACCAGCACAATGTGAGAAATGACCTGACCGAGGAGAATTCCACCAAGTATTTCAGCAACGACTTTTGGCTGTCTGATCTTGCCTAACCCCAGTGATAGAAATTGCCCCATCATAATAATTATACCTGCAATCGATTTAATGCTACAGACGCACTTGAAACAAGAGATGCTTACACATCTGGATTATCCATAGCCTCAGTGGATCAGAAGTAGTGAATGCTGTGGTATCTACTCCAGCCTGCAGTGCCCGTTAATTGTGCATGGACGGAGTGTCGCAGAGAAAACCCTCACCTGACCCGCGGTCTCACTCTTCCAGATCCGAAAAATCCAAGCATCCGGGAACATAGACATGAAGGAAATATAGATGCGACAGAAACCTCGAGTAGTCTGCGCTTGTAATACTAACCGCAAGAGCGGAGTTCCATCGCCACCCCAACACAACGTAGCCTAGCTGCCTTATGGTAAATGTTTCCTCCTGTGGTCTCCTATGAGATTGCCAAAGAGGCAGATATGAATCAGGGTGAACTTCTGTGTGTAGGGCTGGGAAGTTTGCCTCGTGGCCATATGGCGTCCGCAGTACGAATTTGATTTCGGGACATGTTTACGGTACAGGTAGTGCAATTGTACTCAACGATTCATTCCCGCCACCTGATAATTGGTATGACCGAATATATTGGGTGAAGCTGGTCCTCGCACATCCTGGCCCGTTTACCTGCTAGCCAAGGCATCGTAATAGCAATCACCATAACTACACATCCGGTCGTTCGTGAGATGGAGGGCGGAAAATTGAAATTGGCTCCAATGCCCGTGGCATTGGCGTCTCGTAGCCTAGTAGGCTAGTGTCATGTCACCTGGGAGGCAATGCACGCCTGAACAGTTGGCGTGTGTAGAGTGATGGCAAATGAACACTAGTACTTGTGGGGACCAGCGAATGTTAGCGCTGAGCGCCATGAAGCAGCGCAATAGATAGGCTTAAATGAGCAAAAAAATATTTCCGGCAGACGCCGGTCGCATCCTATATATGCCGATCAAGGACAACGAATTCATCGTATCATACTGAATTCAATTCAGACTTCAACGCGGACGGGGGCCACCACAGTGACTGGGAACCAATCCGCCAAGGTAACCGTGAACTCGACTGTTATACAAGTAGTGATGCGGTGGTATTAAACCGCTGCTACTAAGATCGAAAGACATTAGATAGTACCATATACACAGTACAGTGGTATATACACCGAGATAAGAAGCAATAATCTCAGATATAAGTTGGACATTCCCTCACATCAAGTATCAATATTCGGAGCCTGGAGAACCACGATAGCGGATGCACATCCCGAGGCAACAAACGCAGTGGCAGGATCGCCAATGGTCTTCTTAATAACATCTTGCCCCACACAGCCTCGCTCCTCGAGGAACTGGCGCAGCTCTGATGTGTGATCCTCTCCCGCAAGGCGCCTCGAGCGCCCAACCACCACCAGAACAGGCTTATGCCCAGATGCAAGCTGGATAGCAGAATGTAGCGGTAAAGGCGATGAATACTCGGAGAATTTGATTCGGGAAAGGGCAGCTCTCAACGAGGAGGGTGTTTCATCTGAAATTTGAGAGTTGGCATATCGCGCCCACACGAAATTATTGGCAGTCTCAGATTGAAACTGCATTTCCGTGTTGGCCTGACCGTAAAAGGTGTCTTGAAAAGCAAAATTCTACAAAATATACATCAGAATATAAGCGAGAAAGAAAACCAAGATGACATACCGAAGGGACAGATGTTTGGTATCCTAGATCCGGCACATGTAAACTCGCTTTTTCCTCTAGATGAGCGAGCGACGGTCTTTCAACCGCAGCACTCTCAGCACTACTTTTTGACATCCTAACAACCGTCGCACTCATTCTGGGATTAGTACAAAGCTGCACTACGAACTCAAGTGCAAGCCGATCATCTGGACCGCCGAAGAATGGGAAAAATATGTGCCTCGCACTCCCAGTGCCGGAACCGACCGGATCGATGAAGAGCGCAACATCCGTCTTGCTCTCTGCAAATACTCTGCGCACAAACTGTGAATGGATCACAGCTGCGGACTTTGCAGTGTGTTTTGATCCGCCAAAAAAGGCTTCGAATGGATTCAATTCGATTTTTTGACCATGCGGGCCAATCAGATCTTCACTTGTATTGGACGATGGCGATAGCCACGGCAGGAGGAGGAGCTGGGATCCGTATCTTTTGGCGTGGTCAGCCACAGTGCCCGGCATGTCGTCATGAGGTACAACTGAAAGCGAGAGTGAAACAGGTATATCATTGAGTTCCCCAAAGGTGCGGAACACACTCAGGAGCGGGTCGGTGTAAATAAGGGTGTCAACCGCTGAGGACTTCATGACGTCTGAGGTACGGTCCGATAACTCAACTAAACGGAGAGCGTCCACGCTGACCTCGGGCATTTTCATCTTCGCAGATGCCCTCGTTGACGCAGTTGATCGGATAGCGGCGATGGAAGGTGATTCAGGAGAAGGCAGGCACACCAGTTGAGTGGCCACTAACATTCCGGACATGTGATCAAATTTGTCGAGGATAACGGTAAAGCGGGAGCGCCATGGTTGATCCTCAGTCACGGAAAACTTGCGATCGCTCTTGTCTTCGTCTGGATCTCCAGTTGATGCCCGTGAAACACCTCCAACTGGCGCACGAATCCGGCGTTCGGGAGGATAAAGTATAGAGACGAGGGGTGTAGTCATGAACGTTAGGACCAACGCCTCGAAGACAAACATCGAGAACACCCTTTGGGTGAGAATGTTGGCAGCAAGCCCGATATTGAGTACGATCAATTCGACGAGACTAAAGAAGATGTCAATTGAGTAGCTAACTTGAAGGAAATTGGTTATCTAACCCTTTGCAACTCATTAATGATCCGACGGTGCCTGACTCTCGCCAACTCATTCCGGATATCCGCGCAGTGATCGTACATGCAGTGAATTTTCCAGAAAAGTCCAGACATATAATTGCGATGGTGAATGCCCAAGTGATACCTGCCGCAAATTTTTATAAATAATCAATGTAAGTCATATTTAGCAGGACAGACCATCGTCAAGCAATCCAAGGTTAGTATTTAAGCCAGAGATTGTGAAGTACTACGAACGAATTAGTCTTGTCGAACGCAACAAATTCAAATACTCGTACCAAAGGTAAAAAAATGATTGACACCATATCTTCGAGCTTCTCCGTTAATGCAATAGCAAGACCGCCTTCGCGGGGAACAATTAGTCCTGACAGGAACGCCCCTACATCCTAGATAAGGATTGGATATCAGAATCATATAACATCACTCACCAAAATAGCATTGACGCCCACAATGTCCGTAAAAAACGAACATGCCCAGAATATTAAGATGGTAACTGTCATGAAGAACATAGTAGGTCCGTTTTCCGTACTTCCTGTGAATCTGGCAAACCACAGCAGCGCGATTCTGACCGGCCACATGAGAAATATTATAAATGCCACGCATGTCAGCAGGATCCATAGAGCCGTAAGCCCAGATGTCGCATTAACGAGGGCCACCGCTAGTGCCAGAAGACTCCAACCGACTACATCATTGCACACGCCAGCTGACAGAACGACGACGCCGACCGTTGTGTCTAGAAGCTTCAGTGCGGTGAGGATGCGACAAAGAACTGGAAAAGCGGTTATGGCAAACGACACGCCAGTGAAAAGCATGAAGTTTGTAAACTTGACAGAAGAAGGAATGAAGTTGTGGTAGAGTGGCACAGAGATGGCAGCACCGAGACCAAAGGACAAGGCCATGGCAGAGAGTGCAATGAACACAGATCTACGAACACTACGCTTGATTATGCTTCCGTCGATTTCAAGACCAATTATGAAGAGAAAGAGGCAGAGGCCAATATTGGCAACGAGGGAGAGATATGGGAGAGATTGAGGGGGGAAGATGTGCTCGGTGAAACCAGGTATTCGTCCCATTGCAGTAGGGCCTACGATTAAATGAGCATCTGTTTAGCACGATATGAGAAATGACCTGACCAAGGAGAATTCCACCAAGGACTTCAGCGATGACTTTCGGCTGTTTGATCCTGCCCAAACCAAGTGACAGCAGCTGCGCCATCATGATAATTATGCCTGCAGCTGGCTTAGAATGGTGTTGTAGACTTGTAACAGAATATGCTCACCCATTTGTATTATCCATAACCTCAGGGGATCTGAGGTGGTGAATGTTGAGGGATTTACTCCTGTCAATAAGCCGCCCTGAAGCGTCCTTGAGTTGTGCACAAGAAGTACGTTCTAGAAGTAACTTTCACCTGGCCCGCAGCTGTTGCCCTCTTCCAGAGATCGGACGCAAGAGTGACGACTGTATTTGAGGAGTCAGCCATCCTTGGGATGTCCTAGTAAGTGACCTCAGGCTCGTAGGTGATATCTGAGACACGAAAGGCTTTGGAGAGTGATCATCTTGCGAGAGCGGAGTTTATATACAAATACTAACTTACTAATGATTCTCCATCTACGTATTCACGCTGGAGCCTCAGTTGATTCGGTTCAGAATCGTTTTAAGCGGATCAAACGTGTTGATTGCGTTGACCTGCCGAGTCAGGCACTCATGAGGTATAGCTGTCTCCCTACTAAAGATTGCGCAGTCCTACCCCTGACTTTTTCGCTTTCCGTACAGTGAAACAGATGCACCACAAAATTAATTGAATCGCTTCCACATCCAAAGTTATCCAGTTACTTTCTCCAAATTCGTATAATTTGTCTATACTCAAAAAACACACCAAAGTTTATCTTCT
The DNA here is from genome assembly GCF_016758785.1 of Suillus bovinus. Lineage (NCBI taxonomy): Eukaryota > Fungi > Basidiomycota > Agaricomycetes > Boletales > Suillaceae > Suillus > Suillus bovinus. The sequence continues at coordinate 132,062 of NW_024542084.1, read as the reverse complement.
TACTAGCCTAATCCGGAAAGCGGTTCGGTGTCCCCCACGCTGCCAGTCACCAAAACAACGCGGTTGTAAACCGAGACAAGCGTTTACGAACACTGTCCAGCTGAGTTACGCCAAATGTGGCTTGTGTTCAGAACAAATTTTGACTTGTGTCGACTGTTGTAGATCATTCGGGTTCTCGGATCGAGTCGTTGAGGTACCATGACGTCATTAATCGCGGTCAAGGTAGTCAAGACTGTCGAACAACAAGTGATTAATCACGGCATATAGACTGACCGTCACGCCAACAGGCAGCCAGACAGTTTTCATGGGAACTCAGGTAAGTGGCGAGCTCGTAACACAAACCCAGCTATCTCAGTGCCATCACGAATTTCACTCTGCATAGTACTACACCACCTGCCACACGTGGCCTCACGACAGTCGACCCAATCCAAGTCACGTGCCAGCTGATAACCCAGTCCTTGGCCATGGGTCGACATAGTTCCCTTTTGCGACAATGTTGTCTCCAAGTAATAAATAACGATTTCATCTCTTTCGAAAGCTTCCGAGATAAACACGCCCAGTTTCCCCACACGCTATAACGTCTCCCGAAGCATTATCAATATCATATAGATGGTATCGCAGTTGATGACGTGCAGATCTGATACCGGATGACCAACTCTTTGCACCTAAATCTTGGACCACGCAGGTCATACGACCAACAGAAGGCAGAACAATTACTTGGTCATTCATCCAGTAAGGACTTTCAAGGCTTGGTTCCTGTGAGTTTCTTGTTGGTCCATGTCGCGATCAGTGTTCGCGATGTCGAGCACTGTCGCAATCAAGTTGGACTCTCACTTTACAGCACGTCGAGTGCGTGGCAAATCAAATGTTCATTGTCTATTCCTGATTTATTCATGAATCATGATACAGTGATATCTATCTATCGCTAGCCAGCTGGCATCCCCTATGCACAAGATAGGCATGGGGTGACGCTCTAGTATACTTCTAAATACTACATACGCAACACGCGATGTATGAACAGGTGCCATAAATTGGCAAAAACTCGTGTATACATACCGCTCGAACAGTAACTTGACGCAACTGTGGCGTGTCATGCTGTGATATCGGGTCTGGCCTCCCCTTCAAGGCATAGCTGGCTCAGCTCTCCGCTGCTAAGATGTAGCTCTTGAACCCTAAACGCGCTGCAATGATATAACTCAACAAGACATCGGAGACCATCATCAGAGGCTCATTACCTAGGGCAGGCAGCCAGACTTCTCGCAAGGTCCCGTGCCTCTTCGGCTATATGTGTGCGTAAGTCCCATTTACAGGGGAATAAGTTGAGCTTCGTCTAGATCTTCCAGTATGACCACACGACTCTCTCTAGACAGCAAAGATGAGAATGACACACCATGAGCAAAACAGTGAACTCACCTCCTGCAGCTGATTGTATAGCTCGAACGACAGGTTCAGGCAGATATCACCCAGAGACACCGCCCTCGAGAGACTTTCTCTCGTTCTCTTATCAATAAGCTGATACATGACGGTCCTCATTGCTTGTATGCTGCAAACATCTGAGTCAGATAGCTGTGGATTGGCTAGAAAAGACACAACTCTTACCGGCTAAGCTGTGCAACATCGCTCTCATTGCCGTATCGCATCAGCGCAGTACATTGTCGCAGTACCTCACTAGTCTGGTGATACCAGGTCTGAACCATCTCCCGGGTGCCCATCGGACAATCAGAAGCATACTCCACAGAAGCTCCATGATACACAAACTTCTGGATAATCGTGATCGACATAATAACTTGAAGTGATGAGCTTGAGGGGAAGAAAGGGTTGTTGGGTTGACTGGAGATTGACAGCCTGAGCGCGCACCTTATATCTTTCTCAGCGGAAATAACTCCAGAAGCGAAAACAATCAGGCCCCAAGGGACACAGCGTAGCAGGGAATCATGCCCACAAAAGTGGGTTTGGTAACTCTTGTACGGACCGTTCTTCTAGCTAGGAACCGTCACTAGAGATGGATGCACGCCCAGACAGTCGAAGCATCTACCGTTTGCGCCGCACTGTCATCCTTGTTCTGTTGAGACAATACTATGTATGTAGTGTTTCTATGGCAGCGCTTCAATAGGCGGGATCCTATAACCACGTCGGGGGAAATGTTATTTCGTCGTTGTGAAACGTGTTACGACTAGTGCTATTGATCAAGCGATGTTGAAGACAAAAACGATGTCGGGTCAGGCTCGGGTCCCCCCAATACTATTGGGGGACCTTCTGGGCGCTAGATGGATGCACTGACAGCTTACGTAGTAGTACGAAGAAGACGAGCGTTTTTCACACTGTCACTGGCCATGGCAACAATATACATACTAATAACAAATACAAATAATGTATGTTTCGACACATCCGCCGATACAGGAGGTATATTAATAAGAAATGGGGTATCAGTCGCTCAAGTCAAGGGTCCAAGCGGAGTGCGACGTCTGAATCCTGTCACCGAAAAGAGGATGGACGGGAGACGACAAACGTTCGGGGATCGATAGTGACAAGACAGGGATCCGTTGACGCTGCGTCCTCAGCTGCAACTGTTCTTGCTCCATAACCTTTTTCTAGACGGAAGAAATTCAATCAGTATCCTAAAATTCCACGAAATGGCCACTCATACCGTGTAAGACAGCATATCTTCGAGCCCACGCTTTATAATCCGAGCCATTCTCTCGGTTAAACAGCTAAAATACCTCAAAGATAAATGAAACCATACCGAGCATGAAGTATAGCTACAACGTACTATTTGCAACTTCGTGCTAAGGTACTGAGCTTGATAATTATATGTCTGTGCCTCGATCAGGCGCTCGTCATAGGTAAGGTGAGTGTTGGTCAAAAGTGCGTCGTTCATGTCTCCGAGACTAAACGGTACGATAGTCAAGGAGAGACCATTAGCTATCAACCGGATGCGACTTACGAAGAGCGTTGAACATGATCAGTGGCGCTGCCATACTCCAGGTAGCCCAGGCAATAGTCGAGAATAACGTTGGTGCTATCGTGCCACTTGGTAACTTCGTCGCGTTTTGGACGCTTAGGGCTGTTCCAGGAGAGGGTCATCGTTTCCAGTCGTTGTAGAGGAATACAATGAGAGGTCAAAAGCCAGAACTCACTTTATATATATTGTAAGCACAGGATGCGCGCATTGCGGATGTGGCCGTTGGACGGCTGTGGCACAAGACATGAACCTTTAGCGCTCTGTGCATTGTTTAAGCCCACCAACCAGAGCCTCGACCACCGCAAAGTCCAAATATGTAATTGATGCCGGCATCATGACCAAAAGTCACTTGTTAAGGTAAGACGTCGGGACGAGGACCGTGCACAGAGGGGTCACAGGTCATTGTGACGAAGGAAGTATGGGAACCAGCTACCATGTTACCATCGGTGCTATGTATGTGTCTAGGTCAGTATCAAACCAGCAGATCATTGCTAGCCAGCGTCCTATGTGGGATCTGAAGATGCATCGGCTTGAAGCCTCTTGTTGCAATTTGGGACAGAAGATGCAGTTTCCTCGCTTCTGAGAAAGAGCTGGGCCGCAACAGGTATATGGATCCAATGGTAAGGTGCCACCGCGACAAGACAGTGCACTTCTCGCTCCTAAGTGACGCATACGTCCGCCACATCTGACTCAGATGCAGTACTAGAAGACGAGAAGGGTTTTGACGTTACAGCTATTCACGAAATCCAGACCTTGTCTGTGGTATTACAAGGATCTCCCTTAGAATCCTAGACTATACGGATTCGGAATGATGGAGATGGATGGGTTTGACTCTTGAGGCTGGCGTAGCCATACCTGACGCCAAAGGACCAGCCCTAAACGTCACATGACCTTTTATTCCGCTGCGGATTCCCCCGAATGTAAATTTGATGGCCAACAGCAAGTAATGTACATCCCGATATGTCAACACTGCCCCACTGTGTTCCTGTACATGTCGGACGGCGGCTGCTATCATGGCGGTGAGTAATCCAGAATCAATATTACTATCTATCTATAAATTTGTCATTTTCATCATTAGTGCTGTGTCTGATCTCGTTGCTCCGATTTTCGGCCATCAAACGTCTCGTCGTGACCTTGTTCTCTAGCCGCCTTACAACTTGGAAGCTTCTCTCATAATGTCGCCGCCAATCCAGCAATTGCTCCAGGACCCTCAGGTTTTGCTTCAGCATCGAGCAGTCATCTCACCTTCAGGCCTTCAAGTTAGACGTCTGGTCCCCCTGCGTAATACTCGTCTACTGGTTGCGTCAAATCGACATTCAGTGTGCTCCTACTAGACAGTGCTATACACAACACTGCGTATATCGCGTCAAGAGAAATTTTACATTCTACTTCGAAAATAACATAAAAACCTATCCCGAGGACTTTCATCACCCCACGTCGGTGGCTCGCAAGTGGATCGAGTACAGTTTGCGGGAATTGTGTTCCATTATTGCCTTTACACAGAGTGGCGCCAGCACAATGACAAATTGGGGTGCGACAACGATGTGACGACAAAGACTATGATGAGGGCGACAGCGTGCCACAGCCCTCTCCGTCTGTTCAGACGACCCCGCTAGCTTTAATGCACGACCTACTCAAGAGCGAATGACGTTGCTGACGAATTCGCTCAGTAAACCATCTCAGTGGTGGATTAGCCATAGGAACGTCTAGTCTTGTATTTTCATTGGATCCTATAATTATCTCAGCCTGATCCCGAACGACTCATGAGCCATTTCACGCAGGGCAAACCCTTGGACTTCTGAATCGAGTACCTGGTCTGTACAGTGTCCTTCAATCTTCATTCAAGCCAGTCGACAAACGTCAAGTACTGACGATATATTAGGATTTATTTGTTGTTAAATGATTGATATAAAATGGGATTCCTTCGTATGTCGACCGTGCACTGGAGTGTTCTGACTTCCAGTTCGCTGATTACACGGGTCTGGTACGGCTGGGTATTCCCGCTCAAACGGTTAGCTGTGAGCTCTCCCTCTTAGAAGTACGTGTCAAGTGTACGCTTATTCGCCATTCAACACGAGCCAGACCTAACTTGGGCTGAAAGGAGCGTCATGAAAATCGCGCTCAGGCTGACAGCCGCAGCTCACAAGTTCATACTGACACGCATAATCAAGGACGCTAGCCTGACGATTAAACTTGGTCAACAAGTCATACTAAATGTGAATACTATCGCAAGTACGTCTATTATGCTACAGTATAGATAATTCTAGCCATTTCATCCGCAGGCATCGCAGTGGCGGCAACTTGTCACTATCTCTGGTTGACTTGCTTTAGCAAGGTGAAGTAGACGGGCGCTAATGCAATCAAGATTGAAACCAAGTGCCCTCTTGGTATATGACCTTCTCGGTTTCCGGTCCTACGGCGTTATCCTTTGAGCTGTTCTTTAGCTTCCTTTGCTCTTGGACTGGAAAACGGGAGAAATTCAGTCGCAGCCCATCATCACATCGACAATACTACTTGCATTCCATGACCGCTAGTCTTTTTTTCCAGCTTTGGTCATTCAAACCTTTCGCTTCTTGTTCTTTCTAAGCAAACAGTAAGCTATTACCTATGCTCAACAAAATCGGTCGACTCACATCCAGAAGCGTGTAGTGCAACTTTCCTACTTGATGGCTGCATTCTTCTGCTAAGGCTACACTATTCTGATCGTCGTGAGCAACACGTCCTTCGAGAAAATGAACTGCGCTGTTCATGCCCCTGAGGCTAATGGTAGTTCCAATCAGTCGTTGCAGCAAATGTGAAGTATGAAAGGAAGAGAACGTACAATGCTAGTTGTGCGCTATCTTTAGCATCTCCATATACAAGCAGAGGTTCGCAGTAGTTGAGCAGATCCTCAGTACTCTTATACCAAGCGGCGATCAAGTTACGCATGTTAATGGAGGAGCGAGTGTTGTGGTAAAAAAAGTTAGGGTTTATAAGAGGGACTCGTTCAAATCGTGAGCTGTGTCGAGATGTCAGCTGGACTCTAAATATCTGCTAGAATGGCCGTCCGAAACTTGTGGAAATGAGTCTCTTTAACACGTTGATCAAGAATATACAAGAACCAGTTTGCAGTCTTGTATATAGAACAAAAACGCAACGACTGAGCCGGTTCTCTATGGGGTTCTGCCATTGTTCTGTATGTCACAATCATGGTGGCGTGCCGACAGGAGCCCACAGCACGTAATTGTTTGCCAGCGCACTTGCCTCGATTGTACAATGCCATTTTGCACACTGCTGCCAGTTGGCAAGGTGCTGAAATGAAACTGAATGGATGATGATTGTAACCAAAGCGCAATGAATAACAAACTTGAGGATGGAGTACGACAATCTTTTCCACGGCTCTTTCTTGTAATCAGACTTGTTACCCTAACCCTTGCCAACGATACATGAGACATTCGGGATCTCACTGTGTCACTCGATCCGAGGGTGTGGCTACTACTTAGGGAGTGATACAAAAAGAAATGGGAGTAATTTCTCTTACCGGAACAAATGATTTGAAGTACCACGATGAAGTCTCGGACGATTTTTCCTGATTACCATTTCCCATGGCTACACACTATTGTAAGTTAGTACACGCTCCTCAAAAGCGATTGAAGTCATGCAGGTTGTTGTATCGGAGTCAGCCACAAGCTTGGCGTGATATACTCGCACGCTAAGGATGAGGCGTGGTCCCAGCACAAACATCTGGATATACGAAAAAATTTCGAAAATAGCGTTGGAAATCTGAACTCCCACAGAATCTAGGTCCTATAAAAATGATTAACAGTGGTCACAGGTGGATGTTGGTGACAGATCGACGTACCGAGACCTTGGGAGAGAGCTGGGTACTGAGGGCGGAGCAACAAACAACGGCAAAGCTAGCAGGCAGAGTCCTTCAGCGGAAGAAGATAACCGCATTTAAAGTACAAGCTTACCTTGCAAAGTAAACCACATGAGATTTTATCAACACTGTGAAACAGTCCCCGATAAATCCCCCTTCTCCATGTCGTCGCAGCTCACGGAAGTGTTTTAAACAAATCCAGAGTGCAAGACAAAGTGTGAGGACCTCCCATATAGTGGTGAGTATCCAGGTTATGGAGATCAGGTGTAAGTCGTTTTCTGTATAGATATAGGCACATGCATGTGTGCCGGAGAGAACGAGTTCCTCTAATATACGTCAAATGAGCCTGATTCCTTGATATGTAACTCAAGCTTACTCCCTGACATATAACTGAGTACTATTATGGCGATCACCCCGCAGGCAATGTTGACAACCAGGAAGATTGTAGTGAGAATGATAAGCATCTTTTTGGATCCCTGAAACATGGCATGTAACCGAGCGAGCGTGATGACTTGAACGAAATTCAGTTGATGGCATCGAGGTAATGCAGCAAAGTTGCTTACCGCCCAGCATTGCAGCTACGATCACATTGATCCAATTCAATGTGGAATATAAAATAGCGCCTGAAACACCCAATTAACGATCATCATCGAAGAATCAAAGTGTCCAAAAAAACTCACACCTACTGGTCATTGTATTGAAATAAGTGGTCGAACATCGCACTCACTCCTACACAAACAAAGGAACAGTTAATAGGACAGGAGTTATAAGTACCGGGGTAGGATACTCACTGCATCTGTCACCGAAGATGCTGTATGCCACAGATCAGAAGACACATATATATTGTAAAAGGAAACGCACACATCATAATATTGATGCTAAATGCGAGAGATGGCCGATTAGCACAGCGCCGTCATATTAACCCTACAAACATACATGTAATATGGTATTCCAACGTAGCGTATCTAGAAAAAATCAGAGTCAGCACAATTTGCCAGCTGCGCTTCAAGTTGTAACATGAACCTCTTACACTGAGATACAGAACAGTCATGAGGGACCAGCGTTGCCTCTGTGCCGACAAAATTGTACCATCGCGTTATCTTATGATACCGTATCCACTCACCCAGATCAGTTCAACCTATCAAAACATCATCTTTAGTGAGATGGCTGCTCCCGTGGTAATGGAACCAACCCACCTCTTGTGCGAACGTCAGTACTAGAAGTATCATAAGGATATCAATGGTCATGCAATGATATTTCACTCACCCCAATCATATATCAGCGTGGTTGATGAGGCAACTGCGAAACCGACATCAGTGTTAGAATGAGACACCATCAACATGACTGGCTTTCCACGAACATGTAAAATAGCCGGACAAACGAAACGAATTTATAATCGGCCACCAACTGGGATGGTTTGAGACTAGTGTCATTTTTCGAGGAAGGGTGTATTAGTGTGAGAGAGAAACTTGATGTTCATATAACGATGGAACACTCCCCAGATATACTACTACCTGGTACCTGTATGCGAACATCAATATGGTGGAGATGAATGTCCCTTCTCGTTGTAAAGCCCTTGATCGACTGGCACTGAAGTATTAAGATTCTCAGTAAGATGGTAGTACCGAACCAAAGTAGATTTTATTTGGGGAGCTGCGAACCCTAGTATCACTCGTGAAGAATGATTGAACACCGACAAAGGTCAAAAATGGTTGGTGAATCGTGATGTCGGGAAATTTTGTCAAATTCTCGAAATTTGCTCGCCATGCGCGCTCGATACATTAAGCTGGATGACCCCACACGACGCACCTAAGGGTCATGTTTCTCTGATGCGAATCAGAAAGCGATGCTACAACGCACCGTGACTGTGCATTAAAGTTAATGCATCGGCCCTGCACAGCACATCGATTGCACAGCCAGTTGACTGAGATTGGTCCGCTGCACTAAGTATATAACATTGCTCCTAGCGCAAGACAGAAACGAGAGGGCACATGGTAAAGAGCACAACTCCGATGGACCTGTATGGCTGAGGACTATGCAGGAAACCCAGCTACCCCCGGCCGCTAAAAAGGCGCGAGTTGACCTACCCTGAACCACTCACGTGATCACCCATGTACGCTGAATTCTTGAACAAATTATTTACGAAGAAACCATTCGGAGTGATGCGTCGCTCGAACAAATCACACAAGGTGCGCAAGGACTCGAACATTGACTACATATACACAGACCGATTATCCAGGTTCCCAATGTTAAACTTAGACCTGCTCAACCACGATCCAGTCATGCTCACCCGATGGACGCGCCATATGACCATAGCTCAGACTTCGAACTTGTCCCTCCCAATGCGAGTATGATTGACCTGTGTCCTAGACCGTTCAGGGGTGTTACGCTTTGCGCGACTGGTACAATGGATAAGGTGCGTTCATTCTGGTTTGCGGTTGTGACAAATGGCGGTGAAGTTAACAGCATGTCGGAAGGCTACCTTGTTTAAACAAGCATTTGAACTCGGCGCAACATCCACTAGCGACTTTACAGACAGAGTGACTCACTTAATAGCGAACAATCACGGTGGAGCGAAGTATGCGGTGAGACATCCACAGGTGCCTCTTGTCTTTGTTTAATCTTATTCCTACGGATGCAGTGCGCGCTAGAACGCAAAATACCCATCATGCGTCCCGAGTGGATAACAGATGCATACCATGTTTGGTTGCGTGGAGATGACGTCGACCTAGCAGAGGTGAGTACAATATGATCGCCGACATCACACTTCTCACGTCCGCAGACTGTTTCTACGCACCGCCTTCCCATCTTCTCCGGTGTCATACTCTCACTATCAGGTATTGATGACATTGAGCAACGTGCAAACATAAACCGCACCCTCACTAGATACGGTGGGACATATGTCAAAGCCATAGAACGCCCTGTCAAGGTTACACATCTACTATGTGCGGGCGACAATGAGACCGAGAAGATGCGCTACGCTGATAAATTCAACAAACGTGGTGAGGCAAAAATCCACGTTGTTTGGGAGGAGTGGTTCTGGGACTGCTTGGAATTCGGAGGACGCTTCGAGGAAAAGCGTTACGTCGTCACCCGGCCGAGGCCAGAGAGGAAGACTATGAACGAAGGTATGTACCCATCTACTCCCAAAACTTGAAAATACATTGACTCACAATAGAGCTCACCACCTCAATGCCAGTCCACGACTCTGCCCCAAGCACACATCCTTCGAATGCAATTCCTGCCGACTGCCACCTACTTAGGACGTCCGCCCCACCGAAACCAAGTCACGAACATGATATATTGGATGAGGAGGAACCTGCATCCCTTGCACGCACTCCCGTTCGAGCAGTGACGCTTCAGCTCTGGGGGAGTCTCTTACGTCCACGTGGTTTCGAGATCGATCCAGTTGCGAACAAACTTGTGCGTAGTCCTTCAAAGTCACAGTCAATAGCAAGTCCGCAGATGTCGCCGACACGGTTACCAGCATATCTTACGCCTGATGTGCGAACGAGAACTACAGATAAGGTGATAGAACCTCAAGGGAAATCCGTGATTTCGTCATTCAAACGCGCCAAGTCGTTTGCGCCGCCTGCAAAGGAGCCGATGACGCGGCAGCCGTTCAGGCGGACAACCACTATTGCAGCTCTGGGACCTGAGGACGCAGAGGGGAGCACATTACCTCGCCAACCTGAGGTGGAGGACTCTTCGATAACGACACTCTTTGCGGGTTACTGCTTCCGTCTACTTGGGGAGGCGAAGTGTGCGAATGTGCGCAATGCTATTGATCGCGGGGGAGGCGTGGTCATGGACGAAGATACTGACGATGTCGATTTCATCGTGGTGCGACTCATTAGGTGAGCTTCGACTTCCTCATATAAATGAGGCATCTCATGCAGCAGATTGCTTAGTGGGAGCAAACTCTACCAGAACGAACCTGATGAGAGATTACGCGCCAAATATCGCACAGAATGTTGGCTCGAACACTCGGTCTTCCAAGAGCGAATATGTGGACCGCACGAGAATATATCATTTAGGCCTCTTAGCCTTCCTTATCCAATACCTAGTACGTGTCATGACTGCTTTCACTCGTTTTATGTGTTGACATGATCACAGACACCGAACAAATTATTCTCAGCCTTTCTGGACTTGATCAATCTGAGCTATGCTGGACAAAACGTTTACTGCGGGCGTTGGGTATAACGCTTGCCCAGATATTCTCTCGACGTTCGACGCACCTACTTTGTCCGAGTGCTTGCGGTACTAAGTACGACAAGGCAAAAGAGTGGAACATCCCTGTCGTGGGCATGGCATGGCTAGAGGATATGGCGAAGGAGGGTAAGGTACCTGACATCAGCGAATATCTCATTGGCGACATTGGCAACCGAGTGGCAAAGGGTAAGGCAAAGGAGATGGTGGATACTACCAATTCTCACAGTAAGCCAGAGTATCATCCAATATTTGACGTCATTTTGATTGTTTTATTGTCACAGGCAAGTTTTTCGTAAAACAGCCACATCTCTTGCAAGATCTCCGAACACCTACTCTCCTTGACATCGAGCATGCTCCTCCAGCGACGTTCTTCGGCGAGTCGAATGGCTCGCTCGACGGCGCTCTGCCACAATGCGAGGGTGACGATAGGGCGCGGTTTTCAACCTCTCCGCCTCCTCTGCCACCACAGAGTAGCTCACCCCCACTCGAATATGTTGCTGTGCACCCTGCACGCCGGAGACATCTTTTATCCTCTGAAGACCTTGATCCTCCAGTCCCATCCCTGGATGAGAACGGACGCATACCCTCCTCCAGCTCGCCATCGCCAATGAAGCTTCCACCCAGCTCAGGTGTACGGTTGACGTGCGAACCCTCGCCAGTGCGAGTGCCTAATCCAAGAGACGTTGCCCGCGAGCTACAAGAAAGCCTGACAACGCTACTTGGGAAGAGACAGGTATCAGAAGATGACATTATGCGCCCGGAACAGCGAAAAGGCAAGCGGCCGCGCCCACTGCCGCGCCCCGGGGTTCGTTTGCAGTCTAGAATTCATTTCTCTTTCGTATTCATTCATCCATCATATGTAGGTGCAATCTCGGCAGGAATCACGCGAGACCATCACTAGGGAGCCCCCGGCACGACTTGTGCCGCTTCCGCAGCCCATGTATTATGACGCGATGAGCCTGCTGGACGGGAGCGCGCGCCCGAGTGAGGATAGTCTGCGCGTGACGTATGAGGATCCTGGGCAGGAGGCGGAGAAGCGGAAGCTGATGGCTTTACTTGGGGAGGAGAATGTGGGTAGGAAGGGCAGGAGGAAGAGCACGAGGATAGCGGGTTACTGATATGCATTCGAGTGCTGTATCTCTTGTAGCATATTATTATATCATCTAGCCTGCCAGAATATTGAAACATTAGCATTAACAGTCTACAGGAGTTCATGGGCATTAATGGGGTAGTGGTAACCTGGGTCGTTGCCATCGACCCGCCGGGGGTTCGATTCCCCCTTAATGCAGCCGAACCTTTTTGTGGCGGAGAACACGCGGGGCTATTCTGAGTACCGAAATGTTGCGCAGATAGCTTCAGTCCCGCAAAAATATTCCAGTGAGTTCAGCAGCTTCAGCGTCAATATCCCAGAAGTCTAGAACACTTCCGATGCCCAAAGCTAAAAAATTCTTTCTTCCTTATGATGATGACCCACCCAAGTCGGAGACAACCAAGAAGAAGCGTAGAGGAAAGCGAAGCGAAGAAGCCATGGAACGAAGGAAAAAGGAGGCGATAGCTCACAGAGAAGCAAGACAAGCGGCGCTACAACAACCACGCGAGGGTGGAGAGCTGCAGGACTCGAATGTGGTCAATGTACTGCCAAACGTCGATGAGCCTCAGGCCCAGGTCATTGTTGCCGAAGATGGATCACTTGAGATGATAGCCGGACGACGACCTCGGAAGAGGCGTAAAGCAAGGCGGAGCGAAGAAGCCAGGGAACGAATGAGGCAGAAGTCGATGGCTTACAGAGAAGCAAAAGAAGCAAAAGAAGCGGCACTGCGACAGCTCGAGGACGGAGAGCTGCTAGATCCCAGGCCGAAGGTTTAGGTCACCGTTGCCGACGATACTATGGGCGTTCTATGACTTGAGCCTGAATATGCTCACAGATACTTTTTGTGCATAGTCGCGCTGCTCATGCACAGGTGACCTTTTAAACCATTCTACTATTATTCTAGCACAGTCATTACTTACCGGATATAGTCTATGTTTTGGTGCAATACCTCCAGGTAACCCCCGGCTGCAAAAATTCGGAGATTTGCATAGGTGTTGGGGTTAGACGCATCTATCTTGATCAACTTTTGACCTAACATTTTAGATAGCATGCTAATCTTCAAATCAGTCTTGGTACAAAAGAGCTACTTTTGATTTGTACACGGCAATACACGGTGTTATATAATAATCGACCATCACTCGCGTATCATGCAACTGAAACAAAACTTTCAGGTATTAAATCATGTACCAACGTGTGTTGAAAGAAGTGAAGCCAATCTCACCTTCGTGCACTGGGTGTCAGGCTCTACGGAGGCCTTTGAGGAAGCCAGCTTGATAATTCGGTTTGGCATGACAATTAGTGCAAACTACAAATTGCGCAACTCGTTGCAGAGGGAGCCAAGCCAGAGGCCTCCTGGAATAGCATCAGTCACTGCCATATACTTACTCAACTTCTCTGGACGAGAGAGTGAGACTAAGTATATTGGACCGTCCAGGTCTAAGTACGTTGACAAAACCCGTGGGAGTTGGGGATATTCTACATTTTGGTGGCTGTGCTCTTGTACTTTCTTTCAACTCCAATGGATGTACGTTTTTACGACTTGAAGTCATTGAACATGTTGTAACCGCAATGGATCAGACAGGGTTCAAATGCTTTGAACAAGTCCATGCAAAGCCTTTGGTCTACCCACAGAAAGGCGAAGGTCAATTTAAATGCTCCTGCTCCGCTTCCGCCAAACACGCCTCTTGAGATCCCTCCAGAAAATGCAAACCAACTACTCGCCTTAGAAAACCCAGTTGAGCCAGGAATATCGATTCCTCCTTCATCTTCTATCGCACCTGCTATGAATGAAGTAACCTCCCCTGACACTCGTCCCCCTTCCTCAAAGCGAAAATTGCGCTCAGCCCGTCCAACAGTAGAAGACGGTAGTAAACGACCAAAGTTATCTACCAATTCCATAGCGAAGGACCACACTCCCCCTGCTACTCGGTTGTCCGATCTGGGTGGTGTAGAAGCATGTGTGGAGAAGATGCTGGAGCTTGTTGCCATGCCTCTCTGTCATCCGGAAATCTATCTACACACTGGTGTACAGCCTCCACGTGGTGTGTTGCTACATGGCCCTCCGGGATGTGGCAAGACCCTTCTAGCGAATGCGATAGCTGGGGTCGGTGCACCCACTACTTTGTTTGAAATTTGACTGATTGTGTGCAGGAGCTGGGTGTTCCTTTTATCAGCATATCTGCTCCCTCTATTGTGTCTGGTATGTCTGGAGAGTCAGAAAAAACGCTACGAGATACATTTGACGAGGCTAAGGTACACTCATATTCTGCATGATTTTTTAATGCTAATCGTTACCCCCAGCGTGTTGCTCCTTGTCTACTGTTTATTGACGAGATCGATGCTATCACTCCAAAACGAGAGAGTGCTCAGAGGGAGATGGAAAGACGTATAGTCGCCCAGTTCTTGACGTGCATGGATGGTATTTTTGCGTCAATTTTCTCTTCCACACCCTCTAACCTGACCCGTACAGATATGTCTTGGGAGAAGACCGAAAATAAGCCGGTGATTGTCATTGGCGCGACAAACCGACCAGACTCATTAGATGCTGCTCTCCGCCGCGCAGGCCGTTTTGACCATGAGATAAGCATGGGCGTCCCGGATGAGGAGGCCCGAAACAAGTAAGCTCACGTCCATGCCATCCTTTTTTTTCGATTTTAAGCTTTGGCAGAATTCTGCGAGTACTATGCGCGAAACTCCGGCTAGACGGCGACTTCAACTTCACTGCCTTTGCCAAAGCCACGCCCGGCTACGTAGGCGCAGACCTATCAGCGTTAACAGGCGCAGCAGGTGTCATCGCCGTGAAACGCATCTTCAAACAACTCACAGACGGCACGCTCGTCCTTCCGGAAGCACCAGAAAACATCGGCCAAGATATTCCCATGGCAGTGGATCCGCCGCCCACGCCTCCAGCCGATACCACGCCAAATCCAATCCCTTTTTTCTCTCTAGCATCTCAACTCTCTGCTTCTTCCATCGCGCACTTCCTCAGTGCTCATCCTTCTCCTCTCACACCTGCTCAGCTCGCCCCTCTCTGCATAACCTCGGACGATTTTTACGCCGCGCTACGGGAAGTTCAGCCTTCCTCTAAGCGAGAGGGTTTTGCAACCGTGCCAGACGTGACGTGGGCTGATATCGGCGCACTGCATGGCACACGCGAAGAGCTGCACATGGCAATCGTGCAGCCTATCAGGCGCCCTGAGCTGTTCAGTGCTGTAGGTATCGAGGCAGCGTGTGGTGTGCTGTTGTGGGGTCCGCCGGGATGCGGAAAGACTTTATTGGCGAAAGCTGTCGCGAATGAGTCCAGGGCGAATTTCATTAGTGTCAAGGGCCCTGAGCTCCTAAACAAGGTCAGTGACGTTCTATCTCGAGTAAAAACATTGTTAATGGGAGCGCAGTATGTTGGCGAGAGCGAGAGAGCTGTGAGACAGGTGTTCTCTCGTGCCCGGGCCTCATCTCCCTGCGTGATTTTCTTCGATGAGTTAGACGCTCTCGTCCCTCGAAGAGATGAAAGCATGGTACGCACCCTTCACATTTCACTCCAACTTTTATCTTACATTCCTATTTTAACAGTCAGAATCTTCTGCACGCGTCGTGAATACGCTACTCACAGAGCTAGATGGACTTGACTCCCGCAAAGCTGTCTACGTCATCGCCGCAACTAACCGTCCCGATATGATCGACCCAGCTATGGTTCGCCCAGGGCGGCTCGACAAGCTCCTCTACGTTGACCTACCAAGTGCCGACGAACGCGTCGAGATCATACGGACGCTGGCGCGTAAAATTCCATTCGCACCTACAGAACCTGGTACCGAGACGATCCTGCAGGGCGCGGAGCAAATTGTGCAGGAGAAATGTGATGGGTACAGCGGTGCGGACCTCGCAGCTGTCGTTCGGGAAGCAGGCGTTGTGGCGCTGAGACGTGTCCTCGGTGCGCTTGAACAGATAGATGACGGTGGTGGAAGTTTGGTAGAGAATCAGCCGCGAGTTGTTGTTGTGTTGGAGGATTTCGTTCGCGCTCAGGATAAGGTCGGTCCTAGTGTGTCTGCTGTGCAGCGGAGGAAGTATGAAGCGCTGCGAGCCAAGTTCGCTGGTCTTCCTGTGCGAACAGGGAAAGATGTCGAATAGAAGTGAGCTGTTGACGGTTCGCTTGATCGAGAATTTGACATGAATTTCGAGACCATTCTTAATCGAATTCATATAGAGACGGTTTGAACCAACAGTACAGGAACGCATAAGTCCTTATCTACCTCTGAACCTCCCTCTAGTCCTTTTCATCCTTTGATACCCCCATCGTACAGTCTATGTTCAGACAAGTTATAGGCATGACTGATAGGTTATGGCAAGGATTAGGCCGGTGAGATTGGTGATCAGGAAGATGGTTCAGATCGCATTAATTTACATCTTTTTATCCTACCATGCTCGCCTTCCTCTCACTGTCAGCAAAGGTTTTGCCTCAACCTCGCACGACGGCTGCTCGCGAGCTCGCCGTTAAATTCAACTTGGAGGACACCGCGAATGTCGCCGCCGTCGACCGAACTCGAGCCTTGCTACCAGGGTCCAGAACGCGGCAACTCGTCCATCTTTGCAGTCAATACAACAGTGTTGTACACTGCCAAAGTTGATGTGAGGAGTCCAGCACTGCACTGTAAACTGCTTGAGCTCCGTCGGTTTCCTCAGTCGACGAATGATCCAGACACGCTCGTTGTGGATACTGGAAGCTGGATCGAGGGCAGCAAGTTTACGAGAAGACTGCTACGAGCCACAATCAATTCGTGAATATCCGTAGGGTCTACGTAGTATCTAATACAATTGCGATTGCTTTCAGAGTGTTGCATCCAGCAGTCGTGGTGTCAAATCCACTTCGACGGTTTCCAGACAAGAATACTTGGATACTGCAACGCTCAACTTGGATTCGGTCATCAAAAGCAATCTATTGGCGTTGCAGGAAATATAACCTGGGTTACTTCCTGCTGCTTAAAATGACCGTATTAATTTAGAATGAATCAAAACTCATGAACAGGCACAAAGTGGTCAAGAATATGAGCACCACCATTGCGTGTCCTGGTGCTACCCGAACAGACACGGAATTCTTCAGGTTTGTATAAAGAAACACTACTATAATAGACTATCATAGTTCTGTGTTATGTCGTCTCCGCAGAGTGGGCCATGACTGTCATTCCATTCGCTGTACTAGGAAACGTTTTATCATATACTGAGAGAGTCACATACGTTGCTCTAGTCTCGTATGTCCACGAGTATAGTTACAGTGTTATATCGCTACTAAATCCATTGTCATACATTTGTTCGTGATGAGAGTAAGAGTCCATTTCTCCAAAGATGCAAGATGTCCACAGGCGCTGACATGAGAAGCGTTCGTTATGTCGTCATATGATTAACATCGGTCGATTCGTTTGTCCTCTAACATGTCCTTTTCCTCAGGGTATCTCCAGATGTCATGTTGATCTGAACGACCGGCTAGACTGAGAACACAAAATTTAATCCACTGTGCCGCAGCGTGTTGGTTCACCCACCTGATCGGTCGAGCAGCTAACGATAAACGCGCGGTTCGACTCTTCATATCCCTGAGTGTAGTAGTCGTCCAACGGCGTAGTCGATTCCATGCTGTGTTCAGGCGCAACTTCGGTAGGAAGCAAGTATGGGAGGATGATTGCTTCTCGATCCCTTTACCCTTTCCATCGGATTTGGCTTCGGCAGCCAATCCTAGAGAATGTGGAGACTAATATGCAGAAATGTCATGAAACTTGTGGAGAGATCGAGGAGACAGTAAGATAACACTCACAGTCAGATTGGACAGACTTTATTGATTTTTCATTACAGGCGTCCAGTGGTTACCTCTGGCGGTTTATTTCCAGTGTATGATGCTGGCTTCAACACAGAATTCGGCATATCCACCACTGTCATGCTCTCTGAACTCAACGAGTCCTGTAGTGTAATATATTAAGTAGCTTGCTAGTGGGGACAGAACACGAATCTAGCGCTCACATCAAGTCGCACGGTGTTAAGAACGTCTTGCTGCATGTTGTAGTTCCTGGGTCGCTGAGAGCGTCTCAATGACGGGCGTGATACCATCCGCGTCCACAAGTTCGCTTCTGACATTGGATCTGGACCAAAGATTGTGGTGCAACATGAAGGATTCGGTCTGGATCCTGATGGTAGTTGCTGAATCTAGAGGTGCGATCAGGCACGACCGTCATAAGCTTCTCGAATGCTAAAAACGCTTCGTGAGTACATGCCTCGGGCATCCGCGGGTGGACCCATTGATCATACGAGGGAGGTCCACTCCAAGAGCATCGATTTGTGAGAGATGGTCCTCCCACACCGAGCGTGGTGAAGTGGGACTGTTGCCGATCGTAACTGAAGGAAGGCTGCATTGTCCCTGGATACTCTCCGGATGCGAGGTACTTCTCCAGGTCATCTTCAGTTAGAAATCCTCCCTGCATGGAAAAGCTGAGCGCTCGTGAGCCCTGAGCAAAATGACTTTTCGAGAACTTTACTCGGAAGACTCGGAGACCCGGTAAGGTTGGACGAGGTAGGGATAGGGAGAATCAAAAGCTGTTCGAACTGAGCAAGTTATATTTTGTAATTGTTGTTCCCGCAGGATTGCACGAGGCAGACTGCACAGGATGCGATAGTGTCATCGTGCAAGTTAAATTGGTTACGACATTTCTGGACTCGGTAAGGAATGACCGTTCGGCCTCTTGTGTCTGTACCGGTGCAGACGCCTTCGGTACCGTTATAATGCTATAAACAAGGTTCCCCAACGAACCCCATGGGACGGAGCTCAGTGAGAACGAGTCTAACCACGATCGTGGGACTCATCGGTGTCCTTAGAAAGAGCCACATCCCCTTAGCTTTATACACTCTCTTTACTATTGCAATGACCTTTTAACCTTGACCACTTTACTTAGGTAGAGAAGATCTTGAAGCTTGGAAGCAGCAATCCAAATTCTACACAGTATTCTCGTAAATTATAGGGTGGTGCTCAGCTGATTATTCAAGGCCAATCCTTGGCGAATCCCGCGGATACTCACGAAGAAACATTTCTGCTAGCAAATATCTAAATAGAGTGAGCAAGGTGAACGAATAAAACGGAGGTCATGCACGCGCACGGGCTCGCCGAGGTATTAGAACATCAAACAAAATTAAAAAAAGAAAAATCTGCCTGATAAATAGTGTCTTATCGCCTATGTTACCCACGTTATGCCTAAGTACAGGTCAGAATATTGGACAATGGGGCACGTTGAGGTCGATCTCGAAGAGAACGCGGCGGAGATCAAGTTCCCGTAATACACCCGTGTGCCAACGACCGTACGGCTTGCGACTCGAGGACGTGCATCATTCTTACGTGAGTGTGATGATGATATGCAGGGGGTATGCCTCATGTACAGCTCCAAGAGCATTTGTGTGAGGCGTGAATAATTGACTTCTGTGAGGAGCAATCGAGGTGGCGGGTAAATCTGCGATGCATTCATGGTGTCATGTGGCTGCGATATCAGATTGAACGGCAACTCATGGTACAGCGGGAACGGCATTAATCATAGCTTGCAATGCTTGAGCTGTGTGTCAACGATCAATTAGGTAGTCACAGACACATTTATCTAATCATAGCGGTATGGATGAGGCACAGACACCAAGTAACAGAAATGATCGGGACTTACGACGGAGCCACGAGGTATCTGTTTCGAAAGATAAAAGCCACACCGTGGATTTCATTGTTCCGATGGTAGTGAATCAAAAACAACATGATGGCAGAGAGCGAAAGTAGACACAACCTGGAAATATTATCGAGTCTTTAGATAATGATAGATGGCAAGCATATAAGTAAGGGAAAGCCAGTAGTAGACAAGATAACGAGAAAGGACTGCAGCCAATGGGATGATGTGGCCTTTGGATTGGGAAGCGAGTGAGTGCAAAAACGAAAGAGCACGAGATAAGCGGACCTGGTCATGAAGTTTCCCATGCAAGTTCTCCCAGCTTTGTGCCCTGCACCTGGTACCCTCTCGACGCTTTCCTCTCCTTCCTCTGCTCTGACTGAGAGCGTACAGCCGTTGCTGGTACATTCTCAACCTCGACTAATTCTTTCACTTTGAGAATTTTTCCTGCGGCTTCTGGGCTGTGGACATGATACACAGTTTGCATACGTCTATGCAGACCGAGTGCTACCAAGGTTTCCTTCTTCCGTTCGCCTAGTGCAATTGCGGAGCGGCGTAGAGTGATTTTGAAGTGGGTGTTTGGTTCTGATTTAGACGCTGTTTGTTTTCGTGCCGCTGTCGCGAATGGCCGCGCCAAAGGCTTGAATGAGTTCTTTGATGTTATGCGGAACAGCGACGCCATAGTCCTCGCAAAAGTTTCGGTCAATGCGGCAAATTTGGTTTATTTCGATGTTTGCTTACTAATCAACAAGTACTGAATTCTGGTCCGAATTTGGACGCGTTCGAACTCCTGATTCACGATTGCGTTTTGTCGAGATGAGCTCACTATATCGTTCTGCAATCAGTGCTCGAATAGCAAAGTTACCACAGTTACCACCAAGCAACGAGGACGACGATGAAGAATCTGAGATTGTTGATGGAATCGGCGAACTCTCGACCGGCATGGGACCACCTCCAATGTATGTCACCATCCAGAGTCCAATCCTTTCTTGCTCATTGTTGGATAGACCACGGCCAAGCACATCTAACCGAAAACCAAAGCCACCAAATTCTGAATTCAAGCCATTAAGTCCTGCTTCATACTTTTCTCAGGCATTGCAGATATCGCTCCCTACCCGAGCACTCGACGTTCGGGTATATTACACTCCTCCGAAGTATGACGGCGGAGGTGTTATTGTATTCCATCACGGTGCAGGATATGCTGGAACAAGCTTTGCATGTCTCGCTAAAGAGATAGGTGAGGTCATGAGGGATAATGTCGGTGTCCTGGCCTTCGATGCCAGAAGACATGGTATGCATTCGCATCGGAGGAACGCAGAATATTTATCGTCTTTTCAGGAAAGACGATATCATCTCAGTCTGATGAAGATCTATCGATTAATGTCCTTGTTGAGGATTTCTGTGCTCTGCTACAGACGATTTACCCAGATGTGGCAGCAGCTCCAAATTTGATGGTGAGCTTTATGCTCCCTTTTAGGCATATTGAATTGACGGCACTCTGGCTAGCTTGTTGGACACAGCATGGGAGGATCTGTTTGCGTCCGCGCTTGTCCCATACTTCAACAACGCAAATATAACATCGCAGGAGTGGCCGTTTTGGATGTAGTAGAAGGTACTTATCGCTACATCAAATTCTGTAATTTGCTCGAGCTTGACCCGTCACCAATAGGCACAGCAGTAGAAGCGCTGCCTCACATGCACGCGATTCTCAATTCTCGACCCGAGGGTTTCGATAGCGTTGAAGAAGCAATCGAGTGGCAGTCCGTGTTCAATGTTGCCTTTCGTAAATATCATATTCACGCTTGCTCATACAGCGTCAATACGGGCCTTATCCATAACCCCGCTTCTGCCCGTGTTTCGATTCCATCTATTGTTGTTCCTGCAGATTCTCCCCTGACGCCCAGCACGCGCGCGAATATTGGATTCAAATACAAGTGGCGTACACCACTCAGGTCGACGGCGCCATACTGGGATAGTAAGCCTACGCTTGCTCCCTTGACATGCACCACCGCTCATACCGATCTTCTTTTAGGCTGGTTCCCGTCGCTTTCATCTTTATTCCTCGGGCTCCGCTCCGCACGGCTCTTAGTATTAGCAGGTGCAGAGCGCCTTGATACGACACTCATGGTCGGTCAGATGCAGGGCAAATTCTGGCTCGAAGTCATGGCTGGTTCGGGTGTGGGACATCTCCTGCACGAGGTTCGTCGGTTACTTGCAATAGACACTTTGTTGACGTGAAATTAGGATGATCCAACAAAACTGGCAGAGATTCTGGCAGATTTCTGGAGGCGCAATGAACGCATTGTGGTTCGAGGTAACGTCATCAAGACCGTCGGGGAGATTTAGAGTTAGATATGTCAGTGTATGTTTGGTTGTGCGTCTTTTCTTGTAGTCATAATAGTTCAAATTAATAATTATTGATTGGACATATTTGCTTTAAGATCATGTTCGACTAACTATGATCTTGGAGAACAAAGTAGCACGAATCTCAGTTGAAGACACGATTCAGAATCTTGGGAATCAATAGCTCTCCATTAATATTGAATTATTGGGGCAAAGCTTCCTCCACTTGCACAAGGAGACATCCCATCGGGATTCTATCGGCAGTTCATGTCCGATAACATAACAAAATACTTTCAATTAGAATCTTCCTCGTGCGCACAGAACCACGACTTCGTCTATATAGCGGACATACTGAGGCCAACCTTATCCTGAGCACACATGACATACTGGAAGAAAGTCGTCATGATCAGAGTCCGGTTGGTTTACCACAGCACCATCGCTCTCATCCATGCACTGATGCACATCGAACACAATAAATTCAGGTAAGGCACGTCGCATAATTATGCTGATGCAAATAAAACCATGATTTTTCGAGAAGAGGAATTCAATTTGTCGTGGCATAGGTGTACTCAGTGGTAGCAAATCCGACTTGGGAGTTTGTCGTGTCGAACACAGAGTAAAACCGCTCGCTACGAAAGAACAGTTCAGCAATTTATTTTCCCGAAAAAAATAGCAGCTCAACGTACAGGAAACAGTAGCCATTCGTGAAATCTAAGCCAGAACCACTGGGACTCCCGTTGCTACTGACGACCAGGTATATGCCGTCGGTGGTACCTTCAATGTAGCTATTCAACGATCGAGGCCATATTTGCGCATTCGGCGTGAGCTCGTAAGTAACCCCACCAATAGTGAAATACAAGGATAAGAGTTGCTGGTACTGGTCGGATGAGATCTGTAACAAGCCAGTAGTCTTATCAAGGGTTCCCCCCGTCGCAGACTGATACGTTTCAAAGGCATCTGAATAGTGGATTAGAAGGGTTTTGATATTGTACATGACCCCTACCAGAGGCGATGTAAATTAAGGTGGTTCCGGTATCGACGATGCCAGCAGTCTCATCCAGGATAGTCGTAGACCCATAACTGATGGATTGATCAATGCCCCAGTAGGCACTCGCTGAAGATGTTGATGTGATCGGCACATAACTAACGTCTCCAGTAATTTTGGAGGCGTCATAACCGCCGAATGTGAGCTCGCCACTGGTATCACCAGAGGAAGCAGGTGCGAAGAACACTCCGAGTACTTCTGAACTTATTGTTCCCTGCTTATAGAGGTTGTCCGTCACAGTGGCAACATCATTTGTATTGCTGACGGTGTCCTGCGTTAAATCAACTGGTCCGACGCCAAGAAGTCCATTCAGGCTACCCATCCCTGAGTATTTATATGCGACCCCAATGGATTGGTTGTCGATGACCAGATCAGAGTTGAGCGTTACGGTGTCTGTATATTCCTCTCCAGAAGCGTAACTCCCATCGCCGTATGGAACATACTGGGAACGGATTGAAAAAGTGTATGTGCCACAGAAACAAATACTCACGAATTGATTGCCCGTGTCCTTGCTCGTGGAAGTCTTCTCGTAAGCTTTGTTAGCCCCGATCCAGGTATTTGAGCTCCCGGTGTCTACCAGGAGTGTGTCTATGTAAGATTGACAATCAGTCAGATCAAGAAGTTGCAGGAGCATGAGGAGCTTACAGTACGTTGCTGGACTCCCCACGCCAACGTCAGCGGTGTATATCATCACAGCATTGGTTGCACTGACGGAAGAGCTGTCGCCAGCTTGTAGGGCTTGGACTCGAGCTCGATCTGCTGTTGCGATATTCTTAATCCCGTACGAGTTTATTCTAACTGCAAGCTTGAGAGTAGTCGTGCTTGACGCTGTCCGAGGATGAGGCAACGCGCTCGCTGACAGCGAGAGGAAGGCAAGCGCCGGAAGGGCAAAAACAGATGAAAGCGATTTGGAGGGAACCATCTTCTGAAGTTCTTGATGGCATCCTTGGCCATTTTATACGGTGGTCGTTATCACGGAGGCGAACAATACGAGGCTTCGAATTCACTACAACGGTTAACTTGAAATGTGATGCCCAGGGCTCATTGCGTGGAGATACATTTGAGTCCTATGAAATTCATCTATGCAGGAAATGAGTGTCGGTTAGTAAGTAGTTATCATTGACCCCTGAATGGTTCGCAGAACTTGTTTAGCTGAAACCCTCAGTAGCCGCAGTGTCACTGAGACTTGAAGGGCGTGATTCTGCAAATTCAGACTCATTTGAACATTAATTATGTACATAACGTTCTGCACTTACATACTTGATTTACATATATTCTGGAAGTTCTGTCAGAAGCGCCAAGCTATGAAACAGTCGTGCGCACGTGGCCTGGTCACATGTCGAACCGAGTACTCCCTGACGTCGCTGCAGGTCAGCGATTCGACGAGACCTCCCAGGAGCTGCTGGGTTTTTCTGGTTTGGGGATGACACACTGACGGTAAACGTTGAAACAAGCTGTAGGTCATCTCCGACTCCCACAGCCGCATCAGTGGGGGGAGGACGTTGTACTACAACATTCATCATCGATCATCTCCCAATTACTTTTCATTCTCCACCGTTTCTTCCCACACCCAAGAAATATCATTCTGTTTCTTCAAGCCACTTTGGGAGGCGCCTCCAGCACGGGCAGAATTGGACAATACGTGTCTAAGACTCTAAACCCTGGCACCTAGCCTTAGCCATATTTCTCTTGGTTTAGTTCGGAGTTTTCGCGCGTTTCAAGCTTCTTGTGATCGTTGGCGCATGACACTCCGCTTCAGTGGTGTCTCAAATGAGGGACTGCTTTTTGGTGATGAGGCCTCCAGGTTACTTTGTTCAGAGAGGATGAATCTAATTATTAGCTGTGTTCAAAGTGGATATGTCCCTCGACTCGACCTCTAATTCCGGCCATGCGTCTTGTACCAATTCGGGTTCAGAACAAGCTAACTCCGGACCTTGTAGTTTGCCTTGAGCGGAGGACAGCGATATACGATGACCTTTGGCTTGAATTTTGTATCAGCGAGGTAAGATTTTTCACTCTTAGATTTGTCCTATTGAACGTGCGGTCCAGAACCATTTTATCCTGAACGATTCGGGTCCTGTTAACCTGATCCGCCTCGTAATCAATCCACATAGTTTTTCCCCAATCTGTCTAAACCCTCTTCCGTCTTATTCGACTGCATCGTGCGAATGTTATTTGTCACTCAGAGAAGTCGGGGACTTCGTGCGTAAGCACTGATACGATCTGAGTAATTGTGAACGTCAAAGTTGAGGTGGCGATGTTCTGACGGACACCGACGCGGATGGATGACACATCACAGTGCACACGCCTACCAATTAATGATGTAGTTACATCCAGACTTGTACCGCCACGAAGCGCGCGTCGCTGAATCACGTTTTACACCTGTACAACGTACAAGTGCAGGCCACTGTAAAGGAAGGAATCGTTGCCTTCTTTATGTGTCGTGGACTGGAAGCTGATCAAGCACGGGGCCTTTGCTTGATGCGGACTAGTAACCATCAAGGAGCAATGTAAGTGCTATACAGTGCCTCTGAGTTTGGAGGTAAGCGTCGAGGCCTTGGTTGCATTTCTGATTTTTCTAATTTATGCTCCACCATGACGCGTCAGCCAATCTGACATACCGCCATCCGATAGCGCCCCGGTTGCTAACTTTGCAACCATGGCGGTACGTCGTGCGTGATCCGTACCGCACGGTGACTTCCATACACGCCATATCAACTGTTCGTCGATGCCTAACCAAGCTCGGATGCTTACCAATGAAGTTCGGCATACAGATGCATAAAAGAGTTTCAAGACTGGTCGTAACTTCATGTCTCAGTACTCCATGATGCAACCACTTGTCCTGTATGATGTTCTCTCCGAGTTACCAGGCAATAACTTCTCGCCCAACCCTGCAAAGCCGAGGTCAGTAATATATGTTCTGCATGCCACACTGATATCTGACCAAAGTCTACTGCGCCCCAGGTTCGTTTTGAGCTACAAGGGTCTTCCATTCGTAACCCTCTGGGTCGAATACTCAGACATATCCATCTCTATGAAGGCCATTGGTGCAAAGTCAAACAAACGCCGAGACGGCTTGGATGTATATACCGCCCCCGTCCTCAGCGACCCCAACACCGGTGCCCTCATCACCGACTCCCTCGAAATTGCCTCCTACCTCGAA
This sequence comes from Suillus bovinus, assembly GCF_016758785.1. Taxonomy (NCBI): domain Eukaryota; kingdom Fungi; phylum Basidiomycota; class Agaricomycetes; order Boletales; family Suillaceae; genus Suillus; species Suillus bovinus. The sequence goes on along the minus strand of NW_024542084.1, from coordinate 105,715 downwards.
AAGACATATCCCGAGAAACCCAGCACCTGCTCAGCCTAAGTTGACCCACCGGAGTCGTATGGCGAAATCGACATCTGGTTCGCAGCGGGCCCAGCACTCAAGAACTTACGACTTCGAAGAAACCAACCATTAGAAATAAGTGGGCCCAGGTTTGGGCTATGTGATTCCAACATACCTTATGCTTCTTGTACTTCGTTCCCAGGAATGATAGCAATCGAAACCACGCATCTTTCATTCCATCAGTAGCTCAGACCAGAGCTTTATCGCCTTCTCTGCTGCCATACATTGCTCGCTCACCCTCGTTTCTCTGCGGTAGCCTGCTCAGGGCCTGACGCACAGTAGTCGAGCTGGGACTGAGTGTTAGCTCGGTTCGAACGCTAGCAAGTTTGTGGCTGGGGAAACTCCACACGTGAGCTGAATGAATGACCTGTACTCGCTTAATGGTATAATTGGTATACAAATGCTGAATGTATATGACGCGAATAAAATAAATCCTGGGAGTGGAGGGGGTAAAAATAAGTGAATGAGCGAGTGAGAGTATTGTGAAACACAAGCGATTGGGTCGTATAGCGCAGCAAGGGAGAATAAAATTGCGAGGAAGAAATGAAAGCGAGCTATCGCTCAGCTGGATGCGTGGTGCTACACCCTTCCGAGCACTCAGAAACTAGTACCTCTCGGATGTAAATATGCCGATACGAGTAGAACCGCGATCTTTCAAGAAAAGGAATCTAATTTGTCGTAGCATAGGTGTACTCAGTGGTGGCGAATCCGACTCGGGAATTTGTCGTGTCGTACACAGAGTAAAACCGCTCGCTATGGAAGAACAATTCAGCAATTAATTGTCCCACAAGAAAAGTGTAGCTCGACGTACAGGAAACAGTAGCCATTTATAAAATCCAAACCAGAACCACTGGAACTTCCAGTGCTACTGACGATCAGGTATATGCCGTCGGTGGTACCACCAATGTAGCTATTCAACGATCGAGGCCAGATTTGTGCATTCGGCGTGAGCTCATAAGTAACCCCACCAGTGGTGAAATACAAGGATGAGAGTTGCTGGTACTGGCCAGATGAGATCTGTATCAAGCCAGTGGCCTCATCGAGGGTCCCCCCGGTCGCAGACTGATATTTGTCGAAGGCATCTGAATAGTGGATTAGAAAAGTTTCAATATCGTACAGGACACCTACCAGAAGCAATGAGAATCAGGGTGGTTCCGGTATCGACGATGCCAGCAGTCTCATCCAAGATAGTCGTAGACCCATAACTGATGGATTGATCAGTGCCCCAGTATGCACTTGCTGGAGATGTTGATGTGATCGGCACATAACTGACGTCTCCAGTAATTTTGGAGGCGTCATAACCGCCGAATGTGAGCTCGCCACCGGTATTATCAGAAGAAATAGGTGCGAAGAACACTCCGAGTACTTCCGAACTAATTGTTCCCTGCTTATAGAGGTTGTCCGTCACAGTAGCAACATCGTTTGTATTTCTGACGGTGCCCTGCGTTAAATCAACTGGTCCCACGCCAAGAAATCCATCCAGACTGCCCATATCTGAGTATTCATATGCGACACCAATAGATTGGTTGTCGATGACCAGATCAGAGTTGAGCGTTACGGTATCTGTGTATTCTTCTCCAGAAACGTAACTGCCATCCAGTCCTTCGCCATATGAAACAGACTGGAAACGGGTTGAAAAAGTGTATGTGCCACATAGAAACAGATACTCACGAAGTGATTGCCCGTGTCCTTGCTCGTGGCAGTCTTCTCATAAGCTTTGTTAGCCCCAATCCAGGTATTTGAGCTCCCGGTGTCTACCAGGAGTGTGTCTATGTGAGATTGACAATTCGTCAGATCAAGAAGTTGCAGGAGCACGAAGAGCTTACAGTACGTTGCTGGACTCCCCACACCAACGTCAGCGGTGTACATCATCACAGCATTGGTTGCACTGACGGAAGAGCTGCCGCCAGCTTGTAGAACTTGGACTCGAGCTCGATCTGCAGCCGCAATATTCCTAATGCCATATGAGTTTATTCTGATGGCAAGCTTGAGAGTAGCCGTGCTTGACGCTGTCCGAAGATGAGGCAACGCACTAGCTGACAGCGAGAAGAAGGCAAGCACCGGCAGAGCAAAAAAAGATGAAAGCGATCTGGAATGAGTCATCTTCTGAAGTTCTTGATGGCATCCTTGGCCGTTTTATATGGTGGCCTGTATCACGGAGGCGAACAATACAAGGCTTCGAATTGAATACGTTAATTTGAAGTGTGACTGGCCCGCCCGGGGCTCATTGCGTGGAGCTACATTCGAGTCTTATAAAAGAGTGTCGGTTAGTATGTAGCTGCAGCAGAACTCTGGCCCGGGCAACTCCGGAATGGTCTGCAGGATTTTATCGTTTAGCTGCTAGAAACCCTCGTCGAATACGTATAGCCTGAGGAAGGTCACAGCAGCATCAGTGAGAAGGACTCTTTGAGCATTATTTACATAACATTCTGCACTTACTCGATTTAAAGTTCATCATTCTGAAGAATGCAGATTCTGCTAGTAGTAATAGGCGCGAATATGGTCACATGTAAGTTACAGAACCCGCGTTATGCCGTTAACCACCAGGTGAACCTGTTCAAACTTCAGACCGAGTCAGCGCCGCCGCTCTCAGGCTATTATCTGTCAATACGACTTTAGGCAAATCATGAATGCTGTAATCCGGCACATATGTTCCCAACTGACAAATGCAGCGCTTCGTACTTCTTCTGCCGCACCGTGAAGAGATCAGCTGGGACTGCCACTGGCAGGCTGCCGAAGATCTTCATAGTATGTGGGACAGATGAGAAATTAACAGAGAACATGTCATATAGTAGCACGTAAGTACCACAGTTTAATCGAGATGAGCGCCTTTGTCTTTCACTGAATACTACGTCAGTATTCTATGGTAATATCATAGTATCGAGGAGAAAGACAATGGCGTTATCTCTGGGTGCCGTGCCGTGACTCAGACGCTCAAAGCGACAATGGCGACCACGTGCACATGTCATATTTTGGAGGTTCCGAGGCTGATAGGTATGTAATCTTCTTGAAGGATTGCAGTCAATTTGATGTGGCATAGGTGAACTCAGTTTCGGCGAGCCCAACTTGGGAGCTCCTCGCGTCACGAGTAAAACGCCCCGTGAAAAAATGTTTAAGCAACTCCAATCTTAGCAAAGAATGTAGCGCGGCGTTCAGGAAGCAATAGTCATTGATAGCATCCAAGCTGGAACTGGACTGCGCCCCCATGTCACTAACGATTAGGTATATGCCGTTGGTGCTACCGTTAACGGCGCTGTTCAGTAATGAAATCCAGATTTGTGCGTTTGGGGTAAGCTCATAACTTTTCTCATCGATCTTGAACAACGAGGACGAGAGCTTGTTGTACTGATTAGATGAGATTTTTTATCAAGTCGGTGGAATAACAAGGGTTGCACCCGTCCCTAACTTAGGGCTGTCGAAGGCATATGACCTGTAGGTTAGCAGGGTTTCAATCTTGTACAGGATACTTACCAGAGGCGATAAGAATACGGGTGGTTTCGGTATCGACAATACCGGCTACATCGGTCAAAACCTTTGTTTCATTTTTGATAAATTAATTAACGCATCAAGATTCAGCTGCTAGAGATTTCGTCAGATTTCGCCGCATACCATATGCATGACCTTACAAGCAAGATAATTGTAAATTTGTCAGGGTTAGTTTGGGTACAAGTGTCAGAACGCCCCGGCCCCTAACACATCACAACCTTGCACCCGTTATTCAACTGCATACTAGCTATATAGGAGGAATGGCTGCCTTCTTTATGTGTCGTTGGCTGGTTTGGAGCTGGTCTCTGGTGGCACCGGTGAGCACTTGAGACCCGTAGTACATGAACTTTCTTCCTGATGTGTTTCATAGATGTGGCAATGCCCTGGACCTTTGCCCGATGCGGACTGATATGCATTAAGGGACAATACCAGCGCCAAACTGTACCTCTATGTATGTAATGCATCATGAGGCCTTTGGCTGCATTTCTAACTTATACTCCACCGTAACATGTCACCCACTCTGACATACATGCATCCGGTGACGCCACTGATTGCAAACTTTGCAACCGTGGCGGCATGCCACGGTCATGCGCAATCCATGCTGCACGGTTACCTGCATACACACAGTATCAGTGTTCATCAATGCAGTAATCAAGGACAGATGCTTACCAATGAACCTCAGCCTTTAAAAGAGTTTCAATATTGGTCGCAGCACTTCAAACTTTAAGGGCTCACGTCTTAGTACTCCATAATGCAACCACTTGTCCTGTATGACATCGTCTCCAACTTACCAGGCCATAACGTCTCACCCAACCCTGCAAAGCCGAGGTCAGTAATTCATGTTCTGCACGCCATAGTCTGATATCTGACCAAAGTCTACTGCGCCCCAGGTTCGTTTTGAGCTACAAGGGTCTCCCGTTCGTAACCCTCTGGGTCGAATACTCAGACATCTCAATCGCTATGAGGGCCATCGGTGCAAAGCCAAACAAACGCCAAGACGGCTCGGATGTCTATACCGTCCCCGTCCTCAGCGACCCTAACACCGGTGCCCTCATCACTGACTCCCTCGAAATCGCCTCCTACCTCGAAAAGACATATCCCGAGAAGCCCATCTTTCCCAACAATTCAGAATCCCTGATACGCGAGTTTGACCCCGCCCATTTCAGACTCATTCAACCTGCTTTGAAGTCTATCTTTGTACGCACCATAGAAGTATTCAGTCCCGCCAGTGCCAAGTCCCTCATTGAATCTCGCACGATGGACATCCCGCTGCCTTGGGATGAAAATTATGATGAAGACTGGGCCCTACTAGAGAAGGGGTACAATACTGCGTGCGAGTGGTACCAGAAGACTCACGGGAAGTGGTTCATGGGCGACGCTTTTTCGTATGCAGACATCATTGTTGCTTCTTATTTGCTGTGGTTCAAACGAGTTCTGAAAGAGGATGAGTGGGTCAGGATCAGTTCATGGAATGGAGGGAAATGGGCCCAGATCCTTGCAGATGTCGAGAAGGAGTGTAAATTAGCGTAGAAGACTGCGTGTATTATAGCATTTGTTTCAGAGACATTTGAAACAATAATATTATTAAATTCCTTCAACGGGTCAAGTCAAGTCGTCATTGTAATCATCGATTACGCACCACATGCCTAGCTCACATTGACGTTATGTGGCTCCGGGAAGCAGTAGGCTGAGCCTAAGCTGGCCCACTGGTCTCTTGTGGCGAGGTGGCCGGCAGGAAACTCAACACGCGGGCTCGACCTTTACTCACATATTGGGAGAATTAGTGTATATACTAATGGTGAGGTGAATATTACGATGCGAATGCAATAAACAGAGGGGCGAAAACGAGTGAGCGAGCGGGTCGTATGGTGCAATGAGGGAGAATAAAGTTGAGAAGTAGCGAACTTTATTCTAACGGCGAGCTTGAGAGCAGCCGTACTTGACGTTGTCCAAGGAGACTCACAAAATCTCTGATGGCGGAAACGAACAATAGCAAGACTTGGAGATTACTACATTAACTTCTGTGCGCCCCTCAAGTAACACATTGATCTCTACACTAAATGACTACGTTGACTATAAGATACGAATGAGTTACGATGTAAGAGCAGAAGCAAAAAGAACGGACCACTAAACATCCGAAAATATTCTAGAGAAATACTTCTTCACGCCTTCTGCACCATGTACGATGGCCCCAATCACTCCGTCCGGTCGTATCACAAACACCCTCGTCTGGCCAGTTTCCACGAGGTAAGCCGAATAAGCATAGCCCTCTTGATCTACAAGAACGAGAAAAGCAGAGGATGCGATAGGCGTCACTGATGCGGACGGAGGAAGAACGACTACTGGTCGCACAATGTTTGTGTTGTATGCCTCCAGCATACCCAAGATCAGGGTAGCATCTGCATGACTTGGTGCGAATACAAGCACAGTGTGATACCAAGGTCTGTAGAGACCAAAAAGTGTCGTCTCATCAGATTCTCCCACCTGGAGCATATTTGGCGCATCAGGTGCCCTGTCCCCAGCCTCCAGATGTCCCTCGTCAAGCACCCCGTACGCATTGACAGGCTTCCCTGGAATTGCAAACTCGTCGAGAACGATGTCACTGAATCGGTAATTGATACCAAGCATGAAAAGGATGGGACTTCGCGCAGCGGGCATGTTGCCTGTCTCTACTGCATTGTTAAGAATTGTGGTTGTCACCTCAAGCATCTCGGAGATGACAGGTAGACGCTCGGCATTATACGTCTCAAGAAGAGACTTGTCGGCGAGTCCTTTTTCAACAAGCGCAAGTTTCCAACCTAAATTGAACTGACATATAGTCAGTAGTGTCATACATACTAGGATAGGAAGACTTACAGCATCTTGTATACTTGAATTGAGTCCCTTTACATATATAGATGAGTAAGTATCAGCATTTACTCAGAGCGCACACACCTGACCACCGGTTGGACTGTGGACACTGATAATATGTCAAAATCAGCTTGGCAAGAAAGCGGTCGATATAGACATACTGAGCAGCATCTACGTAGAATTCCATCAGCACAGGTACAATATCCAAAAAGTATAACCACATACCGCCCGCAACGAAAACTCGGCCCTCACTGAACTTGTTTACCATGCGGATGTTGGCCCTAAAGTAAACAAATGATCATTGAAAATGCACTGATATAACAAGATAAGACACACCTGAACTCGCTCACCCAGACGAGCTTGTTGAACGTAACCTCAGCAGGTATTAATGACGCAATGATGTCGAAGATCAGCTCCTCGTTTTGAGCTACCTTTGTCAGGTCTAGATCGTTAGCAATAATGACAAATTGCCAGCCATCCTCGCCAATTTCGTCTGTTGGACGCAATGAGACGCTGCCCAGCTTCAATATACACATCCCCAAGCCCCAAGAACAGAGACTGGACATACCCTCGTTTAAAGGTTCCAAATCGGTGTGAATACTTTCAAGACAGTATTAGGAGCACTTCTTCATGGAGTGAGTAGAAATCGGATGCACCGCTCTATCAAGACCAACGCCATATAAACGGATATCTCCTGTGAGAAGCCGGACATCGTCTCTAGTCTCGCCCAAGAATGTGAGCCCGAGCTGTTTGCGCACACTGCCTGCAAACAATAACAATAAATCAAACTCATCTTCCTGCATTTGAATTGATCGCAACTCACCTTTAGCGCCATCAGCGCCGATCATCCACTTAGTATCGAAAGTCTCCAATACACCGTTCTTTGCTAGCACAGCCGTGACACCTTCGTCGGACTGATTGAATGAACACAGCTCTGTGCCCATCTCGACAGAGCAGGAGAATTTGGCCAAGTGGCGTCGCAAAATCACATCTAGGAGTTGTTGACCTATTAGCTTCGGAGCGTGCTAAAATACAAAAAATCATCAGCATGACTGCTTGAGAGACGACGGTTCTGAAATGCTAGTACGTACGAATGGTATTGCAGGGGTAGGTTCCATATGCGGGATCATCGAAGATTCTGTCGCAGATTCCAATGTCCCAGGCTTGTAAGAACGGATTATAGAGACGGGTTTCGCCAGCCCGTTAACTTCTGGGACATTCAGGAAATTGAAGAGTTCGAGGGAGCGTGGCTAGATTGTACATTAATTAAATGAAACTACAGGGCATCAGAGAAGTGGTGTCATGACAAACCCAAATTCCAGGACCACGTTGTCCGATTCGAGGGTTGGGGTCTTTGTCAATGATGCGAACTGAAATGCCGTTCTGGAGGAGTGATAACGCTGCTACCAGACCCGCTGGCCCAGCGCCTACCTAAGAAAAAGGAATTAAGCTGATGCGCATTCATCATATGTACTGGCAGTTCACTTACGATTAGCACGGGAGGACGAGTAGAATTCATGTGTAGAAAGTTCAGAGGCTTTGCCAGTGGATCAGAATAATGGACAGTCACATCTTATAACATACGGACAGCCGATCAAGGTGGAAAGGTGACGACTACGGCTACTTACCCATTGAAATGAACCATCAGTACGGCAACCAGACAAAAGTAATACAAACAACTACAAACAACCCTCTCAGCTAGCTGCATGTAGCTAGGCCTGGAGGCTCCATGCACGAATTGCTACGTCCGTCAGTCAGTCCTGGCAAATGCACATATATGTGTTTCATTGTGTACCACACTCTGAGCGCAGCCGTGACTGGCTGTGAGAATGTATTGGCAGCCACCTCCGAGTCCACTTCGACGTTGCCGTATCTTTCGACATACTATATTTAAATGGTGCGCGCATGAAAGCACTGAGATTATTGATTCACCGTGTCTAGTACTCATCGTGTGCGTCTTGAGCCTCCTGCTTCAAAACAGTCAGTTCTTTTTCTGGATTCAACATTACAAATTCTGTTGCTCCACAGCCCCGTACAACAAACAGCGCAAACTATAAGTTCTGCTCACTTTATTCCGACCTTTATCTGTTTTTGATATCAACATATTGGGCTATCACAGGAATGAGTTCAATGCGGTGAGTTATTAGTGTCACTTTGATGAAACAATGCGCTACGCTAAATCCATCGTGCAATCGATGGAGTCTTCCTAGGATGCTGTTCAAGGATGGAACTCTGAAGTGTGGCGCGCAACTGCGCACGCGGCAATCAATTCCCGGAGCAAGGACCTGTGCGGAATGAGGAAAGCAGTGCATGTGATTAAACGGTGAACGTTGAGGGGTGAGCAATTGCGGCCCGGAGGTAAGGTGACTATCAATTTATGGTATTGACTTCATTTCTCACCTTTATGATGGCCTGCCAACTTAATTTAGGGATGGTGTTGTATTTTCCGCGCATCAACTATGGATCTTGAATCAGGCTGGGACATTTGACGCACATTGAATGTGGTATACACCTTGTATCAGTTTCTTACCTCCTGTTCAATGACATCCTCGTGATACGAATAGCCGATTACCGAGGTGGAGTGCTAGAAGGTGTACAGGAGGTGGCACATGCTTAGGACACAGAGGAGCAGGGACGTGCTTGAAGGTATTGTACTGGTGAGTGATCTGTTTGCTTGTCCTTTTTGCATTCCAACAGAAGCCCACCTTTTCGAACGACCTCGGAGGTGCTGTCACGTTCACGCCTGTGAAGCGGAGACTGCTAATGCTCATCGGGAGCCATTGAGATGGCAAAGGTCACATTGCACATAGGCCGTTGTTAGACAAAGTTCTACATCGTGTTGATTTGGTTCAGCATAGAGAGATGAGCCTTGGAAGTTGTGTGGCTGGGTGAGTCATTATACGATTAAGAACCCTGGGATATAGACGCTGCTGATACTTGTTGATCAGGTATTACCATGTCCTCTTGGCGTTGTCTTAATCTAGAGATGTCATTGTATCACCGGGTATCAGTCATGGATTCTTAGCCAGAATGTCTATGCAAAGCGATGCCTGTTACCACCGCACCCCAACTAGTATGTTTTTGGTTATGTAAACTTATGTCAAGAAATTTACGGTGACGGACTTATGTCTGTCACCACCGCACAGACGTCACATTGCAAATTAAAGATTCTGCGCTCATTTTTGGCATCCCTATGTTACGAAAGTCTGATGGTCACCGCAGCTGCTTCACGACCGACATATACGTCAGCCTGTATTAATTTTATCTTTCTTCATGCGAAAACACTTACTTTGGGTAATCACTGCAGAAATGAATATCATCTCTCGGTATTATTTCAGTAACCGAAGCACATGATTGTGGTATATCTAGCACGAATGCTATTGTCATACGTCCACTAAGTTCGCCTCTCACCCACGCCCATTCTCTACCAGTATGACCATAGTCTCAAACGACCCCACTTTGTGGCCGGCCATCGAAGAATATCGTTTTTTCAGCTATTTTGTAGGTTCGTGGAGAGTAGTCGGATGCTGAAATTGACTCAATCTAACCTTGGCTGCGGTTTTGCAGTCGCTGCCTTTGTTATGGTGACGCATGATTGGGGTGCGCATGATAATATTAAAGGACTGCTGATATCTTACAAGTATTTTCAGCACTTACATTCGCAAAAGAGGTGTGTCAATGCTATGACTGGGGCAGCCATCTCGCTAAGAATGGTCTTACAGGTGCAATTGATCTGGGTGAGTAGACTTTTATGTCAGAAGAACACACATGAAAGTACACCTAATTCCAGATGCAACGCTGGTCCCTAATGACGGTTTTGTATCTCAGTGTATGTAGCTTGTTTGCCCTAGTTTCCGTGTTGTGCTGACTTAAATCCTAGGTGCGCTATCTTGGAATCTTTTACGCTGCGTATGTTTGGAAGGCTTAACAATCGATGTCGTATTGATTGTCTACCTCTTATAATCAGCATAAGTATACTGGGTATGTCTCCTTAGTACCCTCACTTCTTCTGACTGACGGCATACAGGCTATGTTCCAACCATCTCGCTGACAGATAAAGTGAGTTTTTGTGCACAGATGCCTACCATGCCCTACAATTGACTATGGTGTCCTGTAGCAGTCAGTGTGGTTGTTCTTTACTAATTTCTTTGCTCACTGATGCCACACTATACTGCCACAGATGTGAGTTTGTTCGGAGTGTGTGCTATCCAAGGCTGGTCACTGACCGGATCCATCAGGCACTATTGTGTACGCCGTACCGCTTTGGACGAGTGTTGTGGTATTTTCAATGCTTGGGGGTGAGCCTGGCATTTGTAAGACCTCAGTGATGCTGACTTGATCAAAACATACTCCAAGTCATCACCATCGCCCGGTTATATGCCATGTATCGACGATCCAGGAAGATCCTGATATTTCTCATTGTCATCTTCCTGGCCAACAACATTTTCAGCGAAGTAGTCGCCGTGATAATAACCCTACAACTTTCAGGAGGTACGCTTAATTGTGGATGAAAATAAACGTGCATGGGGCTCATTGATGAATGCTAGAGGAATTTATTCTCTCCGGCACTTATCAATGCTCGACTGTCCTTGCGGAAGATGGCCTGCTTCTGGATTCCATTGCTTGGATACTCGGAACTGTGTGGGAGGTCCTCGTACTATGTCTCGCAATGTGGAGCGCTATAAAACACTTCAGCAAATTACGACAATATTCGTCAGGAGATATTGTCGGGGATTGTTTCACGGTGTTGATGAAAACGCACGTGGTTTACTTTGCGAAGTGAGCTCATGCTGTGATTATCATTCCTTTTTTTCCACTGAAGGGTCGGACGTGGTAGCTTTGCTGCTATTTCTTGCTTCCAGCTCGTATTTAATTTCTCTAGACCATTTTTAACGGTATGTCAACTTTTACCGACCTCTGCATGCGACCATGGTTCATCATTTCTATAGGACCAAAATTTCTTGGAACTTCTGGTTTATTCTGGGTTGCATCAGATTTTCACAGTCATGCAGCTGTTTGTGCTAGGACCACGCCTGATCCTTAGCATTCGAGAATATTACGCAAACCTCGTGACCGACTCCGACGCAGCAACCGGCATGACCTCGATCGCTTTCCAAGAGCATGTGCATACATCGACTGGCAGTGGTGTGTAATACACGGTGAAGCTGACGGTTGTTTAGCGCTCTGTAAGGAGCAAGGATATTTACTCGCACTTTCGTGATGGTATTGATCAAGGAGACACAATGTTTTCATTGTAGTATTTAGTTAAGTGATTTCTTATACTTAGCTGCCCACCCAGACTCGTGCACAGATCCTTTCAAAGAAACCAGGGTGCTGACATCTGAGCATCGCCCACGGCCCACCGAACATAGAATGGCTTGTTGATATGGTTCTAAACGGTAAAAGTAACACACCCAGGGACGGGACATGCAGGCACTAGCACCTGCAATAGTGCAGGAGTCAAGCAACTGCTGCTTGATGATGTCGATAACGAGTTCGTGACATGGAAGGGTCAATCTCTTGATGTGCAAATTGGCGTAGAAGACTGCGTATACTATAGCACTTGTTTCAGGGACATTTGAAAAAATGATAAATTCCTATTACGACACGAATGTAATAAATCCTGGCAGTGAAGGGGGGCGAAAAGGAGTAGGTGAGTGAGCAACAGTATTGTAAGAAAACGAGTGAGTGAGCGAGTGTATTGCGAAAAACAAACAATTGGGTCGCATGGTGAGTGAGGGGGAATAAAATTACGAGGAAGAAGCGAAGGCGAGCTATCACTCAGCTAGACGTCTGGGGCTAGATCCTTCCGAGCATTCAAAAGCCTTTCACTTTAATACGCTGATACGAATAGAACCGCGGCCTTTCGAGAAGAGGGATCTAATTTGTCGTGGCATATGTGTACTCAGTGGTGGCGAATCCGACTCGGGAGTTTGTCGTGTCATACACAGAGTAAAACCGCTCGCTGTGGAAGAACAATTCAGCAAACTATTTTTCCGGAAACAAGTGTAGCTCAACGTACAGAAAACAGTAGCCATTTATAAAATCCAAACCAGAACCGCTGCGATTCTCAAGGCTACTGACGACCAGGTATATGCCGTCGGCGGTACCATGAATGTAGCTATTCAACGATCTAGGCCAAATTTGCGCATTCGGAGTGAGCTCATAAGTAACCCCACCAGTAGTGAAATACAAGGATGAGAGTTGCTGGTACTGCTCAGATGAGATCTTTAACAAGCCACTTTCCTCATCGAGGATTCCTCCCGTCGCATACTGATATGTTAGGAAGGCATCTGAATAGTGGATTAGAAGTGTTTGATATTATACAGTACACCTACCGGCGGCAATGTAAATTAGGGTGGTTCCGGTATCGACGATACCAGCAGTCTCATCCAAAATGGTATCAGACCCATATCTGATGGATTGATCAATGCCCCAATAACGACATGCTGGAGATGTTGATGTAATCGGCACATAGTTGATGTCTCCAGTAATTTTGGAGGCATCATAGCTGCCGAATGTGAGCTCGCCACCAGTATCATTAGAGGAAGCAGGTGCAAAGAACACTCCAAGTACTTCCGAACTAATCGTTCCCTGCTTATAGAGGTTGTTCGTCACAGTTGGAACTTCAAATGTATTGGTGACAGTGTCCTGTGTTAAATCGACTGGTCCGACGCCAAGAATTCCATCCGGGCCCTGCACCATTGAGTCCCAAGGTATGACACCAATAGATTGGTTGTCGATAACCAGATCAGAGTTAAGCGTTACGGTGTCCGTGTATTCTTCTCCAGACATGGAATTTCCATCCAGATGCCGCCATTCGCCATATGAAACAAACTGGAAACAGACTGATAAAGTGTATGTGCCATGTAGAAACAAATACTCACGAATTTATTGCCTGTGTCCTTGCTCGTGGCAGTCTTCTCGTAAGCTTTGTTAACCCCGATCCAGGTATTTGAGCTTCCGGTGTCTACCAGGAGTGTGTCTATGTGAGATTGACAACGTGTCAGAACAAGAAGTTGCAGGAGCACGAGGAGCTTACAGTATGTCGCTGGACTCCCAACACCAATATCAGCGGTGTATATCACCCCAGAATTGGTTGCATTGATGGAAGAGCTCCCCCCAGCTTGTAGGACTTCGGCTCGAGCTCGGTCTGCTGCCGCAATGTTCTTGATCCCGTACGAGTTTATTCTAACGGCAAGCTTGAGAGCAGCCGTACTTGATGCTGTCCGAGGACGAGGTAAAGCGCTCGCTGACAGCGAGAAGAAGGCAAGTACTGGCAGGGCAAGAAGAGATGAAAGCGATCTGGAACTTGCGGAAACCATCTTCTGGAGTTCTTAGTGGCATCCTTCATAGCTGGGCCGTTTTATGTGGTGGTCAGCAATAGTACAAAGCGAACAACTTCAAAATTACAACTTTAACTTGAAATGGACTAGGCCCCGCCGCCCCGGCGGGGCTCTGATTCCATAGAGATACATTTGACTCCCATTTATGCAGAGAATGATGGCGGAAGTCTGGCAATGACCTCTGAATGGGCTGCAAGATTTATTACAGAGCCTGTTTAACAGAAACCCTCAGTACTAGTGGTATCACGGTGGTGCTCTGTTCCACCTCGGCCGAGCCTTGGTCGGTTCCGAGCCAGAATCTCATTTTAAATCGGCCAGTCACAAGGAAAACGATGGAGTGGTCATTCGAATTAAGCCCACGGCGTTCCACTTCGTAGATAGTATAAGACGGAATGTGCTGTAGGGAATACAACTGAATTCGATTTGTCTTTAACTAAGGAGGACAACACAACTGGGATAGACTCGTGACCAGTCTGTATACTATGGGTTGTACCACGGTCTATTATTTGGTGATTTTCGTCTGCAGTCAGCTACTTCACTGGGCACTATGTTCTATATACTATACTGTCAAGTGAAATATGGGTAGAGATCGTGTCCCAAGCGTGACAGCATGATACCGGACATATATGGCAAAATCGACACCGAAATCGCAGCGGGGCCAAGACATTATATCGAACATGCCGTGGTCTTTGATTCCGTCAGTAGACCGGACTAGAGCTCTCCGCTGCTCGATAGGCGAGAAACTCGACAAGTGGGGCTCGATGAATGACCTCACTAGCATGATGGTATAATTAGTGAATGATTGTCAGATGTATACTAATGTTGAGGCGAATATTATGACGTGACTGTAATAAATCCTGGGAGTGGAGGGCAGGCGAAAATGAGTGTGTGCAAGTGAGCGAGAGTATTGTAAAGAAAACGAGTGAGTGAACGAGCGATAGTATTGTGAAAAGCGAACAGTCAGGTTGTTTGGTGCAGTGGGGGAGAATAAAATTATGAGGAAGGGAAGGCGAGCTATCACTCAGCTAGACGTGTGGGGTAGATCCTTCCGAGCACTCAGATATCAGTACCTTTCACATGTAAATACGCTGATACGAATAGAGTCGCGATCTCTCAAGAAGAGGGATTTAATTTGTCGTGGCAAAGGTGTACTCAGTGGTGGCGAACCCGACTCGGGAGTTTGTGGTGTCGTACACAGAGTAAAACCGCTCGCTGTGGAAGAACAATTCAGCAATTTATTTTCCCGGAAAAAGAGCAGCTCAGCGTACAGGAAACAGTAACCATTCATGAAATCCAAACCAGAACCGCTGGAACTTCCAGTGCTACTGACGATCAGGTATATGTCATCGGTGGTACCGCCAATGGCGCTGTTCAACGATCGAGGCCAGATTTGCGCATTCGGAGTGAGCTCATAAGTAACCCCACCAATAGTGAAATACAAGGATGAGAGCTGTTCGTACTGGTCAGATGAGATCTTTAACAAGCCAGTTTCCTCATCGAGGGTCCCCCCCGTCGCAGACTGATATCTGTCGAAGGCATCTGAATAGTGGATTAGAGATGTTTTGATGTCGTACAAAACACCAAACCACCTACCGGAGGCGATGAGAATCAGTGTGGTTCCGGTATCGACGATACCAGCAGTCTCTTCCAAAATGATCGTAGACCCATAGCTAATGGATTGATCAATGCCCCAATATGTCCTCGCTGGAGATGCTGATGTGATCGGCACATAGCTGACGTCTCCAGTAATTTTGGAGGCATCATAACCACCAAATGTGAGCTCGCCACTGGTATCATCAGAGGAAGCAGGTGCGAAGAACACTCCGAGTACTTCCGAACTAATTGTTCCCTGCGTATAGAGGTTTTGCGTCACAGTCGCAACTTCATCTTCATCACTGACAGTGCCTTGCGTTAAATCCACTGGTCCAAGGCCAAGAAGTCCATCCACATCAGTTACCGATAAGTTCGATTCAGATGCGACGCCAATAGACTGATTTTCGATTACCAGATCAGAGCTGAGCGTCAGTGTCTGTGAATTCCTCTCCAGAAGCGTAACTCCCATCGCCGTATGGAAGATACTGGAAACGGGTTAAAAAGTGTATGTGCCACGTAGAAATAAATACTCACGAATTGATTGCCTGTGTCCTCGCTCGTGGAAGTCTTCTCGTAAGACTTGTTAGCCCCGATCCAGGTGTTTGAGCTTCCAGTGTCTATCAGGAGTGTGTCTGTGTGTGAAATTGACAATGTGTCAGATCAAGAAATTGCAGGAACATGAGGAGTTTACAGTACGTTGCTGGACTCCCCACGCCAATGTTAGCGGTATAGGTCGTCATAGCATTGGTTGCACTGATGGAAGAGCTGTCGCCAGCTTGTAGGGCTTGAACTCGAGCTTGATCTGCTGCCGCAATATTCTTGATCCCATATGAGTTTATCCTAACGGCGAGCTTGAGAGCAGCCGTGCTTGACGCTGTCCGATGATGAGGCAAAGCATTTGCTGACAGCGATAGAAACGCAAGTGCCGGCAGGGCCAGAGACGCAAGTGATCCGGAGGAAACCATTTTCTGAAGTTTTTGGTGGCATCCTTTCTAGCTGGGCCGTTTTATATGGTGGTCGGGGATACCTGTATAACGTCGGAAAACCACCGCAATCAACGTAAAGCACCCTGGGGAGACCAACGAAATCTCTGATCGGCAGCGGCAGAATGGAACAATAGCAAGACTGCGAAATTAGTACTATTACCTTAACTTGAAATGGACTGGGCTCGGGACTCATTGCATGGAGATAGCATTCGAAACATGAAATTCACCTATGCAGGAAATGAGTGTCACTTGGTATGTAGCTGCAGCGGATTCAGAAGTCTGGTATTAACCTTTGTATAGCCAGCTGCAAGATTTCATTGCAGAGGCTAGTTAACTGCTAGAAACCTTCAGTACAAGTAGTAGTATGTTCCTACTCGGACTCTGGATTGGTTCCGACATGAGGTAACATTCAAGTCCGGCTCGGTTCGATGGTGTCCTGTTAAACTCGGAGCCTTAATTGGTTCCGAGCCAGATGTGTTTCACAAGGAAAACGATGATTCCGTTTTCATACTTACAGTCGTTTGCATTAAAAAGTTCACCCCTTGATTTGGACGCAACGTCTTTGTATGTATTTGGTGGGTGTAAATTTGAATGTACACCTCTAACCCTAACCACAACGGCCACTGTCATACTGCGCAGTATCGATCGGACACCAAGCCTCGTTTTAAGCTGATTGAATAGTCTTCATTTTTCTTTGACAAGTGCTCATAAATTTCTGCCAGCCATATTGCAATATTGCACGCAGCAACTCATTTCGCTCTGCTGCTGCCTTTGATGTCCGTTTGTGCGTGCAAGCCGATGAAGGCTGCGCGAGAGCGTGGGAATCGAGACTTCAACATTTCGTGCTTCAAGCAGCTGCTCTTGAATTTCGTCAAGGAATAGGGTTGGATTGGCATCGAGAATGAATGTGATAAATGACAGGTTCTGTTGGTTGAGAGTACGAGGCTTGCTACGACGACGAACAAATGGATTTCTTGTCTGTCCAAAATCTCGGTGAAGTGTCAAAATTTTGTAGATACTTCGCCAACTGCACCCAGCAAGTTGAGCTATTTCAGCAATTTTCTTCTGTCGCTGAAAATGCCAGACAATAATCCTCTCCCTTAACTGTTCCGTGAGGTGTGGAGACATGATATCGTATAGTTCTCATGTGACAGGTCACCCGGCAAACACATTTGAGAATAATATTCGAGGTTTTTTTGTGGGCACAAATACATACAAAGACGTTGCGTCCAAATCAAGGGGTGAACTTTTTATTTAATGCAAACGACTGTAGTACAACAGCGTAATACAAGCAAATTTATGTAATTACGATCTGACAGAACACAAGATGAGGAGAAATTTTTAATCCGAAAAAACGGAGATGCTGTTACACTCTCCATGTCTTTAAAGCGTGCAGCTTCAAATGGCTAAGTCATTGTTGCTGTTCACAAGCGATGGTTGAATCGAGGTAGTATCGGCAGCAGACTCATATTTTGAAATACCCGACAATCCTTTATACCTGGGGAAAATACAGCCGAAGCCAGAGACATTGAAAATAACTCACTGTGTCCGACAGCGTCAGCGAGATAAAGTAAAGGCAGGCTTTAGTGGAGAATGATGTCCGAAGGCGTGGGTGCCAAAATGCGCGATTTCAATCACTGGAGAAGGATGAGCCAGCGAAGGTGAAGGACAAGTGGAATTTGGTGCACACCACCGCATACACTGACGAAACTTGAGACCTAGATGAGCACAGATGATTGAGCCAGGGTTATATGCTGCCTTTCAGGTATACGAATCATTGGGAGCTTTCAACGGAACCAAAGTATTTCGGAAGGGTAAGAGGCCGGTAATCCACTCATCACTCGCCCAAACCAAGTGTGATTTCATTGCTTTAGATTGTTATATGGTATCATAACGTATAAAGAGAAAAACCTGGGTTTACGCACCCACTGCCACAAGTAGATGAAGTTCAAAAAATCGACGTATCGCGAATGTCGCGAGTCAAACCAATTTCAGGGATCTGCGTCGTACCATGTGAAAGCGGCAATCAAATACACCTACACAATCCAACGTGTGTTCATTGTCAGCGCAGATGTCCGGTTCCTACAGTGATCAAAGGTTGCGTAAAAGTACAATGTCAAGATGAACGATCGACTTACATTTCCCATCCGAGTAACAATGGCTCATCACATCAAGTTTGAAATCCTATTATCTGTCCTACACGCTTAGTCGGCAAAATCACATCCTGTCCCGTCCGCTAATGGCTTTAAACCGATGATGAACTGGCAGATCAGGCAGGGTGTTGATAAGTAACGTCAATCCAGCGAAAAGTACGCACTCTGTCATGCCGTGACCAAGATCCGTGTACATCGGCAAAAAAAATCGATAGATAGATTTGCCTGGCGCATCATCGACACCAGGTAGATTTGTTCATCAATCTGTCACATACGAGGGTAAAGCGCTGAACTCACTGACTATACGTGTGTCGACCGACTCGGAACGATATCTTGCGCTAGAACAACGACGGCATCGAGTAACCAAAGCTGTGACACACTGAATGTTGGCGATCTGGAGTTGGCGTACGCCTTACCTACCGAGAAATCGCCGGAGGTGTAGCAGAAAGTTCGACACAAAAGCACCGATAGGCCTGTCATGGATCGTCCGGAAGCAAACTTGTGGATAGTCATCACTGCTGTAAGAATCATTCATGATAAACTCAAGACCAGGTGGACCAGGAACGTGCGCATGAACGCATGAACAACCGCCTGCCAGGTGGTACAATTTCACAAGTTTGACAAATGACGAAGTACATAGCGCTGAAGACACGGCGTCTTCCCATGGGAACTGGGCTTTTCACACCATTACCAATTTAATAATTAATATTTTATTCAAATAAAACTCTGCTTCAACCAACTACCGGTCCTCGCGATTGTCTCCCAAGCCGCGGCCCTCGAATTTGGCGAAATCTCCAGCATGACAGACATTACGTCAAACTCGATTCGTCCAATTACCACAGGACTCTACTACAAGCTTTATTTTGTAATATACTAGCCCATGATGGTGGAAGCGTGTGCTATGTTCACTGACCAGTAAGTACTACTTGCGTAGTATACATGAGAATAATGTATCCAAGTCGCACCACAAAGAAGCCAAAGAAAAGTAAACGACAATGCCCGAAGAAGAATCAACTATGTCCAATGAATAGCCTTAGGTATCGGAAGGAACGTACGGTATGTTTCACTACACAAAAGAACAAGTATGACGGAAAGAAAATAAGGAGGATGGATGCTTCATTGTCGTGGCACGCTTAAACCGTTGCGATACAAACGTTTGTCGCTCATTTGGCAAGCACGTCCAGGAAGTGCAGCGGTGTGGCGCGGGCTGCCATTAGGAACGCCTAGCAGGGAACGATCACCATTCACAATGATAGATCCCTTATCAGCAACTCCGTTCTTCTCGAATTGCGCACGTTTGGCATTGGCCGGACCCAGAGTCTGCGAAGGGAGACGTTTGAAAGCAGGCCGGAATATTTCACCCTCAGAGCTTCCTGTACAGTCAGATGCGACAGATGACTCTCTTGACCCATCTCTTGACCCGCTTTGAGTGCTTGAACTTCCCATGCTGCTCACACGAGGCACAGGCAACGAAATGGACACCCCATTCATAGGCGGCGCAGCTCCCTTCATGGGAGGCAGATGAGGTGACATGAATGCCTGCGAAAGCGACGATGTCGACGAGGAGCTCGAGGGACGGCTGGCGTTCAAATCAAAATCGACATTCGGGTGCAAACGTGTGGTATCTGTGCGACAATTAGTGCCACATGCACCGGAAGAGACAGATGCAGGTGGGTTTGCCCGCGTACCTCGCCGTTTAGGGAGGTTGAGGTTGAGCGATGCATTGCGAGCATTGACAGCAGCTTCATAGCTCCGAAGATCTTCAGGGTTGCCTTGGGGCGTCATGCGCGCTCCCTCTCCGTTGCCGTTTGCTACACCAGGAAGGGCTCGTTCTGCTGTAGGCGTTTTGGAACTTGGAAGGGAGGACACACGAACTCTTCGGCGTGAAGAGGGAGATTGCGGCATTGTGCCTGGCGTTTCTGGGCCGACGGGTTGAGGTCCACTCATAGGTGTGCGTATGAACGCCCTCCACATGAAGTCATTGTCACGACCCAAACCAGGTGTGGGCAACGCAGAGAGCGACATGCCACGATCTCTGAGCTGCTGCTGTGATAGTGCCTTGGGCGGCATCGGAGTAACATTCGGCGAATGAGGTCGCATATTCATGGCAGCGTTTGAAAAGAAAGGTACACCATCTGTTGATAGCCCAGCAAGGACATTTGGATCGTCAATAGACATGAGTCCAAATGCGGAGGAGAACCCGCCTTCACCGACTCCAGAATGTTCATCGGGCTGCTGGTCGTGGGATTCAGGTGCAGAGGTAGAGGACACCGAGTCTCTTCGGCGTTGAGGGTCAAGTAGCATTCGCTGTTGAAAGTCCTCTGAGGCGCCCTGGTACATATCCCCCGCCGAGAGGGGGAGATGGACATTGGACGAAGTAGCGCTAGAAGGTATGGACTGCGAAGTGCTACTGCCGTCGCTGTAGTCAACGGAGTCTCTACGAGGTCGGTAGGCTAATCCAATGAAGGGTCCAGTGAACATTTCTGAGTTGAAGTTATCTGAACCGTCCGCACCATAATGATTTTGTGAAAAAGCTTCGTCCAAAGACGCAAACTGGGGTTGACCGGTCTGCGCAGTAGTCAAACCAGGATTTGTGCTCTCGCCCCATCCAAGCCAATTGTTGGAAGGTTGATTATGGTCCGTGTAAAGCTCAGGCAAAAGTGCCGGTGAACCTTGAGGATTTGCAAGCATAGGAGCTCCGGCATGACGCAAAAGCTCAGCTTGTGCCCGACTTCTTCCTGAGATCTCGGAGTCGGAAGAGAGCGACATGGGAAGATGTACAGCGTTTGCTGACGAAGCATACACATGATTGAAGGAAAACGGGGTTGTGTAAAGCGGATCTCCCGAAGAAGGATCCATACTGGGTACGCTCAAGGGGGAAGGCCCAAGGATAAAGTCGTCCATTGATAGCCGTCCATTCCCAAGAGAAGAGACGAGGGAAGTGGGGCGAGGAACATGATGACCAGGGCCGCTTGGTGCGGTTTGACGATGGAATTTGACGTAAGTACATCGACTCTTGCGTTGTACGCATTTTGCTTAGTATCAAAGTAAGAATAGAATCGTGGGTTTTGGGGCGCAAACGTACAACAAGGGTTACAACCGTCGCACGGTAGGCTTGATTGGACACATTGGTCACATGCTTGCTTGGAAGTAGTTGCTCGAGAGGTTGAAGCAGAGCCCTTGCGACGACCGTTAGTGGCGGTTTGTGGCGGTTTTTCGTTCGCATGGCACTTGTTGACATGTCGCGATAGAAGATCGCTTGAGGAAATTGAGTTAAGCGAGATCGAGTAATCCATGTACTTGAAGACTTTACCTGCGTGCAAATTGGTCTCCACAATACTGACATTTGTAGGGGCGATCGCCTGTATCTGTTGAGGAGCGAACCGATGGGAGTGAGTGAATTGATGATGAGGGAGATTATAAGGACAGGGGGTAAAGGCTTCTCGTGGCAAAGTGGAGCGAAATTAGTGCTAGAATGGAAAAATGTACATACGTGATCGCATGTGACGAGCGACATGCTGTGGACGAGTGAAAGTCGCCTGGCAGACAGGACATTGATGGTCACCGCCCATTGGTATAGAATCTAGAGAATTGAGGTGATAGTTGTAGAAGGAGTTCAGAGTCCAATTAGTCGTGGACGAGTGGATGATGCTATCCGATGACACAAACCTTGTACACATATTTATCCCTACCAAAACACCTGGATCTATAAAGTCTTCGGCGTTGTCCGTGTCAATGATGTCATATACCTTATCGGTCCACACTGCTTTTCACTTACTTAATATCAAATCTCTTTACATACATTTCTCCTAACTGTCATTATATTATTCTGTTCGACCATTCCACTACCTTCCTCCACATCCCTTGTATTCTCCATCCCCTTGTCTCCAAAATATTCAAAGCAAAAGTTCGAAAACCTAAACAAATTGACCTTCCCCGTCGTCAAGACAATGCTGGCAATTTAGCGTGTGACGCAATTTGATGTCACCTATTTGCGAGAGATCGTGGCGGAGATCAATCCGCTACAAACACGCACACTGACGTCAGTTCATCAGAACACTCCTACGAAACGTGTCTTTCACCTTGGGGCGGATACGGGCACGAATACTTCAGCGTTCGCCCTATCACCGTAAATTTAATCAGTAATCTTTCTCCATTTCAATCGTCATAGGGCTATAATAGCAGATCGCTGCCGGGCGTCTGGTAACAGGCTCCGGAGAAGCGACTGGCGTCATGAAAAGGCATTGCAATGAGCGTGATCACCACCCTCGTTGTCCTGGCCCTGTGATACGGATCTCCGCGACAGGAACAGTGCGAACTACCTCACACTCATGACGATGATGGATGGCAATCTCACGCCCAACGCTGCGGATCGCTTCCTCGTCAGAGTGTGCCGGCATTCTTAAGAACCCAGGGGTTGATGCCAAGTTAGTTGGCCCTCCCCTTAATTAGACACTTCCCGTGTCGCGTCATAAGATATTTTTGAATCAGAACTAACAACGAGATTAAGCGATTGGATCGCAGGTGCGATCACTGGCCTCATCCGCACAGGTAAAGCCGGCGCTCCCCAAGTAGTGTCAAGGAAAAGGAGGAAAAAAGGCAATGGGCGCTGAAGGGAAATGATACTCAACGGTGTAGTGTTATCCACCCCAATGTACTTCATGTCGACTGGGATATAATGCTTGTTTGGGAGCTCGTAAGTGACGGACTCGACACCCGCGTTCTCCGCGATGACGCGTTGCCCCATCTTAAACAACGTTGCCTGTTATTAAATAGAACCATCAGCAACGTGCACAACACGAGGATAGAAGCCTATGACGCACTTGCACACTAGCGCTGGCATCAAGAGCAAAAATATCAAGCGTTGCATTTCTCACCCGCGTCGCAACATTAGCTGCGTCCCAGACGTCACCGAGGGCGAAGCCTTCAGGGACAGTGAAATCGAGTTTCTTGTCATCAGTGGGAGAGCTGAGCGATAAGGGCGCGAAGGTATAAGTCAGGTCCACAGAGGTTGATAAAATACGATCGTCCACTTCTTGCAGCGTAGTGTACTCATCGCGAACGAATCCATAGAACGCAGAACCACCCGACTTGAGCACTGGGATGCGCAGAAATGTGTAAGTACAAGCTCGAGAGTGCAAGGATAAGCTCACCCAAGAGATCGGTAAGTCCCGAAGTTACTTTAGCTGAGAGCTTGTCCTTGCCAGCAGAGGCATCGACCTGGAGGAAAGAAAGGAGTGTTTGATAAGCTATATATACGTTTTAGAATCGGAAGGGTGATATGAGCGGCAGGGAGCGAGTGTCTCGACCGAGCTACCGCAGTTCGGCAACTGACGGCAAGGAAACGCTCCACCTCAGCGACTATGCTTCACTCCACCAAGTCGGAATCCAAGAAGCATCCTCGGCGTTAAATTAAATTTCGTACCTCGACTTCGACTGTCTGTCTGTCGTTCCCGTCCCTAACAAACGAATGCGGGTGCGGGTGGTCATTTGCACTCAATGCAATGCGAGACCAACGCAACTTCTCCACGGTGATGAATGCACGGTGTATGTGTGCATACTTGGAAACTATGTGAGTTCCGAGGTGCAATGCGAACCGTTCCGGACTGAGGATGTGGGGTGAAATCTTGGCAAGATCTAGGAATCGCCGAAGTTTCCAACTTGGTTAGCTGTTATCTCCTCTATTAGCGGTACACGTACAATATGTGATGTTCTTTACTGCATAATGCGTGAGGTGGTGAGCTTTAGCCAGACTATCGTACAGATGTACATACTAGCGTCGGTTGTGACAACGACGGAGTTATCTGCAACCAGGTAGCTGCATATCCATCTATTAGAGAGTTTACGATATACTGTATCAATCACCGACCTGGTCTCGATATCGCCTTCCAGGAGTACCCTGACATTGTACTCCACGACTTGGTGAAATTCGCCATCCCGAACAACACGAAAGACCCGAATGAGGTCTTTGCCATATCGAGCGCTTGTTAGAACTGATTCAGACATAATCGACAACGGTACCAGGCTCGCAGTTTCAGTTGGTCTTCCCAAACGTTCAAAATACCTCGTTCAGCTCAGGGAGACTGTTGTAACGGACTATCACACGTTACTATAATCAGACAGATAAGCGACTTAGCAAGCTGAGTCAGCGTCTAATTGTCCTGATATATCTCCTACAAAGCCGCTTGCCTCTTTATTTCCACATCTCAGTCCGACGTCCTCTGAAGCAGCAGCGTTTTCCTACCGCAGATGGTTTTGCTCGATCTTCCATTATACCGACGGTGATACTCTGCCATCTCTGTTCGACGTTGACGGAGCGAACCCACGGGTACCTATTCTCGTGCGAACGGCTTATCTTGAGCCGGGAGAGATTCTGAAAAACTCCGTGATGCTATCCATTGTACGCGACCACCCTTGAAATTGAATCACCTCGGTTTTTCCCAAGGAACCCTTCCCAGTAATACGACGATCAGGAGATCAGATAAGGCAGATTGTCGTCTAAGAGAACTCCACGGATCACTGTGCACGAGTTTTTCCCAAACATGATTGTCACAGTACACATGTATGCTCATGAAGCGATCACGAAAGTGATCAACTTGACCATTCTTCGTTCCTGGGGTGCGACAAGTCGTCGTGAATGCCTCCTCCAACACAGACATGGCCATGGGATGAACTGGCCAGCTGCTGGGATCGTCTTGTCCTTATCGTAAATCAAGCTTCGCTCTGAGGCCTGAGCGGTCATATCGGCCAGCTTCACCGTTTGCATAAGACCATTACGCTGTGGGTCCGACGGAATGGCTCAACCATAAGTTGGATGTGTCTCAGTACATAAAACGCGTGCCCCCGGATGCTCCTCGTTTCGATAACTCGTGACCACTGGTCTCGCTGTATATGTTAGATTGGGAATAGTTGGGATTTGCCCCTTCATGGTTCGAGTACGTCGGCATGTGCCCTGATGAGCATTTCAAGTCGCTTTTAATGCCTCGGATCTCGCGTTGCACTGAGCAATCTTGGTGTAGATAGCTATGATGTGATAAGGTGCCCGGATAAACATTGTCACAATGGGCAGTCAAAGTAGGTAGTACTTTATATCCGGCAGTTCAATTACATTGGTTCAAGTTGCCGTGGTGATAGAAACCCAGCTAAGACCAATGAAGCAAAACGATAGGCAACAAATTAGTTGCCCTTCCCTGACTAGATAGTGTCCATTTTGCACGGTGAGCGCCTTGGACTAACTCATCTAACAGACCGCATCCGAAGAATTGCACGAGATAAGATTGGTGACCAATACACTGGACTCGGAGTCTCTATTTCCTTTGATGAAATTTGGCATTACTGGGACCGTATGACCACATAGGCATGTACTTCGAAGCAGGCGCTGGCTCGCATCAGTCGCTAATACATTTAGAGAGTCTGATTATCAAGAATCTTCAAAATGAGCGAATATGAAAGTCGGATATCAAACCCACGTGTAGAATCTTGCCTCAGGTTTTTCATATTCGAAGGATATAGGATTCAGATGCGGCCTGCGCTACTGCTCGGGGAGTGATTAGTGACGTGGCGCCGCTGAGGTCGGATCGGAGTATGTTGGGACATGATGCACGACCAAGCTAGGCTAGTGGCCTGTGTAGAAGCTGTTGTCGCATGAGGAATGAACCAGATAATTTGCAAAGGATGACCCCCATAGCGAAGGCGCACCCGTCGGAAGGCTTTCGCCGGAGACAAGAATCGTGGCCGGACCAACTCACTGTGCATATTGCATCGTAGTCACAGAAGCCGAATTCCGAAAGCCCATGCTTAAGCTCAAGATTGGCAGGATGTCAGTGAACTATGTAGTGACACCTGACAGCACAACACTTACGGATCTCAGACAGGCGTCACCCATCTGCCAATGCTACACAAGCTTTGGTATCAGATGGTGACTGATGACGGACAGTAAACATACCGTCACATACGTACAGACAAACAAGCTATCACTTCAGTATCGTGTACTTGTCTACGCCTAATTGGTCACCGACAGTAATAGACCAACTGCTTCATATTAGTCGTAGCCTGCGCAGCCAACGACGATAACGAGCAATAACGAGGAACAAAGCAAACGAGCAAAGAATCCGGCAGTTGCCGAGGCTCGACATGAACCTTTCTTCAATTGCTGCTGATCCGGGCTTACGGCCAACCTTACTCAGTGGCTTTCTCGGCTCATCTCATGGATAGTAACATCCTGGATAATCCCTGGAAATTTGTCGAGAAGCGCATCTGAGCGCTAGCCCTTCGACCATATTGGTAAATATGTCAATGGGTCACTTCCCTCTTGCGCAGTACTAGTTTTATTTTAATCTTCTCACCCTCGGTGACGTTTTCACTCCTGAAGTGAAGAAAGCTATAGCGGTGACAGACGATATCATCCATGACGGTATACTTGACGAGAGGTTCCAGGTATGTAGTCACCCAAAATTTCCTCATCCCCCCCCCCCCCCTGACTGGCTCAAAGTTCGACGAAGTAACTAAATCTCGAAAATCATCTGAAGAATTTGTGAACAGATGCGAATATCGACTGAAGCACACCACTACTGATCGTCAATATCAATGACGACGTCTCCCTTAATGAACACATCTCTGAGATCTGGACTACCCTCCGATCCTACGAGCCTTCCAAGGATAACAACTACGTCACTCGCTGCGGATTTATCATCAATCACTGCCGTCGGAAACTGTTCACGCGTTTCCTCTACCAGAAGATGTGCCACGTGCATGTGGCCCAAAAGTTGGCTGACTGGACGCCCGTGGCTAATGAGCTCTCCGAAACGTGCTGGCTTGACGCTCCTCTTTGGTGTTTTCCTCGTTCCCCCTCACTGGATTAGAGTTCGAAGAGGTAATTAAAAGAAATTGCGAAAAGGTGCGAATATTAACTGAAGCCTAGCGGTTCTGGACAAGCTACTCGAATCTGCCAGCCTTACCATCAATTTTTGTATGACCTAAGATTTAATGTCCACGGATCGTCAGGCAACCACTGGAAATGCCATTGCAGTAGGTTGCTAGTGTTATAATCGCCTTCTCTTGGAGCTCCTGGTGGCCAACGGCGCGCAGTTGAAATTCCCGGGCTCAAATGGCGTCATATTATTCATGAAGTCCTCGTCGTAGGCGATTGGATGTCAAGGTTCTTCAGATGCTTTGTTTCAAGAGCTACGCGAAGCAATCGGCAAGGCAGGTTTAGATCTCTTATCTCAGCTACGTTCTCAAGTGTATTGCCCGTCCTTCTCCTCATCATTCGAGCTGTGAGTTTTGAGCAGATTGTATCTTGTTGCACTACTACGCAGTACTGTACTTGGACGTGCAAAACAGAGAAAAAGATTATAGCAGCATAAATTAGCCACCAAACCAAGGACCTCGCCTGGACTTTGTTTCTCCCAGTTGCTAGATGATGTCAACAGTCAGTGAGTGATATCAGAGACGGTTCTAACACCGATATCGACAGTATTGCCTAGCGTCTGCCGTGTGAAGAACGACAGGCCCGAGGACTTGGGACGATAAAGGCGGCACGCTTTGGAAGTGCAACCGTGTGCCCTGAGGCGTTTTAGAAGTTGAGCCGGAAGAGGTGACCTTGCAAATCAACCTCTTGTTTCATTTCACTTTGCTGTGACCTACATGTGGGATTGCAATAGGCTTACTGGGAATTATGCAAGCAGCCGCAGCGCACACATGCCGGGTATATGTTAGGTCGACAAACACTCGAACTTTTGACAGAACCCCTGAATCGAGGCAATCATGGCAGGAACACCCCAGGCATGACATTGAACATGAATTGCCGGAAAGCTTTGCGGTGTCTACACCTATGGCCGCTTTGCAGGTTCGCAACCTCGGTCAATCAGGACGTAATTCTCATGTCCATGGTATGTTATCCCAGCGATAAAAGTACCGGATGGAGGCGTAATTTGTAGATGTTCGTCATGTTCACCGCTCGTTCACACCCATCCCTCGAAAATCACCAGAGTTATAGATTCGTGGACAGCCGGTCGAGTGACATCGGCATCGTGTGGGCAGCTACGGTGAAATACAATTGGGGTGAGAAAGCGTATCAGAAATTCGCTTATCATATTTCCAGTACTCACATTATTTGGATAAGAGGCAAGTAGGCCTAACTGATATTAACGAAATGTCATGCGAGGCCTTTTGATCACTCGGTTACATATCATGTATCAGCGATCCAGAAAGTTGTTCATCTTTCTCCCTGTTATCTCCCCGGCTATGTCGTGTGCACACTTGTTGGCGTAATATCAAGCGGAAACATTACAGGGGGTAAACTCTAAAATGGATACTTAGGCCCATTAGGCTCATCAGTATCTCGTCCTTTGTGGCATCCATCGATATATTTATCGATGGGAATATTATGCCTTGGGTACTCAATGATGCGTTGGATATCCTTGCACTGTGAACTGCGACAAACAAACGACAGGAGACTATTTCACGGTGTGAATTTTTCAAGACTCACTTCGCCTACCTAACAAGGCGAGCTATGTATAGCATCATTTGGAACGTCTTGCAATATACCAGATTCCCTTGATGCCCCACGGGTGGGCATGACTAATATTCGTTGTCGACTACTCGGCATCAGCTACGGGGTTCTGATCGGATGATGCCTGAATATACAGAGAAGGAAATGAGACATAGATGGCTAAGAACGAGGACTTACTCAATGTCACTCAGTGGCGTTACAGCGGTAGGTGAACACAAGTGAGACCTGGACAAAGTTAATGGACCTCGGTACTGGAACGTTTCTTCCGTGGCTGATGACGTGATCCGAAGTCGATGATCCACATGCCTCTCAATATATCCTCATACGGAGATCACAGAACTAGATGTCGTTAGCATGAAGCTAGCACTGGCGGAAGATGATATCACGTATGCTCTTGAGAGGAAGAAGCAACATTCATGCTTTACCGCGTTCGGTCCGAAGCATGATTATCTCGAGGTACTGAGAAAAACATGGACTGAAAGGGGTAGTGTAGGTTCCGTGTTAGCAAGTAGAAAAGCTCTAACTTCAACCATTCCTGAAGTGATCGTGAGCTACATTTATGACGCAATACACCCACGTAACTCACATCTTGGGGGCAAGAAAATAGTCCAGAAGCTGATGCAACGGCATTTAGGATTATTCTATAAGCTGCATGAAGCAGATGCGGGCAGATTCCCAATCTTGGTAGACGCTCGCGGATATCTCGAATACGACGGAAATTTACAAAACCAGACGCACGGTAGATGAATACACCATGCCAAGAGTAGGAATCACCATAACGCTTCGCACGGTGACCTTTTAAAAAAGGTTCAGGGTACTCTGTCACAATTGCAAGAGAATCAGGAAGTGCACCCACCAGCTGAATCACTTGACCAGGAATTGTGGGCGGCATCGCTTCGATCACTGCGTTTAAACATGCGGACCAACAGTTAACTTGCCTGGCAGGGGATTAACGGCAAGGCATGAGATCAAATTCATTGCGGAGATGGTCAAGACGTGCTGCCTTGAATTGTTTCTTTTTCCTGTTTGACCTAACAGTTGTTAGATTGCAAACTTCAATTCGAAGAATCAAGATTATTAATCCATGAGCTTCAAGAGCTCTAAGTTTCCTATATAAATGGAGGTCCGCACAGTGAGCACAAAACGTCATGTAGAACGTGATGCTTTCTAGTGCCTACATACCTGTTCGAGTTGTGTTCGAGCCTAACACTCAGTTGAAGTCATAAAGCGCGTCGGACATACCCGGGTAAGAGCAGTTCTGCCAAATTTCCCACCCTTTATTTCCTCAGGTCTCCGCGTCGTGACATTCCTTTCAGTAGTTTACTCAACCTGCTCGCAGACACCTAGAATGCGGTCTACAGTCTCTACATCTGCCTTCAGACAGGCTGCTCGTCCCCGCCGTCTACCCGCCCAGTATTCACGCTTTGCTAGCTCAAATGTGGAGACAGCCCAGAAGAAAACTCAGGACGCGCTCGGGTCCGCCCAAAAGACAGCAGAAAAGCTTTGGGAGAGCTCAAAAAAGTTCCTCGGTCCCCTCGGCGAGCGCGCTGGAAGCATGCTCGGATGTATGTCGTCTCCTGGGCTTTCACCTTTGCAGACACTGATGCAGCTCTGTTTGTGTTCAGCATACCGTCAGCCTGTCATGTACAACCTATCTGTTGCACGCGAATTGTTGAAGCAGGTATATGTGGCGGAGCGTTTGCAACCTCCCACCGACCTTGGGGTGGTGAGAAGCGCATACTCAACATTATGGAGTCGTGCTAGCAGCCAAGCATATTGGCGAGGGATACTCAGTTCCGGGGAGTGGGCCAAGGTCGCCATATACGCTGTGGAAGCATACGGTATCTTCAAGGTTCGTTTGACGTAGGTTTATGATGTTACAATTATTGACTGTCGGCAGATTGGAGAAATTGTCGGACGGAGAAGCGTCGTTGGATACAACCTTCATTAGACCGCATTATTTATCGCTGAGAGCATTTATTATGCTTTACACTGATTCTATTGCATAGACATCTCATATTTCCTATGCTGATGCCGTTTTCCGTCCATTCAAATTTGCATGACAGACAGTGCATGTGTTGCACCGAATTGACAAGTCACGGACAATGATATAGATATCCATATAGCAAGAGATCAAAAGTATGGACTCCCTAATCCTCCTTCTTTCCGCCAATCTTCTTCTCTGCTTCTGTAATTGATGCTGCGTCTGTTTGAGGACCAGCGGCAGCTGAGAACACAATAGTCAATTGGTGATATGATAGTGCATAGGGAAATTCACGTGCCTCCAAACATTGATGGAGTTTTGAATGGTCTCTTAAGATCGCCCTCTGCGGGCTTCCCAAGAATGTGAATAGCGACAGGCTTTGCATCGTATAGGTTCTTCAAACCCATAAGAGCTTGAATAAAGAGAGGCTGGGTGTACTTCATGTACAAATGGAAGAAGGCCATCATGGCGACACCAAAGTACGCAGCACGAAGCTATAAAATTACAGAATAAGGCCAGTCCTTTTTCTTTCAAAAAAATGTGACGCACTAGTTTCGACGTTTCGGACAGGTCATAATCACGGACCGTCGTAGTCACGAGTCCTCCAGAGTCGGGCGACTATACACGTAAGTCCAACATGTGCCGCTCGTCAAATGAATGGAATATTACCATGGGATTTTGAGCATCGACTGGTACAAGCAACTTAGATATTCGTCGAAAATTTTTCAAGGTAGGAACTCACCATATTTCAAGACGGTCTGGTCATTCTTTTGCCTGACCTGTGTTATCATACGCATTCAGATGGGCCACGTATGTGTTTTAAACTCTCCCACTGACCTTGTAGGAAACAAAGAAGTATGCACCCAAAATGATGACTTGACTTGCGACATAACCTATCCGTACATAGTTGAGAACTTCTGGGTCATCGAATGGAATTCGACGGGCAACTGAGAACACGTCACATGAGTTTTACCAAAGTCAGTAGCCTCCGGAATGAAACAGTATATGCTGACCTTGCATCGCGCCAAGGGAAATGACGATGTTCTGTATTCCGGCGTTCATTTTGATGTCGACCAGGTAGTCCTCTAAAAATGAAGTTTGAAGAGTTTGAGAGTCCGAGTGAGGATTAGAAGGCGGCGTGACAACATTCGGTCACATGCCTGCGCTTGTGACAAGTATCACATTTCCTGTTTAGTATGACGTCAAACTCCATGCATAATAAAGCAGACCAAAATTCGAAACTCCATTGAATCTCTCTACTCGAGCTCTGATGTTTAACGAGGCCGCAACCATATCCCGTGCGACCTCTGTTTCGCGTGCCAGCAAGCACGGCTCGACAGCCTCATCGCGCAACCAATCTCTCATCAAGAAAAACGTTGCCCCACAGGATCTCCGCCCATCCGATATTCTTATCGAACGATTTGTCTCGTGGAAAGCTATTGTGAAGCAACTTATCAGTTACTTTGAGGGCGTTGCCGATATTGAGAACAACATCGCTAAAGAATACACAAAGCTTGGCGCAGTAATTCAAGTACCCTTCCGCTCAGGAAATCAATTTCTAGGCGAGGGAGGTCTGCAGGTATGAAGACCCTTGCTAGTTCCACTTTATTTTTCAGACGATGCATCAGGACGTATATTACGGAATTCGCGACAAAACACGTGTGATCGCAGACCAACATGCAAACCTGGGTCGGACCGTCGATAGCTCTATCGTGCAACATCTACAGAAACTGCACGCAGAGATTAAAGCGCATATAAAGGTGCGTACTCTGCCTAAATAGTGTACGTATCACACCCTGAGTTTGGCCAGAATGTTCAAAATGACACTGGTAAATTGGCCACCAGTGTTGCCAAAGAACGCGAGCTATCCGGAAAAATGATCGGTGAACTAGCAACAAGTGTCAGCATTTTCAAGAATACTCCGATGAACGTGACTAATAAAAGCGATCCGTGAGCATTTCAAGGCTTCCTACGATGAGTTCCACCTTTTGACGCGTCGCAGTTATGTTGCCAACATAGCAGTCATGAGACAATTGCAAAAACAGGTTCACGAAGAAAATGCTCTTCAGAAATCCATTGTTATCATGCAACAGAATTCTGCCCACTTCGAGGAAGGAATTGTGCGCGCTATCCAGTCGGCGTGGCAAACTTATGATGAGTGGCGATCTCGAATGACTAATTCAGTGCAAGATACGTGGCATACCATGGGTCGAAACATGGTCTCACTTGAGCCCGACCGGGAGTGGATATCATTTTCAGCTAGGTCTGATCATCTTCTTGATCCCGAAACCCCTCTGCGAAACCCAGAAACTATTCAGTACCCCTCGAAAGAAGACACATCGGTGATTGCCGTGCATACTGGGCATCTTGAACGCAAGAAGAGGTTTACAAGGACCTATCGCGAGGCCTACTATGTCCTCACTCCCGCAGGATTCTTGCACGAGTTTGCGACGTCTGACCCATCTCAATCAGGCAGTCAAACGCCAATATTTTCGTTATTCCTTCCAGGGTGCACGCTTGGCCCTGCATCAACGCCATCTTCGAAATCTCACAAGTTCCATATCGAGGGTCGCAAAGACGGCAATGGTAGCACTAAGCACGGCTCTTTCAAACTGCCCATGACGGGTGGACATCATGCTTGGTCATTCCGTTCTCGTAGTCACGAGGATATGATGGAGTGGTGGAATGATGTCAGAATGTTATGTGCTCGTTATCTCGTTGCTAGCGAACAAATGGACCGTGGGGGTCCTGTTGAGGCGGCAGTCCGTTCTGCTGGATATATAAGTGACGAAGAGGACGAGGAAGATGGGTCTAGCGTTGAAGAGGACCAGGAGGACGAAGATGAGGACGATCTGTATGAAGATGCTGACGCTGTTGTTGACGACGACGACGACGATCATAAGGCTGCGCATTCTTACTCCAATCACACCAAGAATTCTTTCAATGGTGCTCATCAGAATGGCTACATGGTAAGTATCTTGATTTTGGTTAACGTGTCCGCTAATAATTTTTCCGCTTAGCCAGACAAACGAGCATCGTCGATGAGCTATGATGATGGCATGGCTTCGTCACGCCCGAGCAAGCGTCAACAGGAGAAGGCACCCGAAGGACAACCTCCACGTGGCCAACGTTCATCTGATGTTGTGGGTCAAGCTCCTAGTGAGCACGAAGAACGTGGATCTATGCCCAAGAACGGTGAAGCTGGTCCTGCGCCAATGGAAAGCAGAGTTACTGAAGACACGGAGTAATCAAGCGGCGGCATGATGGCTATCCTCCGCACTGGCAACGTAACTTGATCAGCAACCAATCATGGCTCGTCGGACCTGTTCCTTTAATTTATTGTTTTTTTGTGTCTGCATTGTTAGATAAGTCATACACGAGATCGTTTTTGATCTATTTAATACACCTAAATTGATTGAGAAACCCATCAGAAGCCGGTGAAGTAGGTTCAACTATTGATGTTATCATGAACTTTCATCGATATATTAATGTCCACGGATTGAGGACAGCTGCATACAAGGTCGACATCAGAGACTTTCTCGGGAACAAAATATGTGGGGCTACAAATCACTCACCGTCCAAGACGCCAAGGGGTTAAAGTATTATAAGACTGCCTAGGTTCATCAAGTCGGGATGATGACATGTCATTTTCCGTACGACTTATTGTATTTTCCGGAACTTGCTAACAAGTCCTTGCGGACAATTCAAATCCCGCTGCCTAGTCTCCGAACGTTGAAGTTCAGAGTGATCCAATGACAAGCGAAGAGAAAATATTCCATTTCAGCATGGAGAGGTCACTCGTTACTGCCATCATTCCAGCATATGTGCTAGAAGTTAATATACCGGGCCGACAAGCATCCATTCAAGCCTTTCGATACATATTATTATACATGCATACCCCGACCGTCCGCGGATGCTCTGCTCCTCAGCATCGGGATACTAGTAGTAGTGACAGCTAGATTTCTCAGATTATTCGACATCGTGGTGGTGCATTATGTGTATGTGCTTCATTCCTGGACGTAGCGCTCAGCGCGGTATACAGCTGGTGAGGCTTTTTATCTGAGCTGCTTTTTGTTTCCGGTTGGTGTTCCACTTCCTTATTTGGAAACTCTCACCCTCGATACCAGCTTATTGTCAAATTATTTCAGTCACCGTGGGTCCCCTTCGAGTGATTCTTATTGTTTTTGAACTAATAAGCTCACAGGACTACTTCCATAACCTAATCTGTTACATCCACGTCAGAGGCTTGAAATGTGCTGCAACGCGGCCAAGACAATTAGACCAAAACTTCACTACACGCTTCCGATAAACTTTGTACCTCCTCGCAAACTTTGATCTGCCTTGGCGATGGACAGTTGCGAATATATAAAATGTCGTGATTGTTCATTCTTTTTGTCCAGGTTCGTTCGCCCATCTCGGACCTTCAGAGCAATTGCACCGTACTGCTTTCGTTGACTCTATTCAAAAGCCATTCCCCGCTCATAAAAAACATGGACGCCTTCACTACTTTCACTGCATTTTTCACGACCTCTCAGCTTGAGGAATCACCACCTATTACCTCGGTGCCTACTGATGAAGAATCCAGTAGTAGCAGCGGAGGCTCATACTGTGTGGTAGCTTAAGCGTGTCTCTGTGATCGTAACACTATGTAACATATAGGTAACATGTTATTGAGTTCCGGTATGTCTCCATAAATTATCGCGCTGGTCACCGGTCCTCATTCTACATTGGCAGACTCTAAGAATGATTCAGTATTATGAACGACATCATTTTCATCGTCAATACCACCACAAGCACTCTCGCAGGCAACATTATGCCTCGAAATTTGTTTCGCGGATGTACATATACCATGACATTTGTACTCTGCATGCAACCACCACATAGCATCTCTTCGTTCATTCAATTATTCTTCTTTTCGTTCACATTCGTCGCATACCTTCATTTGTTCAAATTTCCAGCGGTTTTTTTGGAAGAAGTCATTGTTGTTGGAGTATACATAGAGAGGAATATTTTGTTGCAAATTATTGTAATAGTGTTGGATCGATTCCTCTCCTGAATGACAGGCAATAGCCGTTCCTGTTAATATTGGCGCGGCGAGTGGATCCTTCTGTCAGTGGCACCACAAGCTAATGATAAGCCACTGCAGGAGCTAAAGCGGCATTGCGAGGATAGAAGCCTGCAGGTTCACCCCGCCTGTTTGAAGTACTTTCGGCTTGTCAAAATTATTCTGTAAATATTGTGTTCGAACATCATACCTTCGACTACAAGCCTTGCCATGTTTTCAATAGTTTCTTCGAACATTCTTGAGTAATGCTTGGAAGTGATAATTAATGCGAGCTGCATAGAAATCCTTACCCAGTCCACGGTGAAAACACCAAAAGTCCATTCTAAGTGCGCGCTTCATTCAAGGTTACCGAACCCTCACTGACACTGGCGAGCATGCGTGCTCCATCCCAGAGACCTGGAACCACGCATCCATGACCGTCTCGCCGATTAACCTGTTGGGAGCTAACGCCACGTTTGTATCGGGATGTACATTGCTCCTAAATCCGCTACGTCGTCCCGGATCGGCACTTGCGTGGCTGTCATAGGCGTCGTCAATAGTCGACGTGGCTTGACCAAAAATCTGGTCTGATGGCTGGTGGGATCTGGCTGCTGCCCCCAAAGGGTGAATCTCATGATATCTGACCATATCAGATGTTAGCTTATAAGGTCTAACTTACATAGCCATAGGAGAGACATGGACCAAGCCCTCACGAGACTAACTTGCTCTTGGATCTCCGGACACGCGCAAATAGCACAATTGGTATTACGCTCGGAGTTTTTGCCACCAGTTGTGCGAGCGTTCCTCAGCATCGAGTCTAGAACCCTGGATAGTTTCACGTCATGCACGCTTGGTGCAGTTTTGATCCGCTCGTCTTACTTCGTTACTAGCTGCTCTATTCGCTGTCGAGTCTGTTCCGCATAAGTCATGGTGAATATCCCAGCGTTGTGTATGGCCATGTACAAGTTGAGGGAGGTATCGATGACCCGAATAAGAAGTGGGTAGTTAAACTTCGCGCGCTGAAGGGGTTTTCCACGCCGACAGCAGATGGATAATATTTCGCTGAGTTCGATCAGCTTGCAATGGTCGCAGGCTTCAATGACGAAGCCTTACTTGATATAATCCATCAAAATCTTGATAAACCCATATTTGATGTCATTGTAGCAGCACCTGAAATCGATCGCACTCTAACAGCCTGAAAAGATTATGCGAAGAGGTAAGATAAGAATAAGAGAGCTAATGGGAGAAGTAGTGGAGGATAAATTCTGAGTGGAAGGAGGTTTGAAGATGGTCGAGCAGGCCAGGATGGGTTAGACCTGAGAATATGGTAAGACGACTGGGCTATCCAAACATGGTTGGGCAATTACCGGATGGCCCCGACGGATCGACTAGTAGGAGTCACTAACCTCATCTTCTCCAAATCACCGTTGTCCCTCAACCCTCAGGCTCTAAATGCGTATCCGCCACATGTTTGATGGTGGCGGCAAACTTTGGAACTTGAGAAATGGAGACACTATTCAGTGTTTTCAATGCGTTGTTTCAAAACGCCATATTATCCAAACGCAAACCAAGTTCCGTTTCTGTAAAAGAATCAGGTCTGTCATGCATACTTGAAATCCAAGCCAGCGTCTGATTCATCGGCAGAATTATGTGGCCAGATTACTCACACACATATTTTGAGGCTGTTCAAGTTATCGTTGTATCAACTATCGGTCGCTTTCCAACGAACTTTCGAGTCACCATCATGATCTGATGCAGTTTGTTACAATCCGTCACAGTCACAACTTGAGAGTTGATGCACCTGGCCCCGGAAATCGCGATGATAGCAACTACTGGCACAATGTTGCCGCGGTCCCTATTGCGACCGGCTTTCTGTCATCACTGCTAAATTTTGACTTGATCCCGCGTTTGGAACAACCAAAATGGATACCACGGATGCCATTGTTGACGGCAATCTGGAGAGCTAGCACACTGTTCATCCCATTTCACATGAACCCAGTGCCTGAACGTGATTGTAAGTTAGTAAGTGAAACTAAAATTACTTTCTCGTTATCCTGAAAGGTAGACAATGCATTAACAGCCAGCTCGGGGGAATGCGGAATACGACGTTGGTATGAACACTGCCCTCTTGGAGCACACACACTCCATACCCTTCATTCCGCCTTATAAAAGCACGCCGTGGAGAGTCATGAAGTATTCACCAGTTTTATCAGTCTTGAGAAGTGCTTCCTCAAGATGACCAGCACAAAACCCACCGATGCCACCGCTTTCTTTGGTACGCCTTTCAAGCTGATGTCAACGCCCTCACTGACTCGACCAATCAGTTGATTTCATGATGGGAGGTACTGCAGCTGCTATATCGAAGACTGCAGCCGCTCCCATTGAACGCATTAAACTTCTTATACAGAACCAGGGAGCTATGATTGCTTCCGAAAGGCTAGACCGTCCCTACAAGGGCATCGCTGACTGCTTCAAGCGGACCGTTTCCGAAGAAGGGGCCATCAGCTGTGCGCTGTGAACTTCATAGTCTAGCCGTTCATAATGTTCATTGTCAATGGGGACAGTGTGGAGGGGTAATGGGACGAATGTGCTCAGATACTTCCCTACCCAGGCCCTGAATTTTGCATTCAAGGACAGCTTCAAACAAATGTTTGGTTTCAAAAAATCAGAACAATTCGGTTTATGGGTTCTTGGTATGTAAAATGTTCCTTTGCATTTTCGAACAAATGTCCGAAACGAGTTATCAGGAAACATCGCCAGTGGAGCAGCTGCTGGAGCATCTTCCTCTGTCTTCGTGTATTCACTTGACTAGTACGTCCATGACGTTGTGGATTACAAATAGATATATGATGATGCACACCATAATGATGCAGCGCCCGCACACGATTATCTGCTGACGGCAAGAGTTCCGCTAAAGGAGGCCAACGCCAATTTTCCGGTTTGATCGACGTATACAGGCAGACCCTCCGTTCTGATGGGGTTGTTGGCTTGTACAGAGGATTCGTGCCCAGCGTAGTTGGCATCTGCGTGTATCGAGGCCTCTAGTGCGTTCATCATTCTTACTCCGGCATAATATTTAATAATACTTTGAACAGCTTTGGAGGGTATGACACGATTAGAGACACGTTGCTAGTAGGAAATTTGCGTGGTAACTTTTTTGCCTCTTTTGCTGTGGGTTGGATGTGCACGACGGTGAGTCGACAGGTATATAGCTGTGATGACCTTGAATCTAAATCTCTAGGGAGCGGCATTGGCTGCATACCCACTTGACACCATCAGGAGACGGATGATGATGACATCTGGGGAAAAGGTAGACTATCTCTAAGCGCGCCTCGACCTACTAATGGGTGTAGGTACAATACAGGTCCTTTATTGAGGCCGGAAGGCATATCATGGCCAAAGAGGGTGTAAGGTCGTTGTTCGGTAGGTTAAGTACGCTGATGGAATGCAGTTAACGGTCTGACACGTACGATATAAGCTGGGGCAGGCGCAAATATCCTTCGTGGTGTGGCCGGCGCGGGTGTGCTATCTTTGTACGACAAGTATGGCATGGCTATCTTACATTTACTTGCTATCTCTAACTCCGAATGCTTCTATAGATTCCAGGAACTCGCTTGGGGAAAGGTGTACCAGGCTGGATCTAGTTGAGAGTATATCGGAGGACGAGCGATGCAGGAGGATACCACGGAACGGTTATCGTAGGTTAGAAGCGCTTATCAGGTGCAAATGCCTTGGACCTTAGAGGGTCATTTATAGCTCGATTGTTTCCTTTGCCTTGAACTTCCGACCAGCACGATCTGCAGATCGAAAACAGAATTGATTGCCATATAGATCGAAAGCGATATGCGGAGCATCCAGGACAGTTCCTGAACGTTGTCCATTCAGCGCAGAACTGACAGCTTCAGCTGGCTCGAATTGCGTTTGAGGTAATGTAGAGTATAGGGGGATCGCCAGCGTGAAGATCGAGTTATGTTTCGGAATCACTGAATGTTTGCGTTACAACTACACTGAAAGACGAGAAAAGAGAGTACTCATTCACGTTTGAGCTGATCTTTGCGAGTGATTACTTTGAAAGCATTCTCAGTTTCGTGGATCACGATACCAGACAGACCGACTAGACAAGGATTCTTACTCTGACGAACTGGGAAGTGAACAGACCATGTGAGTATATGAGCAAATAATGACTAGACTTGAATACCTGTCAATAGAGAGCCGTGGAAGTCGGCCTTTACCAGCTTCGGGTGCATTGATGATGCGTTTGGCATTGCTTCGGCAACTGGAACGGAGGACGGAGGCGACAGCCCTAAGAGTTCAGACATATATCCCATCCATAACTGATGGAGTGGGAGGAATAGATCAAATCTGCAGATGGATGGTCAGCAGACAAGCGCACAGCGCTCAAGTTTTCAATGATCACTTTTTTGCTCCATTCTCAAGCCTCCAGAGGCCTTTTGCGTCTGCGGGTCTCCGTCCTAGCGCAGCAGTTTTTCTCTTCTTCTTTTCCAATTCCCTTCTTCCTTTCTTTGCGTCGTGTTCTTTCTGTACGTTGCTGGCGCGAGGAGGGTTTTCTAGGACGATGTGCCTATTCTTAACACGATTCGTGTATATTCCTTGTGGATCTCCTGATTGGGTGATCGAGGCCTGGATATATGTGGGCGTGAAGGGTGCGTCGGTGTTGAGCTTCATTCGCTGATTCTGAAACCAAACACTTTAGGTCAATCCGACACAGCCTTGGATTGAGAGATGAAAGCAC
Source organism: Suillus bovinus (assembly GCF_016758785.1). Taxonomy (NCBI): domain Eukaryota; kingdom Fungi; phylum Basidiomycota; class Agaricomycetes; order Boletales; family Suillaceae; genus Suillus; species Suillus bovinus. The sequence goes on along the minus strand of NW_024542084.1, from coordinate 64,947 downwards.
CGTTCCGAGAGCCAGAGGCTTGTAAGGATCAACTTGGGTTAACGCGGACATGATGGTGGACTTGAACACCTGGAGGCTGGCAGTGAAATCTTAGACCTATCGTTGAGTCACTACGTAGGTGGTTAGCTTGAGGCTGAATTATGAACCCGTGGAAAGTTGCAGGCGCCACAACTCATGGTACGCAGCTGGCTACTGTGGTTGCTGGCAGCGGTTTTTCAATAGTACTCACGTGATATTGAGTTATCATAAATTTGTAAGTAGATGACAAGGTTATAGTATCGATACCAAACACAACATGCCCATGACAGGGCCATCATCCAAACCATCATATCGGCCATGGGGAAGTTTCTAAACGGGAACCAATATCCAACGGAGTAAAGCTTCAAGTCATTGTGAGTAATCAGCCCTCCTCATTTAGGTACGACGAGACGTGGACCAGAGAAAAACTCACAACGCAAATGCCAAACTACCATGATGGCTGGAAAAGGGAGCGGAAGTTCTCAGCGATCACTCTCGCAAATGTGCGTCACCGGTCACTAAACAAGTGCGGCACATCCGACATGCACAGAAGGTTGACCCCAGCCTCCTCCAACTCCGCCTCTATTTCCGACTCCACGTCACGGGCAGTTGTAACCATGCCACGGTTCCATACTTCAATGCGATCGTAGGTTGCGTGTGCTTCCTTGATCAAGATGACAGTGTTTCCTCTACTCAAGGCTGTGCTACAAGTAGCACGCACACAGTAATCGCTTTGCATGCCGACGACTATGAGTTCAGCGTCACGTGGTATAAGTTCAGCGAGTCTGGTTCCAGCAAAGGCGTTATTTTTTAACTTGTCGACAATGAACTCGTGCTCAAGCGTTGGAAAAACGAGTTGCCAGCCGGGGGAGTTCGGTGCGTCTGGATCACCCGACTCTCCGGAATTGCGGATATGAATGATGCGAGGTGGTTGCTTTGCTGAGCGAGCACGGTCAAGAATGTGTTCAATGTTCCGATAGACAGTTGTTGAAGAAGGGACGCCGCCTTCTTTTGGGGCCCTGAGCATACAGACTTGCAGGTCCAGGAGTAAAAGGACGCGACAAGTGAGACATGGGGGACTTTGATGACTCGAATGCAGGCTGTGGTGATTATCAGTGAGATGACGGGGCATGACATGCAATGAGAGCGAGAAAGTCACGGACAATCCCAAAACAATCCGATACTTTATATAAACACCGATCGCAGCCCGGGTGAAAACCTTGAGGCCACAGGGCTGAGATGAATTCGCATGGGTTTGGTAATGGTTATCGCATGTTTACCTTTATTTATCAATCAGGAATTATTGATCGCGTGACGTCACGCGATTGCATAATTACATAATATTCAAGCTTCCCATCCTCCTCAATACTGCGGGATATAGTACCTTTAGGAAAATTATGCGGCATTTTTCACATATCTCACTAGTTTTTATATACATTTGGATCCCAGCCATCATTAGATAAACAGGGTCCGAAGCCTCTTTGATGGCGAATGCCTCGAGGAAGGTGGATGCTTAATTATGATAACATTGCTCCACATTACGGGACTTGGTAGGTCATTATTACTCCACCAATGGGGGAACGTAATCGAATGATCTCACAGCTAAGAACCCACACTCGGCCATGCAGACCCGCGAACCCAACGGAAGATGAGTGAAGTATCGATATTTTCGGTGTGATCTGTGTTTTCCCAAGCCAAAAATTGCGACGCTTTCATCCTTACAAGCCGGGACTCTTCTTTAGAACCAATGTTACGAAACATGCGACCTTACCGTGAGGCTACACAGACTGGTGGATGATGTGGCTCCGCCAAGATCCTAGTGGCGAATTCTAGCTGCATACTTGCGGTACCAAATAATCCGGAATGGTGAATTGTTCGAGGGACAAGCTCAGGAACAGAAATCATTTCAGGCAAGGCCTAAGCACATTGGTAGTAGACTGAGGGGATTAAGCGCAATGAGCGGCGATGTGCGGGTGACGCATTTCATGATAGCTGGTGCTCGTACTTTCCGACATGCAGGGATCGTTTACCGGACTGTTCATCAAATAAGCGACCTTTACTTGGCAGCTGCACCCCTATTGTGAGAACAATCGTCCTAGTATGAGCAGCCAACTCACATGTCTGATGCCTTGGTGATTCGAATTCAATGTATCTGCGTAGATTGAAAAATTCAAACTCTCTTCAAATCAAATTACATACCGTTTCTGTCGCAGGACGGCAGGACAGTATGGAGATGCATCTGCTCAAGGGTTGGATTGTTATTGGCAGCACACATCAGCCACACAAATCAAGTAGAGAAAACCTCTTCAAATTCCCCCGACTCCTTCATCTCCTTCACGACGTCTAGTCCTCCCACAAATTCGCCTTTGACTATGAATTGCGGGAAGGTGGGCCAATCGTTCAGTTTCTTCAAACCTATCCGAGAATTGACAATTAAATGATTGATATCTTTCAAAACCTGCTTAAACTCACCCTGCCGCACATTCTCGTCACTGAGAATGTCAAAATGGGTAAATGTAACACTTTTCTCCCTCAACAACGCCACAGCACTCCTGGAAAAGCCACACCGAGGCGCATCTGGCTCCCCTTTCATGAACAGGACTACTGCGCTTTGATTCATGATATCGCGCATACGGGCTTCTAACTGTTCTTCCGTCTCAGAAGACAGAGGAGAGGCAGGGAGTTGAGATGTCGTTGCCTTGGGAGCTACGGAGGAGTTGTTTCCCAAATACTTTGTGATCGTTTCTGTAAGCTGTGTCGCATCTCCGCCTTCGATTCGGGCAAGTAACGCATGACCCTTTGACGTTCACTTAGTCATACATTCAGGGAAGAGGAGATTTCTAGAATACTCACCTGAATAACTAAGCATGTCGGAACGGAGTTGATGTCAAAGGAGTCTGATATGTCCGCTTGCTCTTCTGCCTCCACCTAGCGGTATGTTGTCAATCTTATGGTGCCTGATAGGGTCTTGGGTACTTGCCCTGAGTGCGAGTAGTTTTGGATATTTCTTCGCTAGCCCTTCCACAACTTGATTCATTTGTACACATGGCTCAGCCCAGGACGTCCAGAAGTAGATTAGTGATATACGTTTGAGATCTTTCGAGAGCAACTCTTGAAATTGTGGGGTGTTCGGGATATTAACGAGATTCTCGAGTGTGGACATTGATTCTGTGATCGACTGGTGAATCGACGGGTCGTAAAAGCGAGGATGATCGATGAGCTAGGTAACGACTGTGTCACCGCCACTAGCTGCAATGGTCCTTGTGAGATAATAAAATTGATAATTATGACTGATTAGATCGTTTTGAAATATTTTGGCGTCATCGGAGCTAATTGGCCGTGGCATTCAAGGGCACACTCTTCAGGACACTCATCAAAGCGACAACATCAAAGTTGCGTCATGTATACGAGGATATTATGTAGCTGAGTAAGTACAAGAATAAAGGTGCTCGACGGTAATTTCCTAGAAAGCTGATTCATAACACGGATGGCCATAAATAAGAAGGAAAGCCGACTTCCTCCTGATTGATTTGTGGGAGTGCATGTGATTGCTCAGTGGGCATCCAGCCAATCATTAACACGTTCAATCAGTTCAGCCTTTTTTCCTGACACCGGCTGGCTCTTGCTCTTGAGAAAGTCCTACAAGGAAATTAGTGTGGATGAAGCTTGGCCAGGAACAAGCAACTGATACCTTGAGCTGATCCACACGGAGCTGCAGTAACGTTGAGATCAGGCACACTATCGGATCATTATACAAAGCACCCACCTTGGCCAAGGCACCAACCTCGTGTTTGCTGCGGATTTCCGCCTCGTCAACTGATATGTCCTACATAGTCTGATCAGCAGGTAGTCTCGTTACACGGACATGTGGACGTACAGCCTTTCTTTTGGATCCTGTGGTCATGGGCACGACATTCGCGGATTCGTCGGTCAAAAGAGACCTCTTCCACTCCTTCATAAGATTCCCAGCACGCTAGTGCAAAATTAGATTGGCAAACGCCTACCTGTGAATATAATCCACGCACCTTGTGAATCATATCATATTTCGGACGTGTAAGATCCTCGAAGGCTTCTGGATCAAACTCTTCACGGAAGGCACTTGCTTGTAGTTGGGCATTATGGTATGCAAGGGCTGTAAGCACAGATCGAGATCATTATGGCGAATAAATCGGAAGGAAGTTTAACTGACCGGGGTTAGGATGGGAGTCCGGTGGGTATGCTCCGTCCTTGACACATAGCTTGTCAATCCAAACCCTTGCGGCGTCCTTTAGCTCATCTGACGCTATATGCGGCAATTTAGCTGTAGGTTAGAATCCGATGTATCCTGACAAACCTCGGAACGCTCGATCCAGTGGTGCCCCCCTAATATCGTCAGCAAATGGCAAAGGGATAAGGTGAAACCCTGCAGGATCGTTCCATCCCCCTTCTTCGCCGCTTTCTGCCTAGTTAGGCAGAGATACAATCGACGCACAATAAATAACAATATACGAAAGCTTACTTGCGGAAGCATTGCGCAGAAAACCGGAGCAGCATTACTTCTTGTGAGTGCCAAGACATGTCCGATCTTCTTCTTCTCTATCATTTTCTTAAGGAGAGCGGCGAATGTGCGCTTGCTTCCTGAGTATTTCTGTATTACCTAGTCATTTCGGGACAGGCTAAAGAACAAGGAAACGCACTGATTCATCGGGATAGATAAACACAGAGTGTTTGACATTGTCCTCAAACGCTAGTTCTTTACGATCCCTGAAACCAAGCAACTTGATGCCTTTTGGTCTTATGTGAGAAACAAACTCCAGATTGATATTCACAACATACTTGGTTCAAGGTCCAGCGTGCGGAAAGACTTAATCTCATCTGCGGTATAAAAGGGCTACGCGAGATTAGTACTAAAGCAAGAGAGCCAAAAACACATACTCTTTTCCCCAATGGAACAGCTCGACAAACAGTGTCGCCTCCTTCGCCTTCATCATCGCTGCCACCTTCATTAGGGGTGGCACCAAGGGCCATCCCATAGACCATCTCAGTTTTGTTCACTTCCGCTTGTTGATCCTGTCATGCAAATGATAAGCCTCAGCACATGATGTCAAATCAATGCATTACCTCGTCAACGTACACCGTACGGCTGTTGGCTACTTCCATGCGATCGCCTAGGTCAACGAAGTATTTGTATGAACCTTTCTTCTGTTCTGTAACCAAACCATAACTGCAGCAAGTATGTTAGTCTCGTAAGGTGATATAAGAATTACTAACCCCTTGATGCTAATCACAAATCCGTCCGCTAGTTGGAAAGGAATGCTGAAGATGGCACGTTTCGGCACCTCATGGAAGCGCATTTGAGAGAGAAGATCATCGATACGCGTAATGGATATGGATTCGGGAAGAACGCCAGTATCTTCGTCTTCGTCATTCAATACGTTTGGCAATAAGACGGACTTCGGAGACCATTAGCCAACCATGAAAACTGATCAAGGTGCTTTTCACCGAGTAAAATTTGTACGTCTCGAATGGCTTCTCAGGAGTGGCAATGAAAAACGGTTCAATTTGAACCCCTGATTGTGTCAAATCCTTATAACTCGAATTAGCTATCCGTGCACTTTCATAGAGATAGACACACTAGAAGGGTGGTTCGAGCAGAGGTGACCAGCTGCTTGCTTCCTGGGTGTGGATTGTCGTCATCTGTGATCAAAAAAACGCGTTTTGAAGCTGTCTTTGGTGCTCTGAATGAACAGGGTAAGTGATAATACGCGTTCACTAAACTGCGTCATGTTCACCCGTCACGCAAAACCCAGTTGCAGCTCGTGAATACGTCACCCATAGGCATTTTCTTTCCTTTCAGTGGTGGAAACGTGGATTTGAGTAGATCCGGATCTTCTCGGGCAGCTTGGAGCACATCGTTGAGTTTCAAGCGTTACACGACGATCACATGACAAACCATCCAACAGTTGAATAAGTTCTTGAATGGCTGGTGCACTTATGAGCGTGATAGGCTGATAAACGAAGGAGTTCTTCTTGATTTCTGTAGCGTGATTTTTTGTCTCAGAAGAGCGAGTCTTCCATGACCAATTGTGAACATATACTCGATGTGGCACAGCGCAAACCTCACTGTATTGAATAGCACGATGCCAACAGAATCATTTGGGCCTACTATGACTTTCTTTTTCTGAATCTGCATGGCTGCTTCAAGGGCAGTGAACAGGTGAGATGTTTTGACGTCTTCGTAATTAGGGTCATCTCGAAGTTCATGCATGGACTCTGAGCAATCAATGCAAAAGAGGATAACATCACGCTTCCCCTCGAAAAACTAGAAGGAGTTCGCATGAGCCTTCTGGATGTGACTTGGCAGGAAGCACTCACTGCGGCATCCTGTAGCTCTTGTTCTTCTTCTTCGTCGATGATGTTCCAGTCGTCAAATGGAGGCATAGTAAGTTGGATAGAGTTTGCTTCTGTAGAAAGCCCCTTTATGCGCGTTACAGTTCTGGTTGAAGTCGTCAGGAGCTCGGAGCGTCGCGTTCAGTAAAGGGTGAGAACGTGGCAAAATGTCAGGTGAGGAAACGCGTATTACGTAAGAGATGCGTGCTCGTTATTTTGCACAACATACAACCACCGACTATCGATATGCCACTAAACTCACAGACTAGGCTGTTGCCATTGAGACAGATTGAGCTGCCCACTATACAAGTCCCCCCGGAACTGAAAATCCGAACCGATCAAGATGTGGAAATCTGGAAATCCACCAAGGGATATGCAGATTATTTGTTGTTCCTCCTCCGGCTGAGTGAAGCAGTGGTTGATTACACGCTCCCACTAGTGAACCTCCCAAAACAGAGCCAGGTCCGCAATCATGAGTGCGCCCATCATTATCTGATTCATCGAGTTCATAGGAAATCGACCGAATACTTGCTCTCCTGGATACCTTGAGTAGCTGGGTTGATGAAATCCCTCCCCTTCAGACTCCTCAGCGTTTTGGTAATCTTGCGTTCCGTACATGGGGCGCTCGCTTGGAGGAGGCGAGTTCTGTTGGACATGTATGATAACAGCGTCTCACTGCGATGACAACATTCCAGCGCTCTGACGAGCTTCTTTCGGGCTTGCTTGGCGAGAAGTTCGCCTCCGCTTCCCTGTATCTGAAGCCTTACTTGCTCACGTCATTTGGGTCGTTCCTGAGAATGGATTATGGGACCGGTCATGAATTATCATTCGCTATCTTCCTTCTTTGCCTAACTCTTATACGCTTCTTAAAACCTGAGCCGAATGAAGAGCGCCATATGGTCCTCAGCGTTTTCGTACGCTATCTGCAACTATGCTGGAAGCTCCAAGACGTCTACAGGTTGGAGCCCGCAGGGAGTCATGGTGTTTGGGGACTCGACGATTACACCTTCCTTGGCTATATATTCGGAAGCGGACAGTTACGAGGCATGATAATTCAGTTTCTAATTTAGTCCATTTTTCTAATTTTTAGGTGACTTCTTATCACAGACCAGACGGATATTACTGTAGCTTCCGTACTAAACCCCCCGCTTCCCCAAAGCAACCTATATTTTATGTCCATTATGCGGATTCATCAGGTGAAACACGGACCGTTTTACGAACACTCCTCTCAGCTTCACTCAATCGCCGTTGGGGTTCCTAATTGGGGGAAAGTTCATAATGGATTGTTCAAGATGTATGAGGTGACAACCGTTTATTCTCCGCATTGAACCCTGTAATTGAATTATACTCAGGCAGAAGTTCTGGGCAAGAGGGTAGTGGTTCAGCATCTACCCCTGGGCGGGCTGATGGAATGGGATACCCACGTCGATCAGCGTCACGCGCCGTCAACGTCGCGCGACGCACCTGCCAGCGTGGATACCCGGGCTCCTTGGACACATCCTCGCTAGCGATGAAGATATATCCGACGTGTTAAACAAAGTATTTTTTGACGGTATTTATGCTCGCCAATGTCAAGTAGATGCGGAATGGATGGGGGTCCGCGTCCCTAACAGCTTTACGGAATATCCTGAGACACTCAGATGTTGTTTCGTTAGTTTCGCTTGGCCCTAACGCCACGGAACGTTCTGATCTGTCAGACTTTTCGTACAGTGGTCAAGAGACTGTCTGAGTCGCGAATATGTGATGGAGATCTTACGGCGTACAAAGGGCCAACATTCCAGTCGATCGGATGTTTTACACCACTCGCGTGTGAATGGCAGGCGGCGCAAATCTTCATCGCAGGAGACCTGCGTATTAGATAGTGGTGACCCCCTTTAATTTCATTTGGAGTCGAGAATGGACCAAGTGATGGCAATGGAGATGATCGATATGGATACTCCGTTAAATGACTTTGACCCGGGTTCGTGTGTCGGCTGTGTACCCTGGGGATAACACACTACATAACCGAAGCATTTTTCTCTTCCCTCGCTGCACAAGGCTGCGCATTGCCCAAAACGACGTTAGAGGGTTCCTACGACGTTCACGTTCTTAACGGCGGTTTTTAACCTAAAAAGCATATGGATGGACTTCGGTCCGTTGTTTGGGCTAAGATCGCTTTGAACAATACGCCGGATGGGGCTATGTAACCACGTTTCTTCCCGCCGAGAACGAGGCTGGCGAAGGGAACTTCTTCTGCAAGTTCCGTTCTTTGCTGTGTATATAGCATAATGCCCAAGATGAAGGTAACAGGAAAGACTTGCTTGTTATGGAATGTCAGAATCAAAGTTCAGGTCATGGGAAAGAAGACTAGTCATCGCCTACCGATCGGGGTTTGGTGCTAAACAAGGAGCTCACGCTGCCCTGCAATGGCAGCTCGCCGAGGAGGGCGTAGTTTTATAATCGTGGGGACGACCAAGGCGACGAGAACACGCGGCGAAGAAGCGTCTTACAACGAACTTGCTCATGGGGTTTGGGAATCTGGGTTTCACCTAGCCTCGTTCTCCACCGAGGAATAGATCTAAGACGCAAATCCACCAGCAGTCTTTATGACGTCAGCCATGTAATCGTAAGCATTACATAATTTTTAGGTACTGTAGAACTTCCATCATCAAAATTTCTTTCCATTCAACAAGTCATTTGGCAATTTTATAGACCAACCGCAAATCAGCCTTTGCCAACAGCAAATCGCGTTTCTTCCCTGTAGTCGTTATTACAGCGACTCCAGAAACTCTCGGTGTCATCATTACTGATCAGGAAAGGAATAGTGATCTCCGCCTCTTGACCCTCGAGTACGTCCTTCATTTTCTATTGTATCCTAATATATCATCCAATACTATCCCTCCACCGCATTGCCAGGTGGTCTTCTGTTCGTGGTAAGCTAAAAGCTCCATGCTGTGGTGGCTCTTTGATTTTAAACCTCGGTTCAGGCGAACCTCCTTGACAGGCCCTCTTTCTTCCTTCTCCTACCTCATCTTTCCACTCTCGTCTTAAGTTTCCTTTTTCCATTATTACTTTACCCTTCAAGCCTTTTCCTCGCTGGACAGGGAGCGAGGAACCCATCACTTACTGAAGAGACCCTTTACTGCCGTACTAGCCCGTGGTTCTTCAGACACCAGCGGCCTGGTTCGGTAATTCGAGGTTTTGAAAAGAACTCCAGCCATACACACCGGCTGCGCTCAAAACACCGTTATAGACAAGTCCGATCACACACTGCTGTCACCCGCGGACCATCTTCCGATGTCTCAGGTTGAAATTCTTTCTGCTCTGAACCCACTCGACCACTTCATTTCAAGCAACTTCCAAAATTTACCAGGAAATTCAGACGCCTCTTTCGACCCCCTGGTCCAGGACCTGTCACCTCTCGTTGACATCGCAACCAATGACATCCCAGGAGAGAATCGGCTAGATGATGACAAAATTTTTTCTTCTCTTCCCCCGCTGTTTAGGGGACACCCCGAAATGCATCTTCGCAAGGGCATCATAGATGCCGCTATGCGGGCTGGGGCCAACGAAGTTGACGCCGAAAGCGCCTTTTTCGTGGCTGATCTCAGCCAAGTCTATCGCCAACATGAGCGATGGATGAAGAATCTCCCAGAGATCGTCCCACATTACGGTCTGTAGCCCGCCTGGGATCGTTCCTGTAAACTTCTGACCAAGTCCATAGCGGTCAAGTGTAACCCGGATCCATACGTCATAAGGCTTCTCGCTGCTTTGGGGGCTGGCTTTGACTGCGCATCCAACGGGGAAATTTCCCAGGTACTCAACGTCGGCGGCGTCGATCCATCGAGGATCATCTTCGCCAACCCTTGTAAAGCAACGTCTTTCGTGCGGAGCGCTGCAAGAGCCGGTGTTAACACTATGACGTTCGACAATGACGATGAGTTGTACAAAATCGCTCGTGCACACCCGGGTGCCAAACTCATCGTTCGTATTCTCGCGGATGATTCCAAAAGTATCTGCCGGTTCGGTATCAAATTTGGGGCACCCCTTGAGGTGGTTCCCAGCCTCTTGTCGAAGGCTAAAGAGCTCGGGCTAGACGTGATTGGGGTCAGCTTCCACGTTGGAAGTGGCTGCTATGACCCAACTATCTACGGAGATGCCGTTAGGCGCGCCCGGGACGCTTTCATCATGGGATCTCAAGTTGGTTATCAATTCAGCTTGCTAGATGTCGGCGGTGGCTTTGAAGATGCACGATTTGAAGCTGCTGCATCTGTTTTATCCGACGCCATTAATCAATACTTTCCTGACCGAAAAGGTATCAGGCTAATCGCTGAGCCTGGACGTTTTTATGTGTCCAGAGCATTCAGTCTTGCTGCGAACATCATTGCACGCAGGGCGCCAAAGATTGAGGGTTCTGCTGAGCCCTTGGATCCGAAGCCAAGTTTGGATGAACCAAGTGTCATGTGTACGTGGATAAGTTTCTCATACTGTCAGTAAACTTACGGTGGTGGAGCAGACTACATCAATGACGGCGTGTATGGAGCGTTCAACTGCATCATGTTTGATCACCAGACCGTGAACCCCTACGTGCTTTCCCTTAACGGATCGTTCCACATCTCTCCTTCGGAGCCTTTGTCACTGTGCAGCGTATGGGGGCCGACGTGTGACTCTATTGACTGCGTGTGCAAGGCAGTTGAATTGCCAAGTGCGCTTCAAATTGGGGATTGGCTTGGCTTTGACGACATGGGCGCATACACTATATGCGCTGCGAGCCAGTTCAACGGATTCAAGTTTAGCAACGTGATTTATACTACGAAGCAAAGGAGGTGGAGATGAGGCACGGCGTGCACTGCGGAACTTTGCTGCCAAGGGATATGGCCATGGGGGTGGACCTTACTAGATTGTAAATAGATGTAACCTGTGTTGGTTGTGATGTATATTGGGACGAGTTTATGACGAGTTGATGGTAGTCGACGTGAAAAAGTGTCTGTATGAGGAGTAGTGTCATGCGACTGTGCCTATGTCACGCTTATTTTTGCGTGTGTTTTCGGTACCGAAGGCAATTGCCAGGATGCCGGGTCGTTGTTCCGGGGTTTCGCCTGGTCTCGCTGGATCTCAAATATGAATCCGGAAGGTTTCGAGGCAATCGAGGTTTACCAATTTGTGATCGACGCTTCGCCCTTCTGAGGCACCCATGAGCTGATCGAAGCTCGCTTCCAAATAAGGATATATTGTTCTCATAACGAGATGAGGAGTAACCTCGACCGAGGGAGCATTCATTGATTCAGGTCCAATCGAATCATTTGTCAGCATAATTTTATATTGAAATAGGAATAGTCGGGGATTATGTAGTACGTTTCCGAGGGTGGGCTCATTTTTATGTAAAAATAAATAGAAAAGGGTGTCTCGAAGATGGAGCGGTTGATGTGGGATTCTGATGGCGGCCTGGTTGAACTCGTGGGCAGCTGTCCATGTGAGTCACTGGTCAAACATGACGCGAGTGTCGCATGGATCAGAGTACCTCTCGAACGCTCATTGCATCCAAAATTGGGGTTATTTGTCCGCAGTGTCTCCATGAAAATCATGGGTGAATGCTTCTGCCGGGATAGTGTGCAAACCTTGTTCGGTTGTCTTTTCGTCAAATGTGCCTGATGCGGCCGTTTAGTTGACAAGCTGAGTGCATGCGTGTGCCGTTTCCTCCTGATAGGCGACGGCTGCGCGTGTCTTGAAAGCCACTCGTCAAGGTTTATTACTATGTAGAAGAATTCTTTCTCGAGAAGGTTCTGATTCTAAATTTAGTTAATGATCGTTTTTTTGAACTTGCCGGTGCCGAGGGTTGCCGTCGGGGAAGCGTGCCTCGCGAGATTGCTTGGGCCGGTTCAACGCATGTAACAGGTCTATATACGGCATTCATGTAATGCTATCTAGGTATATATGTCAACTACTAGCGTCGATGGCAGATACTAGAGACGACGTGGCCAATATTATCATCACTTCCATCAATTCAATTCTGACTCAGACATAACTTATAACTCTTTCAAAATTATCTGCCTTTCCCCATCTCTTTCTCTTACCTTCATCCTTCATGGCATCTTCTCCCTCAATCCCACAGCAAGGTCCCCGATTTCGTCCGTACGCAAGTCCAAACCACCAGGTCAGCAAAGGTCGCTATATCACAAGCAATGACCCAAGAGGTTACATGTAAGCACCCCTTCTCTCTTCTCTCACACAACAACCCTCATCTTCTTAGTCCTGTATATGAATACCCGCTAAACGGTCAATGGATTATGATGGACATCGATGATGGTTACATTCTCTGGACGGGCATTTGGAAAGGTGAGACTTTCACACTCACATGCTCATCCATTTATTTACCTCTCTCAGCGCTTGGTAATTCAAAGGGTGAGTATGCCATGGTACTCCGCCTCAAACCTCTCTCTCACATGCAACAAAGCCGACATCGTGAAAATGATCGATTCACAGCCTGACTTGGCCCCCGTTATCCGCCGCGTGCGGGGAGGATATTTAAAAATTCAAGGAACATGGATGCCTTACGAGGTGAGCGTTCCCGCTTCCTATATAAAGCACTGCTCACTCCATATTAGGTTGCTCTCCGGCTTTCACGACGGTAAGTTTGCGAGCTCCATACCTACGAACACTATTTGATTTGGGTTTCAGAGTGGGTTGGCCAATCCGTGAAGATCTGGTACCGCTTTTCGGGTACATTTTTTTTCGCGCACTGCTATCCTACGACAGCTGACTCATTTTTAATAGGCCCACATTCCCAAGCACATGCCTCTCCCCAGACCAACCAGGTTATGGTCAAGTGGTATCCAATGCATCCGGCCGGAGGCGATCGCGCCGGAACAACCAAGTAGTCGCGCCTGCGCCACCTGTTCCTCGCGATTCGCAATCATCATGGGCCATCCCTGGGCCAAGTGCCCATACCAATCCATCAGCGCACTATCTGCCCCAAGGACAGCCCGCTTCCCTTCCATCGATGATGTACAGAGACCCGTCATCTTACTCCCATCCGCAGCCCACAAGTCTGCCCCTGCATATTTCCTCTTCTGCATCCCCGATCATGCGTGAGCGCTCAGCCCGGTCGCGGTATTCACCTTACCCTGCTCAACCGTCTTTGCCTACTCGCAAACCCTCTCTTGCGACTAGTGACTCCGTTTCGCTAGATATTCCTTCAATTTCCCTACAGGATATGCACCATGATAGTCGAAATGGCAAGTTTCCGGGGGACCAAATCGTGCTGCCTCCGATCCAACCTTTGGCTCCTCCTAGGCATATCAACACCACATCATATGCACTGCCTCCCATCTCTGCGCTAGAAGACTTGCGAGGGATTTCCACGCACGACTCTGCAGCTGTGCTGGAACGTTTAAAGATGAATGATGAGTATGCCGCGGATACCAAACACGAGGTTACTCAGTGGCCAAGGCAAAGATCAGTGTCTACATCACATCAGCGGTAATTATTTTTCGTACCTGCATCACTCACAATAATGATGACCCTTTTTTTTCTATCAGAGTACCACAAGCCTATCCGCCAAGTTCGTGGCCGAAACGCGGATCATCAGGCACACATCGTTCCTCCTTGGATGGGCCCTTGTGCGCGGAAACTTCAAGTTCATATCGAGCGCCACATTCGCCAGAGCTCAGCCAGAGCTATCATTCATCTCACGATGGAAGTTCCGTTGATGGCGCGTCTCCTGTATCGCCTACCACACCACGTTCTGTGGAAGTCTCGTCGTATAGATCGAGACATGTTGACCAGTTGTCACCCGGGAAACAGCGCGTGTACCCGGGCTATGACACATCGCGGCTGCCATCGCCTCCTGATGCGCAGAGGTACAGCCGCAAGTCAACTGCTGGGGTTGACCCTCGGCTATCCGCCTGTCGCCATTCTTGCGATGATGACGAGGCTGAATCTGATTCGTCAGTACGAGGGCCACATCGTCCGTGGTAGTGCGTTTGATATCGATTCATTCATGTTTCTCATTCCCTCATGGTCGTACATATTCACGTTCGTCCGCACTGTCGGCCTTAATCATCTTCCGTATTTGATTTTATACTGTCATGTTTGCTATCGTTGCATGGATTCAAGCTGCATTGATTTTAGTTGTAATATACCAGGGTCACGTATAATAATTTTACTTTGATAGGATGCACGGTTTTGGACTCCTTTTTCAGCTTCATTCAGTGCGAGCGAACAAAGGCTCAACTATTAGGTTTGGATGCCACGTCCGATTCCAACGTGGGTCTCGGGGGGCTGAACATTCTGATGTCGGAACTTCATCTGTGAAGATGTTGCATGTTGAAGAAGAAACCTTATCGGGAACACCATCCGAACGCAATGAAATAGACATGACAGATTCACGGGGTCGAGACATCGACCTGGATGACACATCTTAATCTATCTTAATCTTCTTATTCTCCACGATCACTCACTTGCTGGATCATGGGTATTTAGATCCAAAAAAAGGAGACTGTGTGGTATCGAAGGAACAATACGAAATTTTTTAGTGGCCGCATCGATGACAGAAAGCAAGCGCGTAAGCAGCGGGCTTTTCGCGGCTGTCAAATTCTGAGCTCGTAACCTGAAGGACCTGAGTCCGATACCAGATTTCTGGTTGCCCAGGCAAATGTCACGGTTGCGAATTAGAACACAAGCTGGTGTGTGGCGGCCGAAGCGGGAGCAACAGGGGTCTTAGTGGGGAAACTACATTCACAGGAGGAAACAAAAGAGGAGACATAAACGCAAAAACGCCGGGATTATTCGTGTGCAGGGTGCTATTTCAAAAGCGTGGATTAGGAAGGCCGGTTTGACGTTGTGTCAGGGACCGCAGTGCTACTGCGGTGCGACGACAGTTGGGCAATTCTGTAGCCTGAAGTGGATCGCCTGAGAAGGCTGATTAGAGCTGAGCGGTATGTTGGATAAAAATATGGCTCACCCAAGTTAGAACCGTCGAACATGCGTGAAACACGACTAAGATGTCTTGCTTCATTGGCTTGGCTCAGGGAGTCAGGGAGAATTGGCATGCGGGAAAGTGAGTCCCTGATTGCAATATGCTTAGGAAGTTTGATCACATGCTTCGAGATGCACCGCCTGCGCCTGCGCACTCACGGACCATGGAAAGACGATTGGAGATCTACGCCTCTGGATTAGTCGCGTCGGTTATATTCTCGAAGGTCTATAAATTCGATCATGCCGTGTAGAGAAAATGGACTAGATGTGCCTCGAGATCAATTGCTAGACGCGCGATGGGTGTTAGCTCCGCTATGAGAGATATCAGTTGAAATACTGTACATTGAGATTCTCAGCATATTGATAGTGCCTATTTTGTGTGGTCAGAAACGCCCACCCAACTGGTTCTGAGACAGGAGAGATGTGATGATAGGAGTTTTCACCTCGCCTTTTAATTCATGTTTTGAAGCCAAGTCGCGGTGCTACTGAATCACGGAATTGGCCAAATTGTTAGCTGTGGTTGCTCAGTTTACATGCAATCATGAAACACTTTTTTCCAACAGCTTCACCAACAAAAAAGGAATCGACATCTGGGCGGAAGGTGCCGGCATGACTACCAGAGTCTAGGCGCAAGATGTTAATTGATCATAGCAATCATTGCCCCATTATCAACTGATCACTGAGAGTAGTGAGACATGAGGCCAGACCATCTCAAAGGAGACAGCGGACATTGGCAGAAATTATCGCGTAAGATAAAGGCGAAGGAAGTTGGGTATGATGAAGCAAGGCATAGATCAAGAGATCTATGGTCCGAATGCGTCAATTCGACTGAAGTTTTCAAGTGCATGCAGAAGAGAACACGTCAAAGCACAATGCAACTGCAATGGTTTTCGCTACCTCAGCTCTTGGGATAATTCAGGGTTTCGAAGCTCGGCGATGAGCTTTTTTTGTCACTTCTGTACCGTCACCTGAAGAAGCACGCACTGATTTTTGTTCCGCCAATCGGGATCATACCGAGTGAGGGCATCGGAGCAAGTTGTTCGGATACCTGGTTCGACATTTGAGTTTCAGTGATAGACCTCAGGAGCTCAGTACTGCAGAGAATCTGTATGCTCAAACGCGCTCATACTTGGTGATACTGGAATTTGGCGCCATGCGCGCGTGGAGGATAAAGGTGTGGATGGTCAACGTGTGGGCTTAGCATACACATGGAATGCACGAAGCTCGAGCGTGCATTGCGCTGTTGAACGGGAATTGCCGCTTACGCGACAATGTTACCATTTTTGGAGTGTGTATCTGTACAACCACTCGGGCACCAACGTGACACCTAGCTTTGACTAAACTCACCGTTAGCGGCTATCTAAGTTCTAGCCACAGTGTCTGGACACTGGGTTTTGGGCCAGCGTAGAAGTGGGCCATCTACATCAACGGAGCCAGAAGAAATCCCGCTTAGGTCACTCGCGCCCTCGACCTTGAGTGGCGTGTCTCTTCAGGCATTTGCGATGAAATTCAGGTGTGCACCGTTCTCAGATTATAAATCAACAGTTTGGTGAGGATCTGCTAGCTCGGCGTTAAAATTCAATGCTGTCGCAGATTGGTGGGAGGAATACATCGCGTACGTTTGGTCCCTCGTATCCAAACGCAAATGTTCTTAATGTATCTTAAAGCTATGATGTCCTCAAGCGATACATTTATCAGCTGGAGAAGCGACAACAAGAGCCGGATGGTATAGAATCGTCTTATCATGACTTGGAGGCCAATGAACAGACAACCCTTGTCGACCACAGTATGACGTTTGGTGCGGACAAACTATTCAAGCCACTGCTTGACAAAGAGCTGCAGAAGATTGTGAAGTTTTATGAAGCGCAGGAACAAGAGCTTTTGAATGAACTCGCGGCGTTGGAGCAATCTATCACGCAGCAAGACGAGGCTGGACTTGAGGCAGGGCTCAGCTATATGGATGAAGATGAAGATGAAGAAGAAGAAGACGACGAAGAGGAAGATGAATACAACATGTTAACCCGATCAGATGACTATGGCAAAAGGCCCCGACGCAGGCGCCGCAAATCGAGCTCCGTCGGCTATGGAACGCGTTTTGCAACAGGTCTGCCTTGTAGTATCTTGTCATGTACAGCAAATACTGATTGAACAGGTTCTATTCGCGAGGAACCTCCGAATCGCCGCTTTAGCGTCTCTTCCAGCGAAGCGGGTGATCTAGATGCAAGTATCTTATCCCTTGCTCCGCATCCACGATCAGCCTCGCAGGTTGTATCCGGTTCGCGTCGTGCAAACACCAGCATGTCACCGACGGCAAGAGCTCGTAGCTTGGCTAGCCGGATGAGAACTATGAAGGATAGCACAACATCCGCTGGAGACACCATCTGGACCGCCAAGGGCAGCTATGCCTTGGATACTCGGTTACTCTTTAAGCGAAAAATCACCAATCTTTACGTCACTTTTTCCTCGCTGAGGTCTTATGTGGAGGTCAATTACTCTGGCTTTCGCAAGATTCTAAAAAAGTGAGTTAGTCCTATCTGGTTCGCGTAATATTCGTTGAAGGGGTTTCTGCAGGTATGACAAAGTAACGTATAGCGAAGTATATACCATTTTATCGTACCTCGTTCATTCATAGCTTATCGCTCCCTTCAGCTCAAAGACCGTTATATGGACGAAGTGGTCAAGACCTCCACACCGTTTACAGAAGAGTCGAAAGCCAGAATGTCGGATGCCATCGCCCGACTCACCGATCTCTATACCAAATGTGTGACAAATGGAGACAAGTCAGTAGCACAGCAGCAGCTGAAGTTGTACCAGCGCGAAAATATTGCATGGGAGCGGAATACAGTCTGGCGTCAAATGATCGGGCAGCAGCGACACGGTACTGTCAACGGTTTAGGTGTTCTCGTGGGCGCTACGCTGGTACAACAGGAAGAAAGTAGCCTTATTGATATCCCAACTCCTCTCGGAAGTCTGAAATTGACAAAGAAGAGGGTGTCGCTCACCCTTGCGCTAGCTGTTTTCATCGCTTTATTGAAGATGGACGTTGTTGCTGGTGAAGAGGCTAATAAGTGTTTTGCCGTCCTTGTATTCAGTACCATATTGTGGGCGACAGAGGTGCGCAATGTCCTCCAGCTTCCGCTTTTTACTTATTCTCGACTTTTAGGCAATACCCCTGTTCGTGACGTCGATTTGCGTCCCTCTCCTGTTGGTATGCCTACGAGTCATACGTGATGACAATGACACTGCTTTGTCAACGCCTGATGCAACAAAGTAAGCTGTTCGAATTTACCTTCTTCGAAATACTCAGTACATGGACCCAGGTATATATTCTCTGTTATGTTCTCGCCCACAATCATGCTTTTGATCGGAGGATTCACGATCTCTTCGGCCCTGAGCAAAAGCAACATAGATCGGATTTTAATCACGAGAGTCTTGAGTTTTGCGGGTTCAAGACCCAGTTCCGTGCTTCTTGCCTTCATGGGTGTTTCCTGTTTTGCGAGCATGTGGATCAGGTAGGTTACATATATTTCCGTTACTCACATGCTGTTAACGTGTTTCAGTAATGTTGCAGCTCCAACACTGTGCTTCACTCTTATCCGAGTAAATAATATGCGTTCCGCGCCTGCAGCAACAGTTGTCTAATTTTTATTGTTTTCAGCCGATTCTGAGAACGTTGCCTCCTGGTTCGGCTTTTGCGCCAGCGCTAATAGTTTGTTGTTTACCATATACGGGATCCACCACTCATGTCCCCAACAGCTTGCTATCGCTTTGGCCGCCAACATAGGTGGTCAGAGCTCCCCGATATCGTCTCCACAGAATCTCATCGCCCTCGCGGCGATGGATCCTAAACTTGATTGGGCGAGTTGGTTTGCTGTGGCACTTCCGGTGTCCGTAATCTCTATCTTGCTCATCTGGCTACTATTACTCGTGATGTACCGCCCTGCTCGTTCGCCTGACGGGGAAGGAGAGATCGAGATACGAACTATCCGCCCAACAAGGGAGTCCTTCACCCTCAAGCAGTATTGGGTCACGTTTGTCTGCTTATTCACGATTGTTCTCTGGTGTTTTGAGCACAAAATCGAGGGTCTTGTGGGAGACATGGGTATCATTGCTATTATCCCGATCGCCGCCTTTTTTGCCACTGGTGTGCTGAATAAGGTGCGTGGTGAATAAATTGGCATTATTCATACTAACCTACGTGCTCTAGGACGACTTTGAACAATTCGCTTGGACAATTGTTTTCCTCGCAATGGGTGGAATCGCTCTTGGCAAGGGTGTTACGTCTAGTGGCTTGATGGTGACTATGGATAGGGTAATCCATCGCCTACTCGAGGGTCTTTCCTTGTACACTGTCGTTCTTGTCCTCTCACCAGTCGTCTTGGTTTGTGGTCACATTTTGTGGTGTTCGCAGTTCACTCATACTTTTTCCAGATCGTATCGACATTTATCAGCCATACGATCGCAAGCGTGCTGTTGGTTCCCATCGCGAAAGAGGTTGGAGAAACCCTACCTGGCGATCATGCAAATCTACTTATTTTTATGACTGGTCTTCTCTGCTCTGTTGGAATGGGTATGCCCGTCTCTGGGTTTCCTAATCAAACCGCGTATGTCCATCACACGACCACTGCGAGTTGAACCTGACGCATTCTGAATGACCAGTGCCGCCCAAGAGGATGACCTCGGACGTCTTTATCTCTCTAATATGGACTTCTTGAAGAACGGCGTGCCCGCTAGTATTGTCGCCACCCTCGTACGTGGTATATCTTAGATCCAACGCCCATGCTCATTTGACAAAATGCACGTCTAGGTCGTTGCTACTGTTGGGTTCGTTCTCATGATAGCGATAGGGTATGTTCTGAGCGACTGATAATATATATATCATAACTGATTCACTTTAGACTTTGATCAATCCTTGGAGCATCACCATGCACGTGCACGGAGCTGGGTAATGTTCCCGATTGAGAGATACCCTGCGTGCATATACATATACCCTGCTATATAATTTACAGCTGTGGAACATTGATGGATTCTGAATGTCATTCATGTTTTGTACACTTTACTTCCAGTTCAAGTGTCTGATGAACAATACCACATGTCTGACGACTGACAAGAGGTGAGAGGGCAAGGATGAGACATACCGTTAACGTGCCTAACCACCACTTCAAGGTACGACCACGAAATAATTGCACAAATGGTATAGTTCATTAACAGTGTCTGCTCTCCGACTGCCCGTATTGCATTTGATCCAATGCACAGCCGCGGGATGCTTCTGGAGTCTAGACAGTCAGGTACGGAACCCATCTGTAAGTGCGAGATGGGGTTGTTGTCATCACACCCTCGTCCTTGCGGTATTTGATTTTCATATGTGCTGATCAGCGTCCCCTGCTGCGTTTCCTGAGTAGCCTTCCATCAGAGAAAGAGCCGACGAGTTGGCATCAGTGAAATAGTAATCAAAGCCAAGGCGAAAGTGACTAACAAAAAAAATCAAAGCATAGCAACCAAACTTGCCGTCATGATCAAACAGACTGCGCATGCTGGCATATCAGATTCAGTGTCCCTGTGTCTGTAGTAAGAGCACATGGGCTCTATGGACTCCATGCGGTGATGAAGTTTGAATTCCCGGTTCGAGCTTTCAATAGGTGGGCGTTGAAATCGGCGGGATTAGACCATCATAGTCCCTGGCCACTTTTACATGCTACGGAGATAGAGTTTCGATATCATTGACTTGTTCGTATGCGCCTTTGATGGAATCAAGTCGCACGCGCTGTTATGCAGCCTTTTACAGCCACTCCGTGAAGAAGGTTTGGTAAGGAATCGGAGGCCGGGACTGCCAAGCTACACGCCAGGAGGAGAATGCAGAATGTGAAGCAATTTTTGTACAATTCACATGTCCAAGTGATAGTCTCCGAAGTGTCGGGATTGGGCTTTTATGTTCTCGTTAAGCTCGGAGTTATAAAGTCATGCATTGATGGAGGATATCAATACATGGGAAGTATGCCTGGCAGGGGCCCTTCTTGATAAAAATGACCAAAATAGCCGCATCATAGCACATGTACACGAGGGGGAAGATTGCGAGGCATGCGGATGACACAACAACCTTCATCGTAGGAACGACTCTAGCATCAGGTAAGTTAGCTATATCATTGAATGGAAATATAAACAACGCACTCGAGCTGAGTCTGTGACATCCGATTTCCAGGAGACCATGATCTCGAATGGAACAACTTGCATCTAAGACTTGGTGGTTAGATGCTTTTGCTTTTGCGTACGCTACTGCCAGAGCATATGTTCGATTCGACCACTCGACGCTCATAAATTACTCACCGCCAGTGCTAGTGTCTTTGTTGAGAAAGTGATCATATGTCGTATGTTGCCTCTGTGATTTCATCCATTGATCATGATCGGACTCTCTTGAGCTTCAGTCAAGGATTTACTTGAAGTTGGGTGCCATCGTCCGCATCATCCACGACATCGTTCCAGTTCTGCTCAGACTAGTATCAGTCCCTCGACTCCGAGTTGGTCCTACGAGCTAGCTCTCTCTCATTGGTGACAAAGTAGCTGGAAAAAAATGAAATTAATGGCAGTAGTAATTTTTACGGTAGTAGTGAGGGCCGAGTCTGACTTGAGTAAGTCATCAAATCAATTTGAGGACTCTCACGTTTGTTTGTGAGGAATTTGTTCAGACACCGTCGTCGTCGTCCACGATGAACACGACTGCGTCTTCTAGTCCACCAAGAGCGGCGGTACCGACCAAGAAGCACCCTACAATCTTACCAAATGCACATCCGTATGCAATCAAGACGACGTCCTCTGCTGTTCTTTCACGTTCGAACTCATCGCCGCACTCATCACCCTCAGTCAAACATCATTATGTTCCTCCGTCGCCAACTCGCCCGAGGCATGGTTACGCGTTTTCCCTTTCGTCTGTTGAAGGTGTGAGCGTCAATGAAATCCCTGGACCTTCTCCGTTGCCTGTCCCCCTCTCTTTTCATTCCACCCCTCTAACACGTGCATCTTTATCTCTCAGTGACGACGCAACGCCTTCTCGCAGACTGAAGCGTGCAGACACGCTACCACCCTCTGCAAGTGTACCTGTTCTTAATAACAATGATGTTACGGAGGACAATGATAAGCTACCTCGCAACCCCAAGCACTGGTCCACTGACGACCTCGCTTTACATCTTGCCACTTCACTCCAGGTGGGCAGCCAGCTGAGCACCGAAGATCAAGGACATCTCATTCGTGTGATCAAAGAACAAAATTTTACCGGTAGAAATTTCTTGAGATTGACTGACGCTGACCTTGCAAGGTAAGTTGTACGTTCATGCCATCAGGTATTATCCCAATACGAAGGATTATCTGACGACTATCGTGTGCTTATAGCCTGTCTCTGACACCTAGTCAGCGACTCTATCTGCTCGAGGCTTCCCGTGCCTTGCGCGCAGATGTTCTCCGTGGTCGCATATGGATGGACTCATACCATTCTAAAGACATATCTGCGCGCTCAAAAGGTGTTTACACGCGATCCGTACGCAGCTCTAATTCGCCTTTCAACTGCGATCTGTATAATTTCTCCACTTCATCGGTGGATTTAATTCTCCCGCCATCTGCCTCCATAGGAGCTGATGGGGACTTTGCGTCATCCCCAGCCGTAACTTTGAATCGCTCCAACTCTGTCTCAGAATCATCCGCGCAGAGGTACAGAGACCTTGCACGTATGCGAGTCAGGAGACGTGGACAGGTTAAGGGTCTTGTTGATACTTGGGAGCGTGAAAGAGGTGCCGTCAGCGGGAGTGAAGGCTCTATGAGTGGCAGTGATGCCGATAGTGACAGTGATATTCCATCCGCTGAATCACCCGTGCCGCCTGCCCTTTCAAATTCGACGATCAATCTAATCACCCCGCCACCTCCATACACATCACTCAAGGATATAAGGGACGAACCGACTATTGAGGAGCTCTTGACGTCCTCTGGTCCTATAAAAGGTGCACGTGCTTGGGAAGAGGACTATGGGTTGGGAGAGACCGTCAAGCGGATCTCCGTTAGTGCGCCTGCCCCTTTGCCTTTGGCATCTACATCTCCGAGCGTGGCGGCGGCGGCGGCGGTCGAAATTAATCCCGACTCAAATGGGTCTTTAGCAGAATGCAGCCTCGGCAAGTTCAGTGACCTTGGAAACGGTCGAGCTAACACTCAGAAGCGAATCGTGACTGCGATATTTACCGGAGGTTCCGACAAGATGGACAATGTGTCAGACAGCATACCTGTGGACAACGTACCTCAGGCCAATTCAGATCCAGGGGAGGTAGTGAGCATCCTTGATGCAGTCGAGTCACCCGAAGGCATCTTCCTTGCGCCCGACCAAGTTGCAGCACCTTCCGATGATGATACTGTCTTTGCAATACTTGAAGCATCCATTGCGTCTACTCGAGCACAGCTTGAAGCCTTCCAAGCACGTCTGGAAGTCATCGAAGCACAGGTCGTGACCCAGGAAAGTTTCAGCCACGCTCGCCTTCGTCCTGAAGAAGCTCAGGAGCTACTCAATGAACATCGACCCATAAACCATTCTTGTACTCATGATTCATTCCCTGCTCCGGACGACATCGTCTTCTCCGGTTACCGTCTTGGTTTGAGATCATTCGCACGCTCAATCATTGCTCGTACATTGGGATGGTTGTATCCCTACTCTCATCCTGGTGCACACCCTCGTCCAGAAGTAAAGGCAACACGTTCTCAAAGGCTGAGCTTTTCCCTCGTACAACCGCGCATTTTACCCGAGTTTCGGCTATCCTACTTGATCGTGTTCTCTTTCGTGCTGTGTACAGCCGTTTTGCGCAAAGTAGGAAAAACAATGCGGAGGCGTTAATCCTGGTACCTATCCAGTTGATCTCCCATGAGCACTTCGATATTCTTGACATGTTGACCCTTGCTCTGCTCCAAACAGTTGTATATCATTCCTCGCAATACCGGTATCATATCTATCGTTTAGTCTCTGAGCTCTATCTAACCTTGCTTTTTGGTTTGTGCTTGTTCTCCTTTCAATTTCCTCCCGTTATGCCCTTCGCCTCATAGCACTCTACCCTTAGGATTGTTCACACCATTAACACGACATTCATAACTACGTTCTCTGCGCCAATACACATACATGTGCAAGACCCAAACAGCGCAAAGTACTTGCCCTCTGAACTGTTTCTTTGAAGTGTGAGAGTATGTATACACACGGCTCGCAATGTCTAAGGCTCCAGCAGAGTAACTGGCCGAACTAAGTTACATTCGGCGGGGGAAAGATCAACTGCTTACGAGTAGATATACGACAGTTTATATACTGTAGGGCAAGAATACTATGGAATCAGATAGAACCAAAGTAAATATGTTTGATCCAAGCTACCGTATCGTATGCGCCGAGAGGTAGTGATCGTAAGCTCATGAACACAAGTACAAGCATTGTAACACGTGAACAAATGTACGAAAGCATGCCGAGTCTCGTGAAAACTGTCGCGAAAGCACTGATCAATGAGTCCATAATATATCCGCACGTGTAGCGATCCCGTGTCATCATTAGTATGCCCGTGAAAGCAGGAAAAGCAAATGCGAAAAACGTCATCAGCGGTGAACATGTCGTCCCAATGGAAGCCACACGCCATAGTATCTGCTCTGTGTGTGTCAGAAAGACATTCCATCCCAGACAATGTACCGCTCCAAACACCACCCCACTGAAACATCCGGCGACGAATGAGATCAAACTCGGGCTATATTTCGGGTCATCGAATCTAAATGGAAGCGGACGCACTAGTGATCGGCGTGTATGTGAACTTGTACGCAGCTAAATCAGAATAAGTCCTGCCAGGAATATTGATGACATACTAGTAGTAATTATTTTCCAAGTTGTCACATAGCGAAGGATCAGCCTTCCGAGTTCCAATGAACAATATAAGGACGTCGTATGTCCTTCGGCTTCTTCCACCAAAAGGGGTAGGCAATGCAGGCCAGAGCGGCTACGCCTAGGGTGTCAATTTCGAGCAGCGTTACCGGGAGGCCCTGGGCAGTACGGGCGATGAGCTGGACGACAAACCACACCAGCTGGAGAATAGCAATGCATTTGTATAGCCCATCGCCCTTACTCCGGTCTTCGATTTCTGCCTCCGTAATGACAGGCATCTCCACGTATCCCTTGTAGACAAACTCCCGGAGTTCACTGGGTGTAAGAGTGGCCCGCGGCTCACCCTTGACGTACAGCACGAATCCACCCATCAATGCGAAGAACCCGTGCGTCAGTGTCCATTCTGTGAATTGCACCAGTTTAGCGTTAGTTTTTTCAAGACAATTGAAGAGTCTGGGTATGCGGCTGACCGGTGCGTGGACTTCTGCTTGAATTAAGGATGTCACCAAGTGACATACCAGTGACTGCCCGCTCGCTCTGGCATATGGCTTGATCGTCGCTATGGGACTGGGCGCGTTGAGCACCAAAGCCACGATTGAAATCCATTGCAGCTCTCTGAGCATAGTGAAACTGCGCCATGGCCCAGATGGTCATGAATTCAGGGATGAACAACGCTACAACCATGAGGCATAGACGATAGAAAATAATGAGAACCACCCCATCGTTAACACCCGGAATGTTTGGATGTATGGCAGTCCATGTGCAGGCAAACAAAGTTAAGCCACAGCTCAAGAGAATGTCCCACAAGGTTCTGGTATCGGAGGGTGAGAAGTTGCTGGAATCAAGTGTATGGATATAGGTATCGTTGAGACTTGGGAGTGAAGCGCAAACAAACGGAACGCAGAAGAGGACAGCGTAAAGTACTAAGAGGGTCATCGAGTCGAGGGAACGTCAACTGCTCATTCTGCTCTCTTATGATGGGTGTAGCCACGTGTATTAATCCATGCACGAGGCGTCAGCTGGGCCGAATGCAAAACTTCTTCACATATTCCCGCTGCGGTTTATCGCTATAGGCTGACCCGCGTTTATCTAGGAGGTCGGAGATGGCTTTTGGGGTATTGAGGGATTGGTTGAAGATGCGGATGTGTGTTATGGGTACACAGTTGCGTGTCCATTTGAATGCGATGAGCCAGGGTTCTTTTCGAGTGAAATCGAGGATGCTGCCTCTGATTAGGAGGGGCTTTGGACCTGGGGGGTTGGTACGAGTGAGGCGGGAATATGCGAGGAGTGGGAGGTAGAGTACCTATCAAGGCCATTGACTGACTTCTATTCGATCCAAGCCTCAAGGCGACTTGTCACGCGTTATCACGCCTGAGGCCTGAGGCTTCGAACTTGTTTTAATTGGAAACCTTGGATCCAATTTTCTTAACATCAGATCCTCCCCCCACTGCTTCAACAACCGGAAAGGTGTGCCTACGCATACATATGTCACATTCCTTTGCTGCTGACTAGCAGTACGAGCGTCCCACAACGACACCAGAAACAGATGTCGGACTTGGCTGTGGCGCGGCGGCGTTTGGGTCACCATCAAGTGTGGGGAAGGGCATAGCCAGAGGAAGTCAGTGTTAGTGGAGGGCTCAGTTCGTCCCTCATCGTTCCCATGTCATCGGCTGTGGGGCTACCAGGCCCACAACCCTCGGGTAAGAAGGATGATTAACGGGATACCGTGACTGAGTACTGTGTTCTATAAGTTACTGAGAAATTTGAGTTGCCCGGAGAGTTGGGTGTCAATAACAACTAACATATTAATTGGTCCATTGGAAGAGTGCTCACGACCCTTTGATAAGCAACATACAACTTGAAGTCGAACATTTACAATTAAGATCCATGGCACCTAAGCACAACGTCGTTCTGCCAACCGCTCTTAAAACACCTGCCATCCAGAAATTGACTAACAAGCGCGTCATTCTCGCTTCTGCAAGCCCAAGGAGAAAGGAGATACTACAAACCCTGGTACGAGCTCAACCTAGTATCTCTTTAAGTCGACCTCTAGATGGCATGTAGACAGGGCTTAGCACCCGAAGTTGTACCATCGACGTTTGCTGAGGATCTTCCTATCTCTTCCTTCGAGGATATCCACGAATATCCCGTTTCCACCGCGACCCAAAAAGCAGTAGAGGTATATCAAAGATTACTGGTACGTTCGCTGCTTTCAATTCCACCTATATCTCACCGACTTGCACAAGACAGACGCGCCAGACGACCCACCGGATCTCGTCATCAGTGGTATGTACCCTCTGGAAAGTGGCCATCTAAGCGAACTAACATCCTATCAGCGGATACCGTCGTCTTCACTCATGCCCTACCATCGACGACAATTGAGATGGAGACAGGTGTGCGGCAAGAACTCCTCGAAAAACCATCCTCGAAAGAGGATAATATGCGCATGCTGATGGACCTGAATGGCAGCGTTTGTGAGGTCGTAACGGGCGTTTCGCTTGGTATGTAAAAACTACGATTTTTTTGGCATTATCCTGTTGTCCTAATCACTGGTTTAGTGTATCCTATCTTGAGCGCTCCTGGATATGAGATCAAGTAGGGTTTTTCTTCTTTGAGCGCGCTCCATTGACCGAATTGACTTTGCGCGCACAGATCTATAGATGAGCGGACATTGGTGTTCTTCGGGGACAATCCAGACCATGTACTTAAGGCGTACGTGGACAGTGAAGAAGGCCTAGATCGGGCAGGAGGCTTTGCAGTTCAAGTCGGTCTTTTAGAACTTGTGCATAATGCGATATTAACATTGATGACAGGGTCGTGGCAACTTGCTCATTCGCAAGATTGACGGCGATTTTTACAACGTCATGGGTTTTCCTGGGGCGTCATTTTTCAAGCTCTTAGATATCCTCGTTGAGGACGATGAGGACTTTCTTGCGATATAAATTGTCGTAAATAGGGAGGATGTTGAATCCTTCGAGACTCTATAATTGGACAATGATAGACGACAGGTGAATCTCCCATCTTGATCGTGGCAAGTCTAGAATTCGAAGCCTCGCGCGCACTAAAGGAAGACACAACGAAGTCCATGTTCCTGAGTACTTATGCAAGGCGGGCGCCGGATCAATTAACGAAGGGCGCAATAGGTTGTCGCTGCTGTTTGATTATGCAGTGGAGAACCTGGAAACAGACATAGATATTGAACACGCAGTATTGCTAGTGATCGTCAGCACGAACATCAATAACCTTACTACATGAGGTTCCCTGCATACAAACCACTCCTCACCTCCCTCTTGTAGTCCCATACGAAGTCAGTCACCCGTTCCTTAAACCACGCTCTCTCCATGCATGACAGATGTTGTCCCCCATGTACATGGAACACCATGAGCGGACGCACACTTTCTAATTCCACGTTACCCTCGTCATTCTTCCCTGACAAACTATTCTTCCCCGTAGCCTCCTTCCTGCTGCCGATCATCGCTTTCAGTAAAGTCAGCGGCAAGTCCAGGACGGAATCGCCGTTGGCTACAAGCTTGAGAGTGGTGACATGGCGCCACAGGTAACAAGTATGATCATTGAAAGGTGCGCCAAGGAGGTGTAGGATGATCTCTATGCAGGATGAGTGACTGTTCGTGATGGTGACTGTATCGCCATCCCACGTACGGGCATCGGGTACCCGCCGCGGTTCTTTGCTACTGCACCCGTCCAACACCAGTGATTTTGATGAGGAGGGTAACGATATACTTTGAAGATCATGGACAGAATTACATTGTTCGATAACGATTGTCTGACAACCGTCATCGATGGCAGCCAAAGCGTCGATGCTTATGCGCAAAATCACTTGCTCTGCCCCGATGCCGACGCCGGCTTGGTGTATGGATGGCAAACATGAATGCGAGAGTCGCAGGTTGTCGAGGGTAAGACAAGGTATTTGGCGTGGAATTGCCTCCAACGCTTGACAAAGCTTCACCGCCTGCGGGCCATATGTCTGGTCATGGCTATCAGGTCCGCATGAAATGGTCACGAGCTCAACATGAGTCAAATTGTTCTTCAACCACCGGTGATTGAGGTTGCAAGCTACAATTCTGTCGATGCGAAAGATTCTGAGAGCGGGACAGTCAAGTTTCAAACGTGATTTTGAGTCGGTGCAATGATGAACATGTTTCCCGTCTGTCAAGTGTAAACTCTCGAGCTGGGGCGCATATCCTATCAGCGTGTCCAAGTATGGTCGGTGGTGTGCCTCGTAGAAGTTAGCCATTCTAAGGCTCTTGAGTCGTTGAAGATACGGTTCAATGTGGTGTAAAATAACACGGATTCCGTGGCTGTGACTCCACGAGTTGATTATGGTTAGATGAACAGGATAGCTGCCCGACTTCTCCAGTTGTGACTTGATGGGATGACGGCCCTCGTCGTATAGTACGTCTATCATCCAAAAGATCCGAGTCCACAGCTCAGGGGTAGAAGATACGATATCTCGCCAGCGTTTGCAGACTGACGCCATGGTGTGAGGGAACGTCAGACCTCCTGCCAGCAGCTGATGCTCCGGTTCGGGAGTTACCATCATGTCATCTTGGACAATGTCGTCTAGAACAGCCTTGAGAATGCTACACACTGTCTCTGCAGGGAGCGATGAAAAGGAGCACTGCGTCATTCTCCTTCTTCGCGCTATTGATTTACTAGTGAGTGTGAAATATTAGTGAGATGAAGGATTGTCACTAGAGTGATGGACGTACTTCTCTACAACTGGTATCGTCACTGAGCTGGTCCAGAGCAAGATATGTTAGGGGTAACACTGGACATTTGATTTTTCAATGTGCACCAAAATAGGCCGCGTGCCAAGTGGAATTTTCACTCCTCGACGTTGCTGCGGAACATCGGCATAGTGTACAAGTAAAATGAGCCGTGAGATCTATCAACAAGGTATAGTCAACTTTGGCACACTGCTTCGAGCGTCATTTTGAGTAAGTGCGCATCTCCAAAAAACCACTAACGCAATGAAAGTAACAGAAGGCAGGAACCGACACTTTCGCTTCAAAAGAGTTACGCCACGTCGCAACACGGTAAGTGTATTTGCACGCATATCACGGATATACCAGTGGCCTGGCAATGTTAACTGAAGTGCTGTCGGTAGTTTTTCTGCAACAAGGTTAGCGCACCGGCAGGGAATCAAACTAACTGAAAAACAATTACCTTGGAGAGCCAGCGCCGAACAACTGTGAAAAGCATGTCGGTTGAAACTTTCGAGCTTACTACAAGGCGGGTTAACAGCGATAGTTCCAAAACTGTCCACATAGCCCGCAGCCGCAATAAGTTCATGCAAGGTACAGCTGATAATCGATAAAATGCAAATGTTCGCAGCTATGTGGTTTTACATTGTGCATCCGAGATTTGGGAAACAATCTAACAAAAGTACCAGATACCTTTTTCCGCCGCTAACTTGTAAGCGCTACCTACACGAGACCCCATCTGTAGTATTTTGAGCACATGGGCATTGATATGGGCAGTTTTACAGCCCCTGGGTGCCCTGTCGACAATCTCGCCTGGACAGAAGTTCAGTATCGTGACGAGCGGACCTTCGTGTCCCCCGGCACGCATCCACCGTCTGAGAGGTCCAGCGCATCGCTTCCATGACTTCACTGTCAAGCCATCCAACAAAATAGTCTTGACACGAGGCCAAGCACCAGGTGCAAGAGTCCCACGTTTGGTGTCGGTGTTGGGTATCACCAAATTCAGCAACGCAGACGAGATATACATCACATCCGCTGCTCCTAGTACAAGCTCCTCCACGTTCGGAAATGCCCTGATGAATGGTGCAGCAGGTAGCCATCCTTCAGCCGTGCTATCATGCAGCCGAAGTCGTTTTACACGTGGAAATTTTGGTTCCCCTTGACTTCGGAAGAAGCATTCCGTTAGCTCCTCTGGCCTATCCTCCACACCCACATCGTCTTGCCATGGGATCTCGAGATGTTCGAGAAGCGGTGCATGTAAGGCGGAGAGTAGAGTAAAATGATATCGGTAACAGGACGGTTCGCAATGGATTATCAGCGTTCGTAAACAGAGTGCACTGATACTGTCACCCTCTTCATCATCATCGTCCCAATCAACAACTGGACCATAAAATGCGAGGTGTTCTAGTGCATTGGCCGATAGCAAAAGTAGCCGCAGGTCCTCGCCAGTCAGCGGGCGTGAAAAAAAGTCGTCCGTTCGCACAGTCAAGGACCTCAGCGATCGCAAGCTGAAGAACCAACCAGAAGGCACAGCGTACGTTTGCATGTTGAAGTGATCTATTTCCAACGAGGACAAAGATGGCGCACAGTTGTTGTGTAGGAATGGAACTTGAAGTTTACTATAGATCCGATGGTACACCTGCGAGAGTGTTGGATTTGCTTGGATTGAGACTTCTGTGAGGGCGGGAGCGAATGCATCGGCGAGCCTTGACGAGATTGTCAAAAGATCCGAATCAGAGATATTCCAAACTCTTAGGCTGCGTAGCCGCCAAGCCTTGGAACAAAGGATATTAAGAATGTCAGGAAGAAACGCCTCGCTCGACAGATGAATTCGGCGACGCTTAATAAATGGCCAATGACAAAACGTGGCGGTGATGAGATGACGTGATGACCGCCTAAGGTATAACAAGAGATGTGCCGGTAGTGTCTTGGATGTGATGAATACGTTGGTCCAAAACTCTGGTAAGAGGGCAAGGTGGCGCCAAGCCCTGCACACTCCAGAAACGGCCAACTCGAATGGAAGGGAGTTACTTGTGCTAGGGGCTTCTCCAGTGCCTTGACGAAATATGTTGAGAAGAATCTCATTTGGCAACTGAGCAATAGGTGCAAGCTGCACGTATTGATTCCCCCGTGGTGTTATCTGTTCTCGGACCGCCAAAACCCAGTCTAAGGAAGACATCTGTATTTTCTGTCTTCCAGTCATCTATCGTTGAAGTGTCAGAGCGTTCACATGAATCTGAATGGTATAAATTGACTCATAACTTACCGCGCAAACTTCTTACACAATTCTGATTTTTTTTTGACAGTTACTGGCGCGCTTTGTTGAGAGTGATACAGCCACAGAAGGAACAGAGCTGAATTTAGAGGCGAGGCTCCTGCCATGTAACGCATGCCTAGTCTACGCCTCGTGATTGAGAACGTCATTCGCCTTGTGCGAATTAGAAAATGTAATATTTACGTGCTTGAAAAAGGACTCCGACCGATGCTTGAAGCTTAGACATTGCGAGCCGTGTGTATACCCCCACACTTCAAAGAAACAGTTCAGAGGGCAAGTACTTGGCGCTGTTTGGGTCTTGCACATGGATATGTATTAGCGCAGAGAACGTAGTTACGAATGTCGTGTTAATGGCGTGATCAATCCTAAGGGTAGAGTGCTATGAGGCGAAGGGCATACTATGGGGAGGGGCAACGCTCAGTCAAATTCAAGCTCCGACTGTGATTACCTGTTGCGGGTGTGTGCCATAACAAACGGTCAAGAAATATATCACACGTTGCAGCTTGAAAACAGGATTTTGAGACAAGGGTTATGACAAGACATAGGCGTGGATTGACTGGTTGATTGTATTCTTGGTAACTGATTTTAAAAGGACGCGCTTCTGATAGCTCACACTCTCGATAGAAGCATTTGGACACGGGAATTTTCATTAAACTCTACCTAGAATACAACCAGCAAGTCGTTTAATTGTCATCCCGATGATAACCTCCTTTACCGTGTGATGTGGTATGATGCTGGTGGAAAGTCTTTGAGTGCACGGAGAACGTGATTAGTAAGCGACGTTGACGCGACGCGACGCGTCACATTGCAAACTCCAAGACACCCTGTAGGCCAGTAATGTCAAAATGCTCCAAGTACAATCATTGTAAACCATCCAAGAAGCGCTCTGCAGCTCAGATGCAAGTCACTGCACTGATGAAGTCCCACACAACTTACCAACATGCACAAAACAAGGAGAATATTGCTCCTCTGGCGACAACTTCTTCCTCTGCATCTACAATATCAAATACACAGCTCGAACGAGAGAAGAAGCGCAAGAATACCTCCCAGAGCCGCTATAGGAACAAGAAACGATGTCACGAACGTACAAAATCTCGCACCAACAAACTCCAGTCACATTTGGATGAAGCACGAGCATCCATGACCGAAGCATCCTTGCAAGTGCAGACAACTCAAAATGCTCTCGCCACTACACAGAGGAGAAGAAACGCCGACTTGCACAGGTGAAATATGATAACTAGGTGGTACACCAGAACCGCGAGATTAATGCGAAGAGGAAGAAACATCGTGAAGCATCATCAGCCAAACTCGCAGCTGTTGTACCTCGTGTAACGCCAGATGAAATTGCGAAGATGCGTGTCGTCGACGTCGACTTGCAGATTCGGTGGCATCGTCAGTTTGACATGGAAGTGCCTGCAGCCAAGCGTCTGAAAGGGAAGAATGGACCGCAAAAGAAGGCTATTTTGACAGCTGCTGTGGGCCGGTATGTCTGTGGTGGGGTCAGACCCAAGATCCAGGACGAGAATGTGATGGATGGGCAACAGGAGGATGCACAGTGTGCAATGGGGGACTCTGATGACGAAGAAGGCTTGTAGTAAGGTCATTCTGGACTTTCAATACTCATATAATGCTTACAATGTTCCAAAACATAATCTTGGTACTTCCGCGCACCTATTGTGCTTTGTATATCACCGTCGTATATACCTTTACCCTCCTGTGATTTTGTTGACCATGTATTCGGACGATATTCGCTTACATAATGTCACACTTTTTTTGACGTGGCTGCCCCTCCCCACATACTAACGGGAATTGAAAGGAAAACAAGCACAAACAAAAAAGCAAGGTTAGATAGAGCTTAGAGACTAAACGATAGATATGATACCGGTATTGCGAGGAATGATATACAATTGTTTGGAGCAGAGCAAGGGTCAACATGTCAAGAATATCGAAGTGCTCATGGGAGATCGACTGGATTGGGCTTGCAGAAGCGAGAATGACGCGCTTGTTAGTCAATTTCTGGATGGCAGGTGTTTTAAGAGCGGTTGGCAGAACCACGTTGTGCTTAGGTGCCATGGATCTTAATTGTAAATGTTCGACTTCAAGTTGTATGTTGCTTACCAAAGGGTCGTGAGCACTCTTCCAATATGTTGGTTGTTATTGACAGCCAACTCTCCGGGCGACTCAAATTTCTCAGTAATAGAGCACAGTACTCAGTCACGGTATCCCGTTAATCATCCTTCTTACCCGAGGGTTGTGGGCCTGGTAGCCCCACAGCCGGTGACATGGGAACGATGAGGGGCGAACTGAGCCCTCCACTAACACTGACTTTCCCTGCCTATGCGCTCCCCAAATGCCGCCGCACCGCAGCCAAGTCCGACGCCTGTTTCTGGTGTCGTTGTGGGACGCTCGTACTGCTAGTCAGCACCAAAGGAATGTGGCATATGTATATGTAGCACACCTTTCCGGTTGTTGAAGCAGTGGGGGGAGGATCTGATGTTAAGAAAATTGGGTCCAAGGTTTCCAATTAAAACAAGTTCGAAGCCTCAGGCCTCAGGCGTGATAACGCGTGACAAGTCGCCTTGAGGCTTGGATCGAATAGAAGTCAGTCAATGGCCTTGATAGGTACTCTAACTCCCACTCCTCGCATATTCCCGCCTCACTCGTACCAACCCCCCAGGTCCAAAGCCCCTCCTAATCAGAGGCAACATCCTCGATTTCACTCGAAAAGAACCCTGGCTCATCGCATTCAAATGGACACGCAACTGTGTACCCATAACACACATCCGCATATTCAACCAATCCCTCAAGACCTCGAAAGCCATCTCCGACCTCCTAGATAAACGCGGGTCAGCCTATAGCGATAAACCGCAGCGGGAATATGTGAAGAAGTTTTGCATTCGACCTAGGTCAGCTATATTGTTTTGAAAGTCCGCTTGTTCTGAGAAGACTGATGCCTCGTGCATGGATTAATACAAGTGGCTACACTCATCATAAGAGAGCAGAATGAGCAGTTGACGTTCCCTCGACTCGATGACCCTCTTAGTACTTTACGCTGTCCTCTTCTGCGTTCCGTTTGTTTGCGCTTCACTCCCAAGTCTCAACGATACCTATATCCATACACTTGATTCCAGCAACTTCTCACCCTCCGATACCAGAACCTTGTGGGACATTCTCTTGAGCTGTGGCTTAACTTTGTTTGCCTGCACATGGACTGCCATACATCCAAACATTCCGGGTGTTAACGATGGGGTGGTTCTCATTATTTTCTATCGTCTATGCCTCATGGTTGTAGCGTTGTTCATACCTGAAGTCATGATCGTCTGGGCCATAACGCAGTTTCATTATGCTCAGAGAGCTGCAGAGGATCTCAATCGTGGCTTTGGTGCTCGACGCGTCCAGTCCCATAGCGACGATCAAGCCATATGCCAGAGCGAGCGGGCAGTCACTGGTATGTCACTTGGTGACATCCTTAATTCAAGCAGAAGTCCACGCACCGGTCAGCCACATACCCAGACTCTTCAATTGTCTTGAAAAAACTAACGCGAAACTGGTGCCATTCACAGAATGGACACTGACGCACGGGTTTTTCGTATTGATGGGTGGATTCGTGCTGTACGTCAAGGGTGAGCCGCGGGCCACTCTCACACCCAGTGAACTCCTGGAGTTTGTCTACAAGGGATACGTGGAGATGCCTGTCATTACGGAGGCAGAAATCGAAGACCGGAGTAAGGGCGATGGGCTATACAAATGCATTGCTATTCTCCAGCTGGTGTGGTTTGTCGTCCAGCTCATCGCCCGTACTGCCCAGGGCCTCCCGGTAACGCTGCTCGAAATTGACACCCTAGGCGTAGCCGCTCTGGCCTGCATTGCCTACCCCTTTTGGTGGAAGAAGCCGAAGGACATACGACGTCCTTATATTGTTCATTGGAACTCGGAGGCTGATCCTTCGCTATGTGGCAACTTGGAAAATAATTACTACTAGTATGTCATCAATATTCCTGGCAGGACTTATTCTGATTTAGCTGCGTACAAGTTCACATACACGCCGATCACTAGTGCGTCCGCTTCCATTTAGATTCGATGACCCGAAATATAGCCCGAGTTTGATCTCATTCGTCGCCGGATGTTTCAGTGGGGTGGTGTTTGGAGCGGTACATTGTCTGGGCTGGAATGTCTTTCTGCCACACACAGAACAGATACTATGGCGTGTGGCTTCCATTGGGACGACATGTTCACCGCTAATGACGTTTTTCGCATTTGCTTTACCTGCTTTCACGGGCCTACTATTGATGACACGGGATCGCCACTCGTGCGGATGTATTATGGACTCATTGATCAGTGCTTTCATGACAGTTTTTATGAGACTCGGTATGCTTTCGTACATTTGTTCACGTGTTACAATGCTTGTACTTGTGTTCATGAGCTTACGATCACTACCTCTCGGCGCATACGATACGATAGCTTGGATCAAACATATTTCGCATACAATTCTCTAGTTTAATTACAATCGCTGTTGAAATCGGAAGTACGACTCGGTCAAGCTCGAACCAAATAATTAACAGGCCGTGTCCGCATGAGGCAAGTTCAGAATTGGGGAATTTTGGTGATGTTCTTTTTACCTTCTCATTTACTTTCGTTCTATCTGATTCCTGGATAGTATTCTTGCCCTACAGTATATATATAAACCGTCATATATCTACTCGTAGGGCAGTTGATCTTTCCCCCACCGAATGTAACTTAGTTCGGCCAGTTACCCTGCTGGAGCCTTAAGTCTATGACCCAGACGACTAGTACGTGTGTCCGCTTCTTAAGCGTCACAGCTGACTCTTGCTCTTCCAATATTGGCCACATGTGAGTTGTTATTGGCAGCCAACTCTCGGAGCGACCCATTTCTCAGTAATAGTACGCAGTACTGTACTAATTAAGTATCCCATTAATCATCCTTCTTACCCGAGGGCGGTGGGCCTGGTAGCACCTCAGCCAGTGACGGAATCGGTGAAGGAACGACGAGGGGCGAACTGAGCCCTCCACTAACACTTCGTGAGGTGTTAACTGGCTTCCCCTGCCTATGCCCTCTCCCACTCGGCGGTGGGCCAAACGCCGCCGCGCCAAAGCCAAGTCCGACACCTGTTCCTGGTGTCGGTGGGACACTCGTACTACTAGTTAAAGTAGGTGGAGATAAATATGGTGAATAGGGATATGGACTTTGGCCGGTGAATCCACCTGAGGCGGGTGTGTTCGCGTAGGATGCGTACGGTGAAGAGGAACCCTCGACGACCCAGCCTGGGCCTTGTCTAACGACATTCGTCGAGTTCTGTGCAGTGGAACGTACACGTAGCTGTCCGCCGGCCCATTTTCGCTTCACGCCGGTAGCTTCGGCTGCGACAATTCCCGGAGTGGTGTCTGCTCCTGAGACGGCGTCCGCTGCGCGAATGGCGACACGAACGAAATACTGCGCGCAGGTGAAAACACCACCGATGACGCCTACGCAGCTACGGGGATGTGTCATTTTTGAGTAATAAAACAATAAGATCCCCCTACCGTATTATGAATTGTACCAACGAGGTTGTGCGTTGGTGGATGGTGATAACCATTGGGTCGAGGTCAAACTTGAAGAAGATACCGGGAGTTCCTTCATTGTGATCCAGCTTACGAACGTAGTGAGTTACACTGTATTGGTTTGTCTCCAGAGGCTGACTTCGGGAGGCAATGTATGTGGTCGGAACCACATGCAAGAAGTATTGGTACGCCATGAACGCTGTTAGTCGATAAGTCTGAGTATGAACCGAGATGGAAAAGACGTACGTTCTTTTGCGATCTCGAATGAATAGTCAAGGGGTTGGGAGATATCGGGGAAGTATGGACCGAACGAAAACTCGGTGATCACATGGGACAAGTTCATCTCTTGAAAATATTGTAACAACCATACTCAATAAACATACTCGCGACTACTCACTATTGTGTTCCACATGCATGTGACTATTATAGCCATGTCCGAGCGTTGTAATATGCAAATTAGCTGGTTGTTATATATCAATGAGAGAAGAAGGAGCGTGGGGGGTCAACATACCAGTCACTTTCTTGACCTGTAGGGAGCCATAAATACGACATGCGCTTGCATCCGTCTCGTGGTTGTATGTGGGGCGAAACTCGGGTTCAGTGCGGCGGAACCAAGAGAAGAATCCGCGCGATTTTCTGGATTGCGAGATTGCCTGGCGAACAGAAAGAGCCTTGGCATGTTCCCTGAGTTGGGATTGATGCATAAGAAGTAGAAATACTCGTAGCAATCGTGACTTACTTGAGCGTTGTTGCTTGGCCAATATCGAAACGAGTCTGTTGAGGTGAATTACATGAATGTTCGCTTTGCGGAAGAAAAATCAAACGTACCCCATCCCGACGGAACGCATTGCTGAGAAATAAGCGGTCGCCAACTACATCGCGCAAGTCCACACTGAGATCTGCAAAAAGTTTCCGGTTCAGGGGCAGAAGCAGCGTGATAAAGTAAGTGGAAATACTTACATTCACAAGGCATATTGACTACCACGTCAACGTTCACATTCAAATGAGACTGACCCTTGGAGTCTATGCTGAATTCATAATCTGGCCAGCCCCAAATATACTCTCCAATATCATTTAATACAAGTAGGATTGCGATGAGAGCGACCAAAAGAGTGAAGAAACCGCGGGATTCTGAGCGGGCCTTGTAGGTTGAAGGAAGTTTTGGGAAGGCGTCAAAACGTGCGAGGGGAACAGCAGCATCGAGCTGGTCTAGTATGGAGGGTTGATTCTCCCCGGACATCGATGATGGTGAGCTCTGCAGTAGGAGAGCAAGCTGATGTTAATAGTAGTGAACAAGTGTGCCAGAGCATCAAACCGACGTGTCATTATTAAAGACCCCGAATACCTATGGTCATAATACTTTTACGTCTTACTGATGATCATCGACTTCATCGAGTTTGCTATCATTGACAATGACGACAAAACACAAAAATTCAGATACGACCAATCTGACAACGTCTTCTACATTGTCTACACCGCTACCTGCACCTTCTACTAGCAGAAACCGTCTTCCGCGCTCTGCTACCAGTTCCAGGAGTAGCTCACAGGCTTCTCGTTCACAGAGTAGCGGACCGAGACCAAACGAAGATATGACGTTGCTACCAGATCAGGCAGATGAAGACATCCCACATCACAGGAGAAAGAGACGCAGAATTGATGTTAGTGGTGAAGAACAGAACGACATGCACCAGCTCTATGAAGCACGTCCGACGAGTCTGCTCTCCAATTCCTCGGAGAACAATGTCTTAGAGGCAAGCACCTCGTCACAAGTCGCATCAAGCTCACTGCAGTCTAGTTGGAACATGGCTTCCGACCTTATGCTAGGATCATCTGTATCCTTGGATGATGAACTGGTTGACCAACCACCGCTCACCCAAGAGTCAGTAATATCCCAGGCTTGCTCAGATGCTACAGATGCAGGAACTGAGAGTGCCATCGTGGATCAAAGGGGAACATCTTCATCAGTCTCCGAAATCACCAATGTTCCTTCAAATGACGTAGTTGTAGTTAGCCCTACATTGTCACCGCGTCGAACTCTGCCTTCGTTGCGCCCAATCGTCATCGATGATCCCATTCCCCTAGAGATGATGGGTAAATTCACACCCGAACCAGCTACAAATCAGAACCCACATGTTCCCCCCCTGAACGCAGCATCATCCTCATCGTCTGCACCGGAGCTACTATCCGCTTATACGTGTCCCATTTGCTTCTCACCTCCCACTAACGCAACTCTGACACCTTGCGGTCACATTTGCTGTGGAGCTTGCCTATTTGCCGCTGTTAAATCCACAGTGAAGCGGAACATGGTGATTGCTATGGACAGAGCCCCTGTTCCAAGGTCAATCTTTATCTTTTACACTTTTTACGCCATTGCAATTCATCATTTGACCGATCATATCCAGATGCCCCGTTTGCCGTGCTGAAATACCTGGGTGGGATGGACGAGGGGGAGGGGTAGTTGGGTTGAAAGTGGCGGTTGTTTATTCTCTTTGAATTTGAGCACGCCTCGTGTGATGCACACATGCATATGACATATTGACCATGCTTGAGACACAACAACTTCTGGTGAGGACCATATAATTTCAATAACGACCCTTCTAGAAATAACATAGCAGTGCAATCATGGCTATCCCTTTCCGTGTCATCACGGTCGCCACGAAACCAAATACTTCTGTGACTGATTGGCGGGAAAGCGCCATGTTGTTTCAGCGTGGTGGTATTGATATTAACGATCGAGCCCGAGTCCTTACATGAATATACAGCCTCTTCATAACAGGCAATTACTCCCTCGAAGTTTACTTCACTGCGACATGGCAAAATCATTAAATATTCCACTCAGCGAATTAAATGCACGGTAGCAAGGCGACCCGACGAGTAAGCGTACTAAGTGCGAGTTGTTTGGCAAAAGCTTTCGATCCAAACAATCCAAAATATTTAATCACAACTTGATAAGATAAGTGTCATCAACGATTTCTCGTTTTGAATTTCGACGTTTGACTTTTTTTACAGTTCGCGGTAGTCATGAGCGCCCGCCAGTCTTTTGTTCCTCGTTCAGCATCTCGTGCTTCCACCC
Organism: Suillus bovinus; assembly: GCF_016758785.1. Taxonomy (NCBI): domain Eukaryota; kingdom Fungi; phylum Basidiomycota; class Agaricomycetes; order Boletales; family Suillaceae; genus Suillus; species Suillus bovinus. The sequence continues at coordinate 24,097 of NW_024542084.1, read as the reverse complement.
ATACAGACGCTGAAAACCCGTTTAATATGCCGCTCCATAATCAGAATTCGCTAGGCCAGCCTCAACGTCCTAGCGGTAACCAAAATGAACTTGACTCGATGCAACCCAAAACAGACTCGGAGAAAAGGCCTCGCTTCGCAGGGATTATCGGGAAGCACAAACTCGCTGGCAAACACGGCTCCGGGGATCATCAAGCGGCCGTTGACGCGTCGTTCTCTAGCGCGTCGGGGCGTTTCAGCGGTATACATCGTCCTGACATGCAATCCTTGGCCATCCAACGCAGCTCTAGCTCTCCATTCTGTGGAAAAGGCTCGCCTTTTGTTCCACCAGCCAATCCTGGCATATCCTTTGCTCGACCCACGTCACCTATGGCAAAATCTGCATCCTACAGAGGCGATTTGACTATTTCTGGTCTCACAGACGCGCATATATCCACTGCAGGTATCGTCTCTGGGTTGATATCTACTTCTCGTGTCATTGCGGCGCCTGTTCCAAGCTATGGGTCTATTCACGATGGCAAGCACGATGACGAGCACACATTCAGCTCCAACAAATCTTCTCTAGCCAAGTCGCAGCCTGCGCAACTCCTTGAGAGAATTCATGAGGACGTCGAGCCAGAGGCAGCAAACGAGGACGAAGCATCGCTTGACGCTCGCAGGACAAACGCTGCCGCCCATCCCGTGTTGCGCAGGGTGAAGCGCACCATCCAAGGTGCTCAGGAGGACGAGGCCAATTTCTCACCCCCTGACGAGATTGATTATATGCGTAGAGTCAAACGAGTCAGAATCGACAAGTTTCCCCACGAATTGTCAGATAGTCGTCCCGATGACAGCAGCCACTCCGGCATCGACCATACTCGACTGCAGCCTGATCTTGATGACGATACGGCTCCTCAATCTTCACCTCCCACGGGCCAACCTGGCGCGGGTTCCGCGGAGGAAATCTCTCTTGATGGCATGTTCGCAAACATGGATACGTTACTGGATGTGGATACTTTCATGGGCCTCGTTCAGAAGTGGTCTACCTGCTCGAGGGAAGAGTGGCTTCAAGGCGCTGAAGGTGTGTAGTTGTTTCCCCCTGTCCCCCTTGCATTATATTGCTTCTTCCCCTTTCTGCCTGTCAAATCTCCGTCAAATTCTCGTTCACACAACATTTGATTTGTTGTTCAAATGTGTTCTAACTGCAGTCGTGTAGAAATCACCAACCAGTTTAAAGATATCATTGACTCCGTCAAGGAGAGTCTCACGTGCGTGCTTTTTCAAATATATTATGTCGCTGTCTTGCGGTGGAGTCACTGATCATGATCACACCTCCTGTTCATTATACAGAGCCAACGTCACTCTTTACTCCAGTCTGGACGACCAAGTGCGCGATCGCCGTGAGGAACAGGCTCAACTCACCGAACATTTAAGGCGAGGATTGGGATCGGCCAGGACAGATCTGATCGCTATTTGCCGGGGGAAGTAAGTCGAAGCTGCGTGGTTAATGCTGCGGTGAGATGGTTGTACGATGTGCCTTTTTGCCTCCTATGCTGAAGAGAATGTACTTCATATCATGTGCTTCGTAGAACTCAGCGATTTCAGTTTTCAAATGTCGATTTGCAAAAGCATAATCCTATCTTTTTTCAGATCTCAGGGTGAAGTGAACGGTAAAGATGTCGAAGTCGGACGTTAAGTCTTTTTCTTCCAGTCCGGAAGCAGGTTTGCAGAATATTATGCGCATGGGCTCTGGTGTAGCAGAGATGCGGCACACATCTAATAATATTTTTGTTTCCTCGGCCGAGACGATTTACATAAATCCTGCCTAGTACGCTTGTCGTCATACAAGAGTGCTGATAACGACAAAACTGTATCATTTTATCATCGCACAAAATTAGTACTCTTGCCTCGTCGTCTTCTGGTCTTTCCCTCGTGCTAAGATAACCCTTAGAAGGCCTTGGACTACTTTGCCAGTTGGCAGCCTGCAGACGTCCAATTCAAGCCATCGTTGGAGCAATTCCCACACTAGCAAATAAGGTGCGGTAATTTCTCAAGTTCCCGTACTCACCTTGAGTGCTTGCGGCAGCCTTGTGTTTATCCAGTAAACTTTGTAACGCAAGGCTCAAGCGTCTTAACGCTTTAATGCACCTTATCTGTCTGGTCACACTGATAGAAGGCCTTTGCACTTCTCACGACTTCTATCTACTAAAGCGAGGATACCTCGTGCACAATTCACCGTGGCGCTCTATCAGAAGACTTTTTTTCACCATAGAACAGGAGAAGTGTTCGTTTCACCATGAAATCCAGGCGTTCAGTCATTGGTGCAAGTAATCACCGGTCCCTGTGAAGACTGTTAGGCCTAGGTCGCACCACAAGATAATTGATGTCACCGTACTCCGAGTCGGTATGCGGCTTTCATAATACGTGCTTCTTGGTATCGCGTCCAGTTGCGGTTGGTACTCACGACTCTATCTTAGCGAAGAGCCAACGTTTATGCGACGAGAGAATCCATTGGTCCTGGCCGTTGTGGTTTGATCAACACCACTACATTGAAATGTGCACTTCGGAGAGACGAGGCTTATCTCAGTAAGAATTTGAAATAAAACTTTCCTTACCTCTGATTGCGATTTCATAAATCAAACAACTCATTGGAAGTTCATATTAACGAGGAGAAGTACCTCCCGGGTGGTCAAAGGATAGTGCCGCAGCCATATCTTTCCGATGGATCCTATCCTGAGGTGCGAGTGCCTCGCTTTGCATACCTTACAGCGGACTGAAGTCTTTGACCAAGGTCTCGCACTATGAGTATCATGTTTAATCAGGTAGTAAAGCGGAGTGCTGATAGATCGTTTTCTACACCATCCCTCCTGAGTTCTTATCATATGGCGTAATGCTTTGCCGTCGGCCGTATTATCCCTGAAGTTACTTCACAGTTAATTTTTGCAAGAAGTTCTCGGCACACCTCATGGCATCTGCCAGTTGTGGCTCCAATGGCCAGAATCGGGGAAGATAGTTTCCGTTGTCCATTGAAAATATTAACACCACTGCCTCACGCCTGGCCGTGTTATCCGGCCCCTTACGGCAGTTTTCTTGGTCCTTCCGCGGTACTGCATCTGCTCGTGGACTTTCGGCGAACGTTCTATGACTTTGCTTTCCCGACATGATGGACATCCGCTGTGGGATAACTTTCTCGTTGCGGCCTCTTAATTAACCTCATGGTTGCGTGGTGTCTATTCCCGTATGCCATTTCAGGACATGCGGACCTTAAAGGTATCTGTGTTATAAAGACTACGTACTCCAAATCACTTTCATCTTTCTTCAACGCGACTCAACGATCCGAAAAGCCCTTTGGATTCATTATGCCTCCTGGTACTTTCAAAAATTATAGACCATGTTTTCTTACTTACTGTCGCGCAATAGATCCTGAGCTTATCTTGGACTCGAAGAGGAAACAAACGTTAAATGAGTTTCTCGAAGTGCTAAGAGAGCTTGTCGCTCGCGAGTCTGCGACAGTTGAGGGGAAACCGCAACAGGGTTCAGACAAGCAGAAACAATGTGAGAATATCTATTTTGAGGGCTTTCTCCGTTGACCATTTTTAAGATCCGGCTAGCTCGGAAGAAAAGCTCGTTTTAGAAGGTATAGAGACCTTCGTGAGTTTTGAGAAGTGAGTAATTCGTCTGACCACTCGAATTTTTGACTGACCATGGTTGACCTTCAAAGGTGCGTTGAAAGATTGGACAAAGAGGTCAGTAGTTTTGTACGAAATATCGTTGTATTTATGCGGCCTTCCAGCTCCGTAATTTTGATAACGGCGCCCGTCAGTTGGGCAGTTCGGCTGCACTGCTACTGGCTGCATCCAGACTTCGTGAACGGCTCGTACGACTTTTGTTTATCTTCCGCGACAACGCAGCCAATCTATTTCCTCGGAGGATCGCACGCCAGTCGAAAGACAAGCTTGTGAATCCAAATATCGTAGATCGACGGGGCAAGGTTCACTCTGAAGCTCTCAAATTTCAAGCGTTCATAGCAGAGGATGGGTTGGCGACTGAAGCTATCCCCCAGGAATTGGAAGGTTTTGCGCTCGATCTCCGCATGCTATTGCATAGTTTGAACGATTTCCCTGAGTTCAGGGATGATGCGGTAAATAGTTCGATCCACGCCTTCGTAGCAGAACTCGAAGTAAGTACTCTTTTTTTCCGTAACACTAGGTTAACAAAATTAAAGTATCGTGCTTCCTGTCTGACGGAGTATAAAGGTACATAAAATATGCAACGTCCAAAGTTACTAATCTGAATCCTTCACATAGGCCATTTTCGGCTCGCTTCTGTACAACAATACGTGCACGGACTTACAGTGGAAATCGAAAGTCATATCGACGTTGTCGCATCAAATTTGGCAATGTTCATAGATATCGGTAATTACAATTTTAAAACAGGCATTCACTGACAATTGAAATGACGAATACAGGTGTCCCAACTATTCAGCTCTCACAACAGTATGCAGCCTCTAATCTTTCTAATCTGGCAACATTTGGTACGATATTTTCGGGTGTCACCGCGACACTTTTACAACTATCATATGATCACACCAAGGCTAAGCTGGCAATATGTGTAAATGCGTTTTGGTTTTCGTCGCTAGTTTTCAGCGTTGCAGCAATAGCGACCAGTCTACTTGGTTTGGCGTGGACGCAGGCCATACAGTGAGCACTTCGTATTATTTTCGCCCACTTGAGTTATAATGACTTGGAAAATTAAGCCGCTCGCCAAATCACAGAGTGCCCTGGTGGGTATTGACATGGATCAGGCGATCACCTCTCGTGTTACTCGTCAACGCAGTCATGTTCTTTTTCGTGGGACTCATATTGGTCACATACACGATAAGTAATGTACGTAAAAACTCTTGCTTTTCACGACAAAGTACTTACTATTTGTTATCCTGTAGAATATGGTCACGCCCATCCTGATCACAATAATCGCGGTATGGTTATTGTTTATGCTGACGTACGCCGAGTTCTTATATAATTGTGACAGACCGTCACATCCATCGGACTGGCTTCCTCCTTGTGCTGGATTGTGTCAGAACGATTTGTATCCATACACCATCAAGGTCATATATGGTTAGAGGACCTCATGTTGGAAACAATCAGACATATCACTGCGCCCATACGAACGATCACCCACCGTCTTTACTCAAGTTTCCGTGGACTTCCTTTGTACGTTCGGCGACCCCCTCCTGCTGAATCATTTCAGAGAACGACATATGATGAACATGTCCAGAGCGCAGCCCTGACATCATGTGGCGTCTCTATAGCATCTCCCTCTACTCAGGAGGATGTGGTATCAATTGTCTCGGAGGAAACAGCAGATGACCAGGATCAAGCTAGACGAACTCGTGCCCGAGAACGCTTCAAGAAGGCTGTTCGGACCGTTATATCGATGCAATCATACCCAAGAACTCACGGCTCGCAGTCTCTCGATTGGATGATGCATCCAAGCCCTGATTCTCGCACCCCTTCATTAGGAGGGAAAGTAATTCGACGTTATGGTCTCTCTACTATCTCTCAGAAGCTGCGGAATCTGGAATGCACAGAAGACATCTCCCCTCATCAAGCGCTCGTGAGAGATTTGCAATTCTCTCCGGATGGAAAGTACCTCGCAACGGCAAGGTAATCCCAAAAGTTTTCTTATCATTGTGAAGTACCCTTGTTTACGTTGATGATAGTTGGGATAAAACAGCATGTATCTTCAATGTCGCCGTAAGTGCCCATTTGTCTCTCACAACAAAGTTTGAAAAACCTGACCGTCATGTGCTTAAGGAACCATCTGCTGATCACCATGTTCTCCACCATGAGAGAGGCTTTACGGAGCAAATACTCTGGTCTGCGAATTTTAATGACGCTGTTGTTGTCATCACGATGATTAATTACATCAATAGGTCCGCGTGTGGTACCCACGTGTTGACTAGGTCTCCCCGCGGCATCAAAATCTGGACGAAAGTAAGCTGTGATTTAAATTTTCCGTTCCGTTCTCAAGCAGTATCACAGGATGGCGTTTGCTTGAAAACGATCCGTCGGCCACATATCGTCCACTTCTTGCAATGGGTGCCTCTTGGAGATAGTGAGTGATATCGTACTCTTTACATCAATTTCAAAACATAACTATCGACAAGTGTCCATTCTGTCTGTTGAGGGGAACGAAATTGCGAAACTAGTACGTCCTGTCCGGATTACACATGATAACGAAACGTGACATTCCTTAGGACAAAGACGGAGAGGTAAATACTACATTTTCGAAGTCAGAATTAATACAAAGCATCCGAGAAGGTTCTCGAAACTTACAGCTTCGGGCGTGTTCAACTTCGACGAATCGCTGTTACATCGGACGGCCATCGGATAATAGGCATCGGTCCTATAGGGGAAGCGCCTAACGGACTCCGTCCCAGTCGTCCTACGAGAGTGGAAAAGCGCATTATAGGCAAGTAACTCGCCCGTGTGAAAATCGACGATCGCTCACAAATATTTCAGTGTATAATACGCGTACACGTCTCTGTGAAAGGTGGGCCGCTGCTCGCTTACATCCTAATAACATGCCTGACGTGTGACCTTTAAAGTCAAATACCACTTTTTCGAGATGTCAGTGACGTTAAATTGTCAAGGAGCAACGCCCACGTCCTCTTTTCGTTCGGGGACCAGGTTTGTAGTTCGCGAGAAGAATAACGTGATTTCCACTTATGCTCTGAATTGCAGTCCCCTCCTCAACTCTGGAAGATGGATATGGTCGGGGGCCGGGCTCGGGCATCCCGTAATTGTGCGAGACTCACATTTCGTCATGCATTTTCGTCCCCAGTCTCCGTTGAATATGTTGGATCAACGTTTGGCGGCAAGAATGATCAGTTTATAGTCTGCGCCGGAAAATGTATGATTTCGTGCTGATTTTTTCGCAATATTTGCTGACAATGTTGTGCAGCTGGAGATATCCTTATTTGGGATCGAGATACTGCTAATCTTCTTCATCACATCTACCCTATGAACCCTGATCAGGATTTGACTTGTCTATCATGCAACAGCCTCGCAGGTGATCCTTTCGCATTTGCCGTAGGCGGGCACGATGGCAGCATTCGTGTTTGGTCAACATTTTTATGCCTCACTCCTATGACTCCGATCCATGATTCACAAGATATGTCACCCCCCGAATCGCAATATAGCTATTCTCCTAGAGGATGGCATACGGACAGGATCCCCACTGATAATTTTCTGAAGGTCGTTACGCCAACTCGGTGGTTGCGATCCCCGAGTATGACGTCGACGGCTTTCTTGTCAAGGTCGAGTTCGGAATCTGCATATGGGACGCCGAGAAGTATGAGCGGAAGATCGGATACTTAAATATAATTTAGATGCCTATGTTTACTAGACGACAAGATTATCATGCCTTCTTCAATATCATATGATAACTTGATTTTACAATTGACAGACACTTCAGCTCCGACTAGCGGGAAGACTCTGCCCGATATGATTCCGTGCATTAGGCAGGATGTCATTGTCATATACTACATGCACAGCATTCTTATGAACGGCGGCTGAGCGGTTACAGAGAACTGTCGCGTCACACTCGAAGCATCATGAGCTCACCGTTTCACATTGATGCAAGGCGGCAAATAAACAAATTAGACACAGTGTTGGTGGTGCGGCCAAGCCTCAAGCAAGCGGAAGACAATGGAAGCATCAGAACCGATGATGGATATGAATGCATGCTAGGCTCCGAAGGCAGTAGCAGAAGAAACCACGGACTTTGCAAATAGGGTGTTCCTCATAATCAGAATTGTCAAGGACAGACAGAATGCAAAGTAAAAGGGGGAAATGATCCGTCCCGCATCGCCAAACCGAAGATATAGAATGCAAGATGCCGCGGGTGTCACAGTGGTGATGAGGCACAAAGTTAAGCGAAGATGGACGCTGCTGGCCAAGTGTTAAAGTGATGGAAAAAGGCCTGTCGTGACACAAATCAATTACCGATGAAAAATGAATCTGTTCACCAGTGTAGGGTAATTTCACGGCGTAGTCAAGGATAACAACAGTGCATCGACGAAGATCGAGAATGACACAGCGAACAGACCTTCCCAAAGCTGGGCGGGGACGACAGATGGATCTGAGATCAACAGATCTGGTCGGTGACAGGGTGTGGCGAGGGAAGAGGACCCAGCTCAGAAACCGTGGCGCATTAGGCACGAGGCATAAGCAAACGGATGAAAGCACAGCTAGGAATCAAGATGAGATACAATAGGAGGGGCTACAAATCACCACGCTAACAATGTCAAAATGAGATTTCGAGACGGAGAGGATCAGACTGCGGTTGTGATGATCACAGTAGCCCTAAACTAAAAATGTTAATGACCAGAAAAGCAGAGCGATCACGATGCACCCTAATAAATATTACAACGAGCAAAGCGATGGCGAAGCGGGATGAACAAACAACAAGAAGCGCACAAAATGTCATAAAACAAATCACAAGTTAGATAGAACATTGGATTGTGTGATATTGGTTACTGGGACAACCTGACTAGAAGAACTTGCATGGACTGGGTGGAGAGTCTGAACGAAAGGCTGAAAGATGCGAGAAATCAATAACATTCTGCGTGGGTGTGCAAGAGATAGCGATAAGGAAGAAATGTCCAGAGGCCAAGGAAAGCGTAGCAGAGCCCACTGGCACGAGAAGCCTGACTGAGATAAAAAGAATTCCTGAGGCGTCCATGCTTTCCTGAACCACACTGCTTCATCACGGATACTCTCCTGTCCCGTCTCCACGTTTCGCGGGCTAATGCTAAGAGATATGGCAGAGCCCGAAGGTTATGCAATATATCTGGTGCGGACGCACCACTTCGCCGGGTGTATCGTACTTCTTGTACTGCATATCTGCGCTTGTTAGCCTGAGAACCTCATTCAACCCGGACCTCGCTCAGCACAGTAGAGAACGACGCAATGCTCCAGACAGGAACTGTCTGCTCAACGAAGCCTGGGAGTTCCCATGACCTACACATTACTTCAGCGAAAACAGCATCAAAAATAAAGTTCGGGTAGGATACCATTCAACAGGGCGCGACAAGGTGAGGTCCGTGAATCATGAGCCATTTGTAGAATAACGACACATACCTTATCCTTATCACCATTTCCGCGAGGTAAACTGCACCACGCAGATCATCCTAGCTATCGACGACGCATGAGCTACCATCCCTCTCGGCTAACCCGTTCCTGAAATCGTTAGTGAGGGGTCTCCTATCAGTCTGAATCTCAGGATCGATGAGGAATGTATAAGGTCACAGTTATGATAGTAAATTTAGAGGCTTGGGGTGTATTGCGTATGACTGAGTTGACAGGATACTCGAAGAAAGAAAGAAAGAATTCCCCGCAGACACTTGTTGTTGCGAAGCACATCCATCGAAGAAGCGTGTAAGGGTGTAATGACCAGGAAAGTATACGTGGGACAGGGATGTGAAATGAGCACACTCTCGGAAGTCCCAGTCATACTGAAGCCTCAAAAGAGATGAATGGCTACGAAATCCGAATTCGCTTTCATGGTTGATTAGACTGGACTTTGTGAATTAGCTTTTTATACGAACCTGTCTCAACTCGGCAAGCGCCGAAGTTCCTAGCGTCCTGCAGCCTGCGATTTTACGTGGAGGGCGAATAGGATGGAAAACTTTAAGCTTGTCAGCAACTAGAGACAATATTTTTTGATCCATGAAGCCTTACAAAGTAATCACATCCCAGTCAAAGGCTTATACCTGACACGTGAAGGTGAGTACATGATACGGAACCGCCCCCGTGCCTCGGGCAATAGGATACATTCATTTTCGGCTACAGCCTTTCTGGAATTCTGCTATTGGAAAGGCCACAGCAGGTTGAAGGTGCACCCAGGAATGGAACATGATACGAGGAGCTGCGGTTGCCACATTAACGGTATCGGCAGGAAGATCTGGGTCAGAGGATCATCATCGATCTAACCGTATGGGGTCGTGATGGCCCTGGATCAGCAGCGCCCAGCAATCAAGACACTGCGGTACGCAATGAAATAGCAACCAGAAGCAGGTAATAAAAAGTGCACGAATCAAGGTGCGGGTTTGCGAACGATGGCTACAGAAGGGATTGTTGATGGTGGGGAGTAGAAAATCAAGATTTTCATGCGAAGAGAGGTCGATAAGAGTACACGAACATCACGTGGCGTGTGGGGAAGGTATGGTATCGCACAGCCGCGGCTGAAAGCACAGTCTGGACTGAAATCATTCCGGCGTGTTTGAACCGGGGTGCAGCGTGGAAAAATTCCTAGTATACTGTCTGTGAGTGGACATGCGTATCCTTACAGGTCAGCATGAATAACTGGTTCACTACGGACCCGTTTGAAAACTGGGTGCAATGGAAGACATGGGTTGATGTGATTCAAGGATGATATTATTGAGCTGAAGCGGTCAGAGAACATCTGGAAATAATCGCGAAAAGGCTAAAAAGAAAGGACAAACGACAACATGTTGTTTAGCAATCCAGAGAGAAGGCTCCATCGCCAGGGCATGGGCAAATGGTGGCGGAGTAGGGCTCGAAGTTGGATGTAACTGCACAAAAGTATGCAGTTTGCTTCTGAGAGAGTTCTTGTCAGATAAATTATCAAAGAATCAGAATCGGAAGTTACCTTTGCCTATTGCTGTATCATACTATTACTATGTGAATTCAAAGCACGAGTCGTCTTCACCGCTACATCACGTTCAGGACAAGGAGGTGATACGAGCTAGGCTTACCTAGACTGTCCCACCGGATTTCACTAAGATTATCCCAAAACGTGTGGAAAATGGTGGACTAGAAGACCTTCCACGATGTGAATAGTAATATTGACGAAATGCGGTAATCGTATTAGGGAGGCGTACAATAAGGCAATCCGACCTTTTCGAACAGTATTTGGAGGGATGCTCCTCAGTGAGCATCACGACCCATCTATCAGTTCACGGGAACTCCTCCATTAGCAATCACATATACGTGCTTCAACTAGATTATGTCGAAAAAGTTGCTGTTTTCCTGCTGGTGGTTGTACATCACGAAGAAGACGCCTCGCTGGCCCGGGAGCTAAATGATATAATAATTTGAATCATGACGCGTAAGCAAGCATCGGGTGGACACCCACATTTCTTAGGCAGAGGTTTTTAAAAAAGACGGTTTGGGAGCGTGTCATCTGGGATTCATATTTGATGGTTGGGTTGGTAGCGGGACGACAGGAAGCAACAGAGAGGACAGGACGTGTGACTATGATATCTAATGTCATGCGACCATTTGCGAAGTGAGATAGCAGGAAGCGTGAGCACTAGGAGACGGTAATTACGGGCGTTGGGAAAAGACAGTACTTGAAAGGCGTCGGTACCGGTGGCCAGAGAGAAATTTGTGAGGGTGCACGCATGACCGTTTGAGAAATTTATAAATGCCGTACAAAGGGCGTCACGCGGTATTGTGAGTAATCTAATCACGTGGATATAAGCTCAACGCACGTGACGAAAATGAACCGCGACCTGGCAAAGGTGGCCCGAAGGTTTGAACCACACGTTTTCCAGTGTTCATTAGGTTCACTGCCTTTTCTTATTCGCTGGCTTTTCCTGTGGTACACGTTTGTGAACCAAAAGCAGGGTGCAAAGTTACTTTCATTAACTCTTATTACGACTACTACTTCTCCGCAACGAGGGTTCCATACGTTTGTACAACTCATGGCTGCCACTCAACAATTACCTTCATGGATGACACTGGCAACTACCGTGTATACAAATGCTGCAGGGCAAACTGTAACTACCGAAACCACCCTTCAGCTCCCACTCACCTACTACGGTCCAAGTGTGAGTACCTACATTCATTTGTACCGCCAACCTTGCCTTTACCCTCGAGATGTTCACCATATTGATATCCTTGCCTTTTAGATTCCCTTGGGCAGTGATGGTGCTTGGACTTACGGTGGTCTCACCTCGCCAGCAGCATCATCATCTTCTCTAACGACTTCATCCACTGCGACATCCTTTACCCCAACATCCTCTGCGACACCTACTTCCTCTTCATCATCCTATCAGTCTTCATCCACCTCATCTACTTCTACATCTAGCTTATTGACTTCCACTTCTACCTCATTTACTTCCGCTTCGACCTCGTCTGCTTCTACATCTCCTTCCACCTCTGCCACATCCAATTCCTCTTCACATGCGGCTGCTTTATCGAAAGGAGCACTCATCGGTATCATCATTGGTGCCATCATCTTGTTCATCATCTTGCTTCTGCTTTTCATCTGGTTCGTCCGTTGGAACACCCGTCGACGAGACTCTAGGGCTATCACACCTATTTGGACAGGATGGAATGTTCTTACCCCTGATCAAACCGGCGACGAGGAGAATCGTCCAGCTGGTCTGGGTTCTCCTCGCGACAGTGGAGACGATGAAGCAGATTCATTCCTCCGGCGCAGCACCGCTACCGATCCTGAACGTCGTCCACGTCCAGTATCTTCTCTTCCCCCCGGTGCTGCTCCACCCCGTATTGTGGGAAGCACTGGCTCCGATAGAACAAGGTCTTCCCAGGCTTCGACAGACTATGGCGTCGTCCTCCCTGGCTCAGGACACTTTGGACAGGCCTACAGTGGTGATGGCATCCCTGCCCACGCCAGTAGCGAGATGCTAGGCCACATCATGCCTCCTGGCGAGCTCCTCCGCATTGCAGATGAGGAAGAGCCGGAAGACATACCCCGGCCACGCATGTATAGTTCAAGTCATCCCTCTCTGCCCGAGCACATCGCCCCCCTACTCCCACCCCCACCTCTCGAGGGAACTGCTACCCGCAAACCTTCAGATCGCTCCCTACTTGACGAGAAGGAAAAATCCGTCCGCAGCGCCTCTTACCCAACGAGTGACCTTGAGGATTCCAAAATCTTTACAGCTCGCCGCGTACGCGTCCAGGAGCTCGGTTCCCGTAGCCCGCAAGATGACGACTCCACAAATACCCAGCCTATTGCAGGACCCACCAGCTGGCGCAACTCCTTCTCTCGTCTGCGAAGGAGCTGGTTTGGTTCATCCTCATCTCGTAGTGGATCAAACTCGCGTAAGGGATCAGATAAAGACCCCGAAGCAGCCCAATCCTTGCTCGGTCGCAGGCTTGGTGTAGGTTACACCCCTGCAGGAGAACGTCCGATGTCGAGCGTGAGTGCCAAGAGCGCCATATCCGGGAACACAGTGTACCATGACGCAGTCTCTCGTATGGGCACCCCTGTTTCCCTTCCTTCAAGAGCAATTACACCTGCGAGTCAGAGGGGAAGCGTGGTACCTGCAACGGATTTTGCACATTCTATGCCGAGTGGAGCACCCCCAGCATACGATGATCCGTATGATCTGATGGGTAGCAGGGTCCCCAGCCCGTTGTCTCCCACAGGTGTTGACGTTCTGGATACACCAGCTCCAGCTCCTTTTTCATCCGCTTCGACAAGCGGGAGACCTTTGCCGCCAGGTCTTGTCCCATTATCTAGTCGCCATGCATGGAGAGACTCGTTGTCCGTGATCACGGGCTCGTCAAATGACGCAGGTATCACAATCGATGTTCTCGATGCTGAACCGCCACGAGCAGGTGATGGTTGGAGGAACTTAACCAGTGGCCACCTTGGTGTCAGTGCCGGACTAGACCCAAGTGAACAGAGAACCACGTTTGGAACTGTAAGTTTAGATATGGCTCTGGATAATCTTAGACTGACGGTGTTTGTTGATACAGCCCCAACTCATCCATCAAGGGAATCCCTTAGTCTCTGAGCGGGGATCTTTGCACTCTATGCGTTCGCACCTAAGCCCCTACTCTGCACGTTCATCTTCAGGGTCAGCACCTGCATCCTCAGCACGCGTTTTCAATCTCTCAGGGTCCAATTCCTCTCGTCCTTCTGCAAATTCCGCCCACTCACGCGTAGCAACCATGTCCTCTGCATCGTTACATTCTAGTCGACCGTTTAGTCCTATCTCACCATCTGTGAGCGCGTTTGGGCACGCAGATTCCTCGCGGTACATGTCCCACACTATCGAGGAAAATGAGGATCAGTTGGCGGAACCAGGCAGCCGCACGTCGGTCCTTGGTCCTATGCCTTCGTTTTCCATTCGTTCGCTGCTCTCCCAACCAACGATTCGTAGTGTGGGTGGCACAACGGTAACGAGCGATGACACAGAGATGACGAGAACGACTGTCACTTCGGCTTCTGAGGATGTAATAAGCACGCCCCGAGCATGGTTCCAAGAACGAATGAGGGCCGAGATTTGAGATGACCCAGCGCTATAGATGAGTTCTCATCCAAGCGCTGGGGCAGAGCTATTCTATAGATGTGACTTTTTTACTTACCTATTCGTCTTGTTGCTTTATCATACCTTTGCGATACCTCCACTTTTGCGATACCTATCATACTTAGCTCGATCTTCCATGTTCGTTACGAAAACTACGATCACCTGCTTACTTATGACCGAGTACTGATGTCTTGAATATGATTCTTGTATGATCTTTAGTGAATGATACAGCGGGTCATTCATAACGCGGCAAGCAGCACTAAGTCATCGCAGGTCAAGCGTTGCTGCACGATGTACTGTGATTCTGACAAAAGTCAGTCTCAGTGATTCACAAATATACAGCCCCATTCGCATCTGTTCCATTGGACGATGAAATAGTGTCATTCGACACATGGCTCGCAAAAGTTAACATGCGTTCCAAAACGTACTTCAGTGCAATATTTCTTTTGTGGCCGAAGTGTGCTTTTATATTCATCTAGCGCACACTCGTTTTGCCTTCGGCATACATCAGCAAAATCTCAGATATGCTTTATGTAATTCTACCCATGATTTTGCAAGTCCATTAGAGTTAAGGCTGGGTTATGGTATATCTAAAACAGCCATATTGCGCAAATATGCACATGTCAGATTTGCGCAAAATTGACCCCTCATATTGCGCAAATATACAAATGTCAGATTTGTGCAAAATTGACCCCTCATATTGCGCAAATATACAAATGTCAGATTTGCGCAAAATTGACCCTTCATATTGCGCAAATATACAAATGTCAGATTTGCGTGAAATGGACCCCTCATATTGCGCAAATATACAAATGTCAGATTTGCGCAAAATTGACCCCTCATATTGCGCAAATATACAAATGTCAGATTTGCGCACAATTGACCCCTCATATTGCGCAAATATACAAATGTCAGATTTGCGTGAAATGGACCCTTCATATTGCGCAAATATACAAATGTCAGATTTGCGTGAAATGGACCCCCCATATTGCGCAAAAATACAAATGTCAGATTTGCGCACAATTGACCCCTCATATTGCGCAAATATACAAATGTCAGATTTGCGTGACATGGACCCTTCATATTGCGCAAATATGCAAATGTCAGATTTGCGTGAAATGGACCCCCCCATATTGCGCAAATATGCACATGTCAGATTTGCGCAAAATTGACCCCCCATATTGCGCAAATATGCAAATGTCAGATTTGCGTGAAATGGACCCCCCATATTGCGCAAATATGCACATGTCAGATTTGCGTGAAATCAACCCCTATGTTGCACAAATATACAAATGTCAGACTTTTTGAAATCAACCTCTCATATTTTGCAAAAATACAAATGTCAGATTTGCACAAAATTGACCCCTCATATTGCGCAAATATGCACATGTCAGATTTGCGTGAAATCAACCCCTATGTTGCACAAATATACAAATGTCAGATTTGTGCAAACTTGACCCCTCATATTGCGCAGTTATGGGGCCTCCTAGGATTGCTAGGATTGACTTTTCACCACTATATACACCCTTCATTATTCAAAATGTGGCCTTCCAGGACTCCCGCTGTGTAGGGGTGTCTCAACCATGATTTGGTTGACCGTCTCCCATCATGAATGTGGCCTTCCAGGACTCCCACTGTGTAGGGGTGTCTCAACCATGATTTGGTTGACCGTCTCACATCATGAATGTGGCCTTCCAGGACTCCCGCTGTGTAGGGGTGTCTCAACCATGATTTGGTTGACCGTCTCCCATCATGAATGTGGCCTTCCAGGACTCCCACTGTGTAGGGGTGTCTCAACCATGATTTGGTTGACCGTCTCACATCATGAATGTGGCCTTCCAGGACTCCCGCTGTGTAGGGGTGTCTCAACCATGATTTGGTTGACCGTCTCCCATCATGAATGTGGCCTTCCAGGACTCCCGCTGTGTAGGGGTGTCTCAACCATGATTTGGTTGCACATCTTCAATCATGAATGTGGCCTTCCAGGACTCCCACTGTGTAGTGGTGTCTCAACCATGATTTGGTTGACCGTCTCCCATCATGAATGTGGCCTTCCAGGACTCCCGCTGTGTAGGGGTGTCTCAACCATGATTTGGTTGACCGTCTCCCATCATGAATGTGGCCTTCCAGGACTCCCACTGTGTAGGGGTGTCTCAACCATGATTTGGTTGACCGTCTCACATCATGAATGTGGCCTTCCAGGACTCCCGCTGTGTAGGGGTGTCTCAACCATGATTTGGTTGACCGTCTCCCATCATGAATGTGGCCTTCCAGGACTCCCACTGTGTAGGGGTGTCTCAACCATGATTTGGTTGCACATCTTCAATCATGAATGTGGCCTTCCAGGACTCCCACTGTGTAGGGGTGTCTCAACCATGATTTGGTTGACCGTCTTCCATCATGAATGTGGCCTTCCAGGACTCCCGCTGTGTAGGGGTGTCTCAACCATGATTTGGTTGACCGTCTCACATCATGAATGTGGCCTTCCAGGACTCCCGCTTTGTAGGGGGTGTCTCAACCATGATTTGGTTGACCATCTTCGATCATGAATGTGGCCTTCCAGGACTCCCACTGTGTAGGGGTGTCTCAACCATGATTTGGTTGCACATCTTCAATCATGAATGTGGCCTTCCAGGACTCCCACTGTGTAGTGGTGTCTCAACCATGATTTGGTTGACCGTCTCCCATCATGAATGTGGCCTTCCAGGACTCCCACTGTGTAGGGGTGTCTCAACCATGATTTGGTTGACCGTCTCCCATCATGAATGTGGCCTTCCAGGACTCCCACTGTGTAGGGGTGTCTCAACCATGATTTGGTTGACCATCTTCACATCATGAATGTGGCCTTCCAGGACTCCCACTGTGTAGTGGTGTCTCAACCATGATTTGGTTGACCGTCTCCCATCATGAATGTGGCCTTCCAGGACTCCCGCTGTGTAGGAATGTCTCAAACAGGGTTTCGTTGCACATCTTCGATCATGAATGTGGCCTTCCAGGACTCCCGCTGTGTAGGGGTGTCTCAAACGTTGTTCAGTTGACCATCTTCGATCATGAATGTGGCCTTCCAGGACTCCCGCTGTGTAGTGGTGTCTCAACCATGATTTGGTTGACCGTCTCACATCATGAATGTGGCCTTCCAGGACTCCCGCTTTGTGGGGGTGTCTCAACCATGATTTGGTTGACCTGCTCACATCATGAATGTGGCCTTCCAGGACTCCCACTTTGTGGGGGTGTCTCAACCATGATTTGATTGACCGTCTCACATCATGAATGTGGCCTTCCAGGACTCCCGCTGTGTAGTGGTGTCTCAACCATGATTTGGTTGACCATCTCACATCATGAATGTGGCCTTCCAGGACTCCCACTGTGTAGGGGTGTCTCAAACATTGTTCAGTTGACTGTCTCCCATCATGAATGTGGCCTTCCAGGACTCCCGCTGTGTAGGTGTGTCTTAAACAGGATTTCGTTGCACATCTTCTATCATGAATGTGGCCTTCCAGGACTCCCGCTGTGTAGGGGTGTCTTAAACTGGGGTTGGTTGCACATCTTCTATCATCAAATGTGGCCTTCCAGGACTCCCGCTGTGTAGGAGTGTCTTAAACAGGGTTTCGTTGCACATCGTCTATCATGAATGTGGCCTTCCAGGACTCCCGCTGTGTAGGGATGTCTCAAACATTGTTCAGTTGACCATCTTCGATCATGAATGTGGCCTTCCAGGACTCCCACTGTGTAGGGGTGTCTCAACCATGATTTGGTTGACCATCTCACATCATGAATGTGGCCTTCCAGGACTCCCACTGTGTAGGGGTGTCTCAACCATGATTTGGTTGCACATCTTCAATCATGAATGTGGCCTTCCAGGACTCCCGCTGTGTAGGGGTGTCTCAACCATGATTTGGTTGACCGTCTCCCATCATGAATGTGGCCTTCCAGGACTTCCGCTGTGTAGGTGTGTCTTAAACAGGATTTCGTTGCACATCTTCTATCATGAATGTGGCCTTCCAGGACTCCCGCTGTGTAGGGGTGTCTTAAACTGGGGTTGGTTGCACATCTTCTATCATCAAATGTGGCCTTCCAGGACTCCCGCTGTGTAGGAGTGTCTTAAACAGGGTTTCGTTGCACATCTTCTATCATGAATGTGGCCTTCCAGGACTCCCGCTGTGTAGGGGTGTCTTAAACATTGTTCAGTTGTTCATCTCCTATCATGAATGTGGCCTTCTAGGACTCCCGCTGTGTGAGGGTCTACCATTCATCAGCCATTCATCCTACATACTCATAGCCTTTCAACATGTTCACATTTGTTGACTTCAAAGGCACAATCCAAAGTCCAGCTGCGTGTACAAAAGTCTGATTGGTATATATTCTTTCTGTGAACTTGAAAATAAGAAAAACATGTGAAGTTGGGTAAATGGAAACTACCCCAAGGTAGAAACACTACATTCAAGTTCAGACAAAGAGTAACAAGTAGAAGTGTATGAGATTAAAGGAGGATACTAAGAGGCGATGCGTAGTATATGCAATACAGGTGCAGTATATATAGGAGCCAGACAAAATAGCTGTAAACAACATGCGGTGACCAATCAATGTTCGACATCTAAGCAATGACATGCTTTGATGTGTAAGTCCAGCTTACACCCTCCCACCCTATGAAGCTTTCTTTTGCCCTTCCCAGACGTTCAGCGCCTTGCAATCTTCAAGATCCTGGCGAGGTAGCCATTTGTCTTTGTCAGCACCACAACCAACCTAACACATGAGGTAATGTTTTCCTCTTCTGACCTTCTTTTGTGGACAATCTTCTCAATGAAGTTCTCCATCTGTCCGTCTTTGGTCCGACAGGTCCGGGCCTTGGAAACTCCCGCAATGGGAATAGTGTTGTGTCGTTGACATGGAAGTAACACAATTGTGAGGAGTGGAAGGTGGGGAATATGTTTGGGGAATTCGGGAGGTCGAGCATGTAGGACGACATTTCTGGGTGGGATTCCAGGATCATGTAAGGTCCGTCGAATCTGGGCATGTATTTAGCAACACGCTTATCACCTTTTTGCATGTATTCTCTGCGCTGGTTCTTTGTTGACAGCGTCACCTTGTCGCCCACCTTGAGCTTTGGTTCCGGCACCCTTGCTTGTTCACCTGGGTTGCCTGAGTCGCCTTAGCTGCAAGCAAGTTGTCCTGGGCTTCCATCACGTCGTGCTTGAGCTGTGTGATGAGCATGTGGGCGTGTTCTGCTTCTGGTGAGTCTGTGGCGGGTGTTCTTGCTAGGGGGAGTATGATGCATGGGGAACAACTGATATGCAACTGGAAGGGCGATGTTCCGGTGCTGGTGTTGATGGAGTTCATGATTTAAAAATGGACATGCGGTAGAGCTTGTGCCCATCCTTTCTGGTTTTGTTCGACATGGAATCTAATACATTGGTTAATGGTCTTGTTAGTACATTCACTTGCGCCATCCATTTGTGGATGATGCGAGGATGACATCTTTAATTTAATGCCCGTTAGTTTGTGTAATGATTTCCAAAAATGTGAGAGGAAAAGCTTATCACGGTCCAATACAATGTCCAATGGCAATACATTCTTGCAGTACCAATGGTTGAAGAATACAGCAGCAAATTGTTCTGCAGAGATATTGTCATGACAAGGCATGATTCATATGTCAGCATTGAGACGGTCCATCATTGTGACGATTATGTTGTATCCATGATCTTCGGGGAGGGGGCCAATGAAGTCAATCGCAACTGAGTCCCCCCGTCCATCTGGAACAGGCAAGGGATGTAGTGGACCTGCAACGGAGGATGTGGACAATTTGTTCCGCATGTATTCGACACAGCTTGGTATGTATGACTCGACGAGATCCCTGCGCATGTTCGGCCAGTAATATGACCTCCGAAGTGCAGCATATGTTTTGTCGCTCCCGAAATGACCGGACACGTCGTGTGCCAAGTGGAAGAGCTGTTCTTGTAGGGGGTTTACTTGGGGAATGACCAGTCAACCCACAACAAATAAGAGGCCGTCCTTTTGGGACAATCCTGGCAGGGACCCTACAAGCATGGTCAGTTTCTTACAAAAGGTGTCATCCACATAACCATTGATGATATTTTTCAGGAAGGTCTTGTCGAGGTCGATTTGAAGGACAGAGGTAGGGATTGCAGCAATGATTGTTGGGCTGTCGTCAATTTGTAGGTGAGATAGTGCATCTGCATCTGTATTTTCTTTGCCTTTGAGGTACGAGATTGTCAGGTCAAAGTGTGTGAGGTATTCGGCCCAGCACGCTTGCCACTGTGACAGGCCTTTTTGTGTGACGAAATTTTCGAGTGTCCTGTGGTCCGTGTACACTTGTGCTGGTTGTCCCAACAGTTTGATGTGCCATTTCTTAAGACCTCGAATGATGGCGAGTAGTTCCTTTTTGTGCACTGGATAATTCAACTCAGCTTCTTGTAACTGTGTAGAATCAAATGCCACAGGTCTCGCAGTCTCCCAAGTCTCTCCCCAGGACAACATGGCACCCATGCGATAATCGGACACATCGCAGGTGAGGAAGATTTTGTTGTTGCTGGGATTATCGTGGTCGATCATGGTAAGACATTTCAGGCTTGTCACTAAGTCCTTGATCGCACGGAAGGCTTGCTCATGCTTGTTGGACCAGAGAGGGAATTCCAGTTCTGCGGCCTTCATTGTCAAGGGAGTCAGTATGCATGCATGATCTGCAAGGGCAGGTAGGTGATTCACGAGGTAGCAAACGAGGCCGAGAAACGCTCTGATGTCATTGGCCTTTCTAGGAGTAGGCCAGTCAAGAATTTGCGCGATCTTGGACTTGTCAGGCTCGATGCCTCGTGTGGAAATGTGATGACTGAGGAAATCAATCTTGAGGTTGAACAGCAAGGTCTTCTTGAGCGAGCAGAAGAGGTGCGCAGCTCGCAGAGCATTCAGAACTCCGCAGACATTTCATTTGTGTTCTTCCAGCATCTGTGACCAAATAATAATATTATCAAGGTACACATGGCAAATTTTACCAATCAAGTGTCGCAGGGCTGAGGACATGTGATGTTGGTGTGCTGCTGGTGTGTTCCATACGCCCATAGGCATGACAGTCCATTTGTACAAACCCCAGGGAGTGTGTACTGCCAGGAGATTCATATCATCAGGGTGTACTTTGGTTTGAAAGAAGGAGTTTGTCATGTCAATTTTACCAAAGATCTTACCCTTTGCGCAGTCGCGCAGAATCTTGTCGATACAAGATAACAGATGATTGTCTGGAACAGTGTTTAGATTCAATTGACAAAAGTCATTCACCCACTGGGGGAGTGCTGCAGGATCTGCCTTTGGGATGATGAATGTGGGGGAGAAGTGTGGACTGTCGGATGGATGTAGACGGCCCACTTCAATGGGTTGATCTAGTAAGATCTTCCATGCTTCACGGTACTTATGCGGGCAGTCATATCCACGCTGTTGGATTGTCTTATTTGCATCTTTCAATCATATGTGGAACAGGACATCCACAGGTAAGGAATCATTGTGTGGGATGTCGGCAGGGAATCGGTCCACAAATTCAAGCTTCAGTGCATCGTCACATTGCTTTAGCTGTTTATGTGAAGCAAGAATTGTAATCCATTCTCAAATGGTAGCAACAACATTGACGCCTTTAAGCAGCTTGCAAGAGTCATTGACTAACACCTTGTATTTCAGCAGAACGTGTTTCAATTCGCGCATGACATCGAGACAATATTATAGGACTTTTCTATATAGGTTGGGGTTATGAAGGGGTTATTTTAGGTCTTTTCATAATATATGCCTCCAATGGAACTGGTTTCATTGGAGGGACTAGGTATATTCGTATATCAACTAGTTGGCATGCCTCCAATGGAACTGGTTCCATTGGAGGGAGTAGGTATATTCATACATCAACTAGTTGGTATGCCTCCATGAAACTGGTTCTATTGGAGGGATGCCTCCAATGGAACTGGTTTCATTGGAGGGACTAGGTATATTCGTATATCAACTAGTTGGCATGCCTCCAATGGAACTGGTTCCATTGGAGGGAGTAGGTATATTCTAAGCACATTTTGTTAAATAGGATGGGGTTAGCCCAAGGTTATGCCTAACTCACATGTGCAATTTCACACATTTCTGGCATTTCTCAATGTGCAAACAAAGTGGTATCCATTTTACACATTTTGAGATAGTCAAAAATGTGAAACAAAGGGTGTCCATTTTGCACATTTTGAGAAATGTCAAAAATGTGCAAAACAAAGGGTGTCCATTTTGCACATTTTGAGAAATGTCAAAAATGTGCAAAACAAGGGTGGTCCATTTGCACATTTGCATTCTCAAAATGTGCGAAACAAAGGGTGGTCATTTTACACATTTTGAGAAATGTCAAAAATGTGCGAAACAAAGGGTGTCCATTTGCACATTTTGAGAAATGTCAAAATGTGCGAAACAAAGGGTGGTCCATTTTGCACATTTTGAGAAATGTCAAAATGTGCAAAACAAGGGGTGGTCCATTTGCACATTTCTGGATTTCTCAAAATGTGCAAACAAGGGTGGTCATTTTACACATTTTGAGAAATGTCAAAAATGTGCAAACAAAGGGTGTCCATTTTGCACATTTTGAGAAATGTCAAAAATGTGCGAAACAAGGGTGGTCCATTTTGCACATTTTGAGAAATGTCAAAAATGTGCGAAACAAAGGGTGTCCATTTTGCACATTTTGAGAAATGTCAAAAATGTGCAAAACAAGGGGTGGTCCATTTGCACATTTCTGGCATTTCTCAAAATGTGCGAAACAGGGGGTGGTCATTTTCCCCATTCGCCTATTTCTCAAAGTGTGTAAAACAGGGGGTGGTCATTTTACACATTTTCAGAAATGTCAAAAATGTGCGAAACAAAGGGGGTCCATTTTGCACATTTTGAGATATGTCAAAAATGTGCATATCAGGAGCGTAAAAAGGAAGCAACAGATGCACCGGAAGATCATCCAGAAGCCAAATGCCATGTGATTAACAGTTCAACTGCTATTGATATTGCACACCCAGAAGGAAAAGATAGTGCCCAGGCTACTAGTAGTGGCTCAGCAGCAAACATACCTATGATTATAGTTACTGAGGTACAGTTGAAGGAATTAATGAGACCACCAGCAGGCACATTAGTGTTACAAGAACATCTAGATGCTTGGGCCCCTACCATTTTTCTCCTCATCCTCCTCATATCAGCCCTCGCGTCATACCCTTACCCCGACCTCACCCTCGTCATTTTTGTCATTCTCGCATTCCCTTTCGCCCTCTACCTGTCGCTCCAGCAGAGCCAGTACATTTGGCCGGACCCTTTCGCTGACGAAGCATACCCATGCTCCGTTTCACCACCTGACTGATCCTGTGGATAGTCCCCTTGCCCTTACCGTCTGGACGGTAACCTATGACACGATGCACGACGCATCCCCTTTGCCCTATTCCCTTTCTTGATCTCTGACTCGGTGCGCAGTTGCACATGCGACTTATACTTAGATCCGCAGCTGCACGATCGTGCCTCTGCACGTTTCACTTCTTATTTCGATCTTTGACTCACTTTCTTATCTAGCACATTCTACCTCGACCGAACGTGCCTTCCTGTTATAGTCATACCCTTTACCGATTGCCTCTCCCGGTAGTACGAGTTATCACCCACTAATACGTCTCCTGTCCTCTATATAAACTCGCTACCATGTACCATATTCCCTAACTTGAATCTACTTGGTTCTTGACCTCCTACTCTTAACTGAGTGATCCTTTCTGCCTCGCCAGCAGTCTATATTCTATCTTCTTATCTGCTC